>NW_016806398.1:1243903-1259910 GCF_001698545.2 Rhinopithecus bieti
ACTCCGTCTCAAAAAAACAAAGACAAAAAACAAACAACAACAACAAAAAAAACTTTTTCCTTAGCCTTCTTTCTTGCTGACAAGTTCTATAGCACTTAGAAATTGCCCAAGAGAGAGTCCTACTTCTGATGTGTTTTGTTCTTAGTTTGCTTTTGTTTTTTTCCTGACTTGGCAGCGATGGGACTGAAACACGTCCCTCGCTTCTCAGTTCAGTTCTCAGGCCACGGCACAACTGTTTCCATGTTATAAGCCTAGGACCTCTGAAAAGGCTTCTCATCTCCAAAATAGACTCTTCCCAATCCCAAAATAAAGCTTAAGAAGCCTTTCACAATGACTCACTCAGAAGCAAAGGTTCCCCAACAGAGAAGCAAGTCATGAAATAAACACCCCACAAGCTCCAAGCACCTGCTGTGTGCCATGGGCAGTCTCCAAGCCAGGAGGGCCTCAGAGAACAGTAGAGCCATGGGAAACTGCTCTCTAGCATTTACTTTCCCCTCGTACTGGACACGATCAAGAGAACTTCCTCCCCTGTCGGCCTTTTTTTGCTGCCTTTCCACCCACCCCTCCATTCATTCAGTCATCCATCAACAATAGATTGGATCCATTAAGGCCCCAACTTTCCTTCCACCCTACACCCATGTCATAGATATAAAAGTGAGGTGTCCTCCTATTCTGTCTCTAGGCCCCAGCCATGTGTCTTATTTGAGCCAGCAGAAAATCAGAGAACATGACACAAACAGAGGCAAGAAAAATTACTAGTATGTTCCTACTTATCTATTGTAGCCTCTTCCATGGTCATAAGCCAGCCTGCTGGGAGATGAGAGGCATGAACCAGGGTCAAGTCACCCAGTTGTCCCAGCCATGCCCATTATAGACCATCCAGTAGCCAGACAACTCCCCAGATGTATGACCAACCCCAACCAATTTCAGCAGAACTGGCTGGCCATTCCGGGCAGGAGAGCAAGAAACAGACATTGCCGTAAGCCACTGAGGTTTTTTATTTATGACTAAGCATTACTGTGGCAATAAATCATCTCTACATTCCAGCTAGCAGGAAGGAGGAAGGACAAAAGAATGTTTCCAGAAGTCATACAGGATGCTATCAGTTATTTGTCATGGGTAAGAACTCAGTCTCACAGCTGCCTCTACTGCAGAGAAGATTGGAAAATAATGGTCTTTATTCCAGACAGTTATATTTCCAGCCACAAATCACAAGTTCTATTATTAAGGGAGAAGTGGAGAAAGGAAATTGGGAAACAATGAGAAGTCTTTGCTGCAAGTGCAGACAGGTTTGGGATCAAACAGATCTAGGTCCATACTGCAACTCAGCCAGGGACTCAACTTATGACCTTGGGCAAAATGTTTCCTTCCGGGAGGCCTCAGTGTTCCTATCTATACAGTGGGAGCAAGGGAGAGTTAGTCTGCATGGGCCCTTAAGCGCCTCCTGGCTCTTTCTTTGCTAGAAATCAGAGTGAAGATTTTGAAGGGGTTGACCTTCCATCAGATGCTAGCAAAGATGTACCTATTTATACACCTAGGTGAAATTGCCCTTCAGTCTGAAAGTATTTAGTGAACAAAAAGGCCAACATCTAGCAGACACTTGTGCTGGAAAAAGATCTGCCTGGGCTTGCTCTTGCTGCTTTTCAAGTTACACAGAAGCAGTTGTCTGGGGCAGGTATCTAGTACACTAAGGCCTCTAGCTATAACCCTCAGGTGCCCAGTAGAGGTCAGAGAACAAAGATCCAATTATGTTACTCAACTCCTGCCTGGGACTCCATCTAAGGAAGCAGAGACCCAAAAAGATATGGAAAGGGAATGGTCAGATAGTCGAATTCCAGCCAGGCAACATTTATATGGTCCTGTTTGGAATAGAAACAGAGAAAACTACATTTTAATTTACTGCCATCAAATTATATAGCCCACATGTGTACTTTATAAAGAGGAAAGAAACCTTTACTCAGAGTCTAATTATAGCTTTCTAAAAGTCCTATAAAGCCGTATGGTTCTGCAGTGAAAGAAACTTCTCACTTTATATTTGATAAATCAGACTTACGTAATTTACAACTCAAGAATCCTCTTACTCTTACTCTAAACCTCAAGTATTTATACCTCCTCTTGAGGAAAAAATATTCAAAATACCACTGAAGCCCAGGGCCAGCAGAATACTCTATCTGCCACAAAATCCATGACTGTCCTGAATTTTGTAAGAAATGCATGAATTATAACAACAAAACAGCAACATTAGGTATTGAGTGTTTACTCTGTGCCCAAAACTTTGAGTTCAATGTTTCAATGAATCCTCAAAAAGCCATTAGGCATTACGATGCCACTTACAGGCATGGACACTGAAACTCAGAGAAGCCACATAAGTCATCCAAGATCACACAGCTAACATATGATGAACTGGGATATCATCTTAGATAGTTGTCTCCATAGCAAAGCACTTGGCACAGTGTCTTACACATAGTTAACATCACAAATGTTACTATTATGCTTAATCCCCTTAAAATGATTCCTGCCAGTCAGGCACAGTGGCTCACGCCTACAATCCCAGCACTTTGGGAGGCTGAGTTGGGCACATCACTTGAGGTCAGGAGTTTGAGACCAGCCTGACCACTGTGGTGAAACCCTGTCACTGTTAAAAATACAAAAAGTAGCCAGGCGTAGTGGCAGGCACCTGTAATCCCAGCTACTCGGGAGGCTGAGGCAGGAGAATCCTTGAACCCAAAGGGCGGAGGTTGCAGTGAGCCAATATCACGCCATTGAGCTCCAGTCTGGGCAACAGGAGACTCAGCCTCAAAAATAAATAAATAAATACATACATACATAATTTTAAAAATAATAAAAATAAAAAACAAAATTTAAAAAAATGATTCCCACCTATATTGGGGTAAGGTGGTCACAGATTCCTTAACCCACAGCATCTAGATGATTTTCACTGACAAACCCATAATTTTTCCTGTAAGTTTCCCACATCCCCGCCAAAGTCAGAAGATTTGTCTTATTTTATTGGTTTCTGAGAATGCTGATTTCACTTTTTAGGGTTTCATCAGGACAATCTTAAGAAATAATCTCCTCTGGCCAGGCGCAGTGGCTCAAGCCTGTAATCCCAGCACTTTGAGAGGCTGAGGTGGGAGAATCGCTTTAGTCCCAGAGTTAGAGACCAGCCTGGGCACCATAGTGAGACTCCGTCTCTACAAAAAAATAGAAAAAATTAGCTGGGTGTGGTGGTACATGACTTTAGTTCTAGCTACCCAGGAGGCTGAGGTGGGAGGACCACTTGAGCCAGGGAAGAAGAGACTGCAGTGAGCCATGATAGTTCCACTGCACTTCAGCCTGGGCAACTGAGCAATACCCTGTCTCAAAAAAAGAGAGAGAGAGAGAGAGAAAAGAAAAGAAAAAAATATATCTTCCATATCTCTGGAAATTAGCACACTGTCTTGAAATCAGTTATAAGGCTCCATACAGAATCATCATGAACAAGCTTTTGAGCTTCATAAGCACAAAAGCATAGAGAGGTGGGTGGCTACTGAAAGGCAGAACAGTGTGTCATCGGGGAAGGCACAGAAGTCTTTCCAAGATACAGCACACCGTGCAGTTCAACATGTAACTTCATACATGCCGGCTCTTCTTGCCCTGAGCAAGGTGGGAATTGTGGGTGCCATTTTAAAGATTAGCAAATGAGACTCAGAGAAGGAAAGTGATTTGCCCTGCATGGGAAAGGCAGAAGTCTGAATCCAACTAGGGGTGGGTAGCATGTTTGGCCATGGACATTCCAGATGACTTGGTGACAAGAAGAAAGCATATGTGGAAGGAAAGGGAAGCCGTATTGACTCTGAATTACATATTGCCCTACACTGCGGCGGCTCCTTCCTCCTTCTCTTCCAAAAGGGAAGCACAGAACACATCACCAAGAGGAATGCCCACCAGGTGGGCATGGTGGATGCCTGAGAGATGACCTGCACTGTAACACTGTTCCATGGGCCATCTAGTAGGGGAGAGAGCCTTGGAAAGGGACGGGCACCACCTCTTTGGAACGTAAGCCCTTTCCAGTACTGCCCAAGAAGGCTCAGAGTGATGCTCTCTAGCTCCACTCTACAGCAAATAATAGCACTGTGAAGTTTCACTGTAATAAAGAGATGATTCAGTGATTACTCAGAGAAACCATAGAATTTCAGAGATGCGCTCCTTAACCACAAACGTGTACAGCAATGCCAGCTTCTTCTCCCTGCTGCAGCCTTCGCATTTGGGGTCAGATCTGAGTAATAAATGACATCCTAAATGACTGGTGACAGTGTTCACTCTTCCTTCCTCCCCAGCCCCACCACACTCAGAACTCAGCCACTGTGGCAAAATTTTAATACAAAGCCTTCGACAAGAACAGTGAAACTTGTCTTCTCTTCATTTTCTCACAAGCCTCAAACTGATACTGGAAATTTTTTTCTCTGTCTCCAGTGTAATCGAAAATATATTTTATTAAGCAGAAATCCAAAAGTCAAGCCTATTTTAGAATGGGAAATTACATTACAGAGGATGATTTTTTTTCCAAAAGGTTTATAAGTATCAACTATGTAAGAGCCACAGAAGAGTTTTGTTTGTGACAATCACCTCGGGGCTTTGAAGAGAGCTTAGGGGCTGGGATTCTTGGAAATCAACAATCTGAAGTCATTTGAAAGAATAAACCAAATTTCCAGCTCAAAAAGCATGGACAAGTTGAGTTTACATCCATAATGATGCCCTCCCACAGCTTCTTAGGAGGGAAACAAAAACCATCCCATAACGTTTATTATGTAAGTCATGGATACAATGGCTGTGACAGTTAATTGTATAAGTCAACTTGACAGGATCATGAAATGTTCCGCTATCTGGTTAAACATTATTTCTGGGTATGTCCGGAATAGATCAGCCTTTGAATCAGTGAACTAAGTAAACTGGTTTGCCCTCTTCCATGGGGGTGGGCAGCATCCAATCTATTGGAGGCCTGAACAGAACAAAAAGGCAGAGAAAGGGAGGAGTCAACCTCTCCCTGCCTGACTGCCTTAACTTGGACATCCATCTTCACCTGCCCTCGGCACTCACAGTCCTCAGGCCTTATGACTCACGCTGGATTGTATACCATTGGCTTTCCAACTTGTAGATGATAAGACATATATACAAACGGAGAGAGAAAGACAGAGAGAGGTCGAGAGAGAGAGAGACTGAAAGAGGGAGGGAGGGGAGGAAGGGAGAAAGAGGGAGAGGGAGGGAGAGACAGAGAGGGAGGGAGAGACAGAGAGATACAGAGAGACCGAGAGATACAGAGACAGAGAGAGACAGAGAGAAAGGGACAGAGAGAGAGGGACAGAGAGAGGGACAGAGAGAGAGGGACAGGGAGAGAGGGACAGAGAGAGAGGGACAGAGAGAGAGGGACAGAGAGAGAGGGACACCGAGCAAAGGAGAGAAGCCGAGAGAGAGAGAGACACCGAGAGAGAGAGAGACACTGAGAGAGAGAGACACCGAGAGAGAGAGAGAGACACTGAGAGAGAGAGACACCGAGAGAGAGAGACACACACACACACACACAGAGACACAGAGAGAGAAAGAGAGAGGAAAGCAGGATCCTAGTGGTTCTGGTTTTCTGGAGAACCCTAACACAATGATGTACCTCAAAAGAGTGTTTTCTAAACCCCATTTATTCACACATCACTGTGATTCTAACCTCTATTCTTATTTCCTTAACATTTTTCTTTAAACAATATTATTCTTTTACATTAAAACAAAGGTACATATCACTACCATAAATAGAAAAGATCAACACAAAATAAACATAACAAAAACTAAACAATGAGCTTAAATTCTAGCCTGATGCCATCACCTGCCAAAGACTCAGAGCCTGCCTGCTGTTCTCTTTTTATTGTGAGGGAGGTCAGCAACTGTTTGAAGGCATTACTGAGTGGGTAGCATCCAGCTACATTTAGGTAATTGAAAGCACTAAAAAGGGAGTCACTACTTCATGTTGCAAACCAGTGCTCTAGAATGTCATGTCCATGTTTGGCCTTAAATTTCCCCACTTCTCATCAGGGGACTGGGACCCACACCGCAGGAAAATATTTCACTGATGCCTTCACCTAGCAAACATCCCAAGATCTCTGATTGATTAGAGCTCTTGTTCACAAACAGAAATGGAATGAAATAAATTCGTTCAACCATCATGGAAAAGTGTGGTGATTCCTCAAAGAACTAAAAACAGAACTACCATTCAACCCAGCAATCCCATTACTGTGTGTATACCCAAAGGAACATAAATTGTTCTATCATAAAGACACATGCACATCTATGTTCATTGCAGCACTATTTGCAATAGCAAAAACATGAATCAACCTAAATGTCTATCAGTGGTAACCTGGATAAAGAAAATGTGGTATATATACATGATGAAATACTATGCAACCATTAAAAAGAATATGATCATGTCCTTTGCAGGAACATGGATGGAGCTGAAGATCACTATCCTTAACAAGTGAATGCAGCAACAGAAAACCAAATACTGTATGCCCTCACTTGTAAGTGGGAGCTAAATAATGAGTATACATGGACATAAAGAAGGGAACAATAGACACTGGGGACTACTTGAGGGTGGAGGGTGGGGAGAGGGAGACGATCAGAAAAAATACCTATTAGGTACTATGCTTAGTACCTGGGTGATGAAATAATCTGTACACCAAACCCCCAATACATGAGTTTACCCACATAACAAACCTGCACATGTACCCCTGAACCTAAAATTAAAATTTTTTTAAAAAGAAGAAAGGAGAGTGAGTGATCTGTCCTCCCTCTCACATGGACAGTACTTCGTAGATACAAAGAGATCTTGTGCCCTGTATCTCACTTAACCACTCTGTGTAACAAACCACCCAAACGTTCAGTGACAACAGTCAGTTTTCATCACTTTCTTAGCTGTGAGTAGCATGGAGGCCAAGGGATCTCAGCTGGGCCTAGCTGGGTACTTACCTAGAATGACTCTGATCTATGTTTCTCATTGTCCTCCAGGGACTAATAGGTTAGTGGGGGCATACTTTTTCTTGGCACTGGCAGAAGAGCAAGATCATAATTGGCAGCACAGGGGAACTTTTAAGGCATAAGCTTAAAACTCTAATACTATTCTTCTGCCCACAAGCCATTGGCCAAAGCAAGTTACTTAGTCAAATCCAAAATCAAAAGCATGGAAACACATACTGTCCACAATGAGGCTATGGCAAAGGTATAACCATAGGCAGGGATAAAGAATTGGGAACAACAGTTCAATCTATCACACTCAATATCTCCTTTGATCTTTCTGGAAACCTCCATTTGAGTATCCTTTAGAGCCAAATGCAACATGATCAGAACTAAATTTAAATTCTTACATTTATGATCAGTTGATTCTCAACAAGAGTACAATGACCATTTAATGGGGGAAAGAATAGTCTTTTCAACAAATGGTGCTGGGACAACTAGTTAGCTCCACGCAAAACAATGAAGTTGGACCCCACCTCATACCATATATAAAAATAAACTCAAAATGGATGATACACCTACATGTAAGAGCTAAAGCTATACAACTCTTAGAAGAAGACATAAGAGTAAATTAGGCCAGGTGTGCTGGCTCATGCCTGTAATCCCAGCATTTTGGGAGGCCAAGGCAGGTAGATAACCTGAGGTCGGGAGTTCAAGACCAGTCTGACCAACATGGTGAAACCCTGTCTCTACTAAAAATACACAAAATTGGCCAGGTATGATGGTGTGCACCAGTAATCCCAGCCATTTGGGAGGCTAAGGTGGGAGAATTGCTTGAACCCAGAAGGTGGAGGTTGCAGTGAGCCGAGATCATGCCACCACACTCCAGCCTGGGCAACAAAGTGAGACTCCATCTCAAAAAAAAGAAGACAGGAGTAAATAAATCTTTATGACCTTGGGTTAGACAACTGGTTTGTTAGATGTAACACCAAAAGCACAAGCATCAAAAGAAAAAAAAGATAAATCTAACATCAAAATTTAACATTTTTCGTTTCAAAGGACACTATAACTATTAAGAAAATGAAAAGACAATGCACAGAATGCAAGACATATTTGCAATCCATAGATCTGATAAAGGTCTAGTACACAGAATATATTTTTAAAGCTCTTAAGACTCAACACTAGAAAGACAACTCAATTTCTTAAAGGGCAAAGGATTTGAATAAACATTTCTCTAAACAGGATATGAAAATGGCCAATACATACATAAAACGATGCTTAACATCATTAGTCATTAAGAAAATACAAATCAAAACCACAATGAGATAGCACTTAAAACATACTGGGCTGAAATTAAAAAGACAATAAAAAGGGACATCAAGGATGTGAAAAGACTGGAACCTTCACACATTGCTGGCGCATTGCAGAATGGTGCAGCACCTTTGGAAAAAGTTTGACAATTCCTCAAAATGTTAAACATAGAATTATCATATGACTTAGCAATTTCACTTCTAGGTATATAGTCAAGAGAAATAAAATATCTGTCCACCCAAAACTTGCACACAAATATTCATAGCAGCATTATTCATAGAGCCAAAATGCGAAAAAATGACCTAAATATTTGTCAACAGATGAATCAATAAACAAAGTATGATATATCCACACAGTGAATTTTCTTTTCTTTCTTTTTTTTTTTTTTTGAGACAGGGTCTCGCTCTGTTATCCAGGCTGGAGTGCAGTGGTACAATCATGGCTCAATGCAGCCTCAACCTCCTGGACTAAAGATATAAGAATGACAAAAGTAAAAAATAGTGAAAAAAAACCCTGGAGAGGATTCAGAGAAGTGTGATTACTCATATATTGTTCATGGAAATGTAAAATGGTACAGTCACTCTGGAAAATAATATGGCAGTTTCTTTTAAAACTAAAAATGGATTGGCCATACAATCCAGCAATTGTATAGTAAATTGGGCATTTATCATACAGAAATGAAAACATTTTCAGCAGAAACTAGTACACAAATGTTCTCAGTAGCTTTATTTGTAATAGCCAAAAACTGCAAACCATCCAAATATCTTTCAAAGGGCAAATGGCCAAAAAATCTTTGGTACATGATTTACTATGGATTACTACTCAGCAATAAAAAGGAGCTAACTATGGATACATGTTCCGCACGTATATAAGGAACAAGGAAGTTGTGCTGAGAAAAGCCAACCTCAAAAAGATACATACATACTGCATGTGTCCATTTATGTAATATTCATGAAATGACATAATTATAGAATGTAGAACAGGTTAGTGGTTTCCAGGGGTTAGAGATGTTAGGGAGAGGGGGTGGGTGTGGCCATAAATAGGAAGCAGAAAGGAACCTTGTGGTGATGGCACACACAGTTAAGTATCTTGATTGTGGTGATAGTTACACCAAGCTACACACGTAATAAAATTTCATGCAGCTATACACACACACACACACAACACACACACACAAATGAGTACTTGAATAAAGACTGAACTTTGAATAAGCTCTGTAGATTGCACCAATGTTAATTTCCTGATTTTGATTTTGTAATATATACTAAGGCAAGATGTTAACATTTGAGGAGGCTGGGGGATGGGTTCATAGGAACTGTCTGCAGAGAGAAAGTAACAAAGAGAGAAAGTAACAAACTTACCTTTTTGCTTCTCTCTGCAGAGAGAAAGTTACAAAGTTACCTCTGTAACTTTCTGTGAATTTGTAATTATTTCAAAATGAAGTTTTGGGCCAGACACAGTGGCTCAGCCTGTAATCCTACCACTTTGAGAGGCAGAAGTGGGAAAGTTGCTTGAGCACAGGAGTTTGAGACTAGCCTAGGCAACATGGCAAGACCCCCTCTCTACAAAATTTAAAAATTAGCCTGGTGTGGTGGTGTGTGCCTGTGGTTCCAGCTACTTGGGAAGCTGAGGTGGGAGGATGGCTTGACCCCAAGAGGCTGAGACTGCAGTGAGCCGAGTTCATGTCACTGCACTCCAGCTGGGGCGACAGACCGAGACTTTATTAAAATAAAATAAAATAAATAAAAAATAAAATAAAGCTCTTGAAAAACCTAAATTGAATTCCCTAATTTCACATACACAGGTGTGAAAACTAATGCTTCACTCTCAACACCAGATAATAATAAGCAAAATTTATTGAGTGCTGCATCTCTAGCAGGCACTACATTTACAGCTTTCCATGGCCAGTCTAATTTACTCCTCACACCAACTCTACTATTATTTCTATTTTAAAGTTAAGGAAACTGAGAATTAGAGGGGTTAATGGCTATGGCCAAGGTCATGCATTAGGTTAGGAAGGCAAGCATCCCACCCAGATACTCGGACCCCAGAACTTATGCACTGTGAAATCACTAGAGTAAAAATCCACCCACTTGTCTTAGCCCAGTGCATCAGGTCAAGATTTCATTATTCCCTACCTGAACCAGAAATTAATACAGAAGCCTGTTGGTCCATCTCCCCTCCCAGACCTGAGGAGAAAAAAGTAATCACACCATACATGCTTGAATGGTAAACCACCCCAAACAGAAGGCAGTTTCTTTATGCAAAGATTTTAAGTATTTTCTCCAATTTGAATATATGCACATTTAGTACTATGGGTGAAATAATTACGCATCAACTTGTAAGTATTCAGTACCTGATATGTGTTTGCCAGAGCATATTATATAAAATACATTAATTTGGAAATACCCGTGCTGCTATCCGTATTAGTCTGTTTTTTTACACTACTAAAAAGAAATACCCAAGCCCAGGTAATTTACAAAGAAAAGAGGTTTAATTGACTCACAGTTCTGCATGACTAGGGAGGCCTCAGGAAACTTACAGTCATGGCAGAAGGGGAAGCAGGCACATCTTACACGGCACAGGTGAAAGAAGAGAGCAGGAGCAACTGTCAGGTGTAAAACCATCAGATCTCATGAGAACTCACTCGCTATCAGGAGAACAGCATGGAGGAAACTGCCCCCATGATTCAATGACCTCCCACCAGGTCCCTCCCCTGACATGTGGGGATTACAATTTGGATTACAAATCCAGATGAGATTTGCGTAGGGACACAGCCAAACTATATCACTATCCTCAATCTTTCACCTTCTGAAACAATTTCATTCAAATACTTCATACACATCTTTAACCTCATCTAACACAGGTTTCCAGAATATATTATCTTCATTTCTAAGTTATTTTTTAAATAATGCTTTTGAATTTGTATATAAATAATGCTGTTCCTGAAAACTCATCCCAAGCTAAAAGGATCCATTTGTATCACATCAATGAAATTTATTTAAAAAAAAAAAAAGAACCTCTATAAATCAGTAGTTCTTAATGCTGGCTGTGAATTAAAATCAACTGGGGAGCTGTAAAATCTATCGACACCTGGGCCCTTGCCCCCAAATAGTGATTTTACTGACCTGGAGTGGGTGCTAGGAGTGGCATTTTCTAAAGTTCCTCCCATGATTCTAATATACAGCCTGAGCTGAGAACCGCCGCTTACCTGTATATAATGATCCCCGCAATGGAATTTAGGAGTTCTTGATTATACACAAGAATCACCTGGAAATCTTTGCAAACATACTGCTGCCCAGATTCCACACCCTACCAAAATTATAATTTAGCTGGGGTTAGGCTCCAGGTGTTCTTTGTTTTAAAAACACTTCAAGTGAATCTCACTTGCAGCCAAAATGGAGAACCTTCAATTACCATTTAAGAGTGTAGCTTCAATCATTCTGAGCAAACTGTCGCAAGGACAGAAAACCAAACACTGCATGTTCTCACTCATAGGTGGGAATTGAACAATGAGAACACTTGGACTCAGGGTGGGGAACGTCACATACCAGGGCCTGTCGTGGGATGGGGGAAGCGGGGAGGGATAGTGTTAGGAGATATACCTAATGTAAATGACGAGTTAACAGGTGCAGCACATCAGCATGGCACATGTATACATATGTAACAAACCTGCACGTTGTGCACACGTACCCTAGAACTTAAAGTATAATAATAAAAAAAAAAAGTGTGACTTTACCTGTGAGCTTTCAAAGGCGGTTTAACTCACCATCAAATATTTATTAAAGGAATTCAGCACAGCTGTGCGGTGACATCACCCTCCCCAACCACCTTAATGACCCCACAGCTGTGCTGAATTCCTTTGCTTACTTCTGTTTCCATTGTAGCCAGTGACCTCCAGATGCATCAAATGATAGCCCTGATTGAGAACATGTTAATCCAATGTGGCTTCCTCAAATGTGTATAGTACTTGCTTGTCCTAAATAAAGGAATGGAAAGAATGCCTCCTAAGGTGAGAGATTTTGTCAGGACTCCAATACAAAGTGATTCCCTCTTTTCTGAAAGATAAATTGGGAAGAAAATGTCACTTTATGTTTGCATATGTTTTTAATAACTACCCTTTCTTTATTTTATTTTTTGAGACAGAGCATCCCTCTGTCAGAGCCTCTCTCTGTCGCCCAGGCTAGAGTGCAGTGGCCAGATCTCAGCTCACTGCAAGCTCCGCCTCCCGGGTTCACACCATTCTCCTGCCTCAGCCTCCCGAGTAGCTGGGACTACAGGCGCCCGCCACTACGCCCGGCTAATTTTTTGTATTTTAGTAGAGACGGGGTTTCACCGTATTAGCCAGGATAGTCTCGATCTCCTGACCTCGTGATCCACCCGCCTTGGCCTCCCAAAGTGCTGGGATTACAGGCGTGAGCCACCGCGCCCGGCCAGTAACTACCCTTTCTTAAAGTGCTTACTACATCTAGGCACTATGTTAAATGTTTACCTGATTTCATTTAATACTTAAAAATGCATACAGGACATATAATTATTATTATTCCTGGCCAGGGGAATGCCACACCTATAGTCCCAGTACTTTGGGAAGTCAAGGTAGGGGGGATCACTTGAAGTCAGGAGTTTGAGATCAGCCTGGCCAACATGGTGAGACCCTTTCTCTACTAAAAATACAAAAATAACTGGACGTGATGGCACATGCCTGTAGTCCCAGCTATTTGGGAGACTGAGGCATGAGAATCGCTTGAAACCGGGAGGCAGAGGCTGCAGTGAGCTAAGATTAGGCCACTGCCCTCCAGCCTGGGTGACAAAGTGAGATTCTAGCTCAAAAAAGAAAATAAATACATTATTATTCCCATATTGCAGAATGTGAAGTCCCTTTGTCTAAAGTTACTACCCAGTGGGTGGACAGAGACAGAATGGCACCCAGGTTTACAGTGTCCAGTGCTGTACTGCCCCCTTCTGGCCATCCTCTAGGTGTTTCCCGAGGCCCCAGGACTTGTGCCCCAGTGAACAGCCTGGTGGATGGACAGCATGGCATCGTGGTCAGCAGAACTCCTCCCTCCTCCTCGCTGTTGTGGTTCAGTCCAAACCCCCCAGCCCCAACATTCCCTGGTTCCCCAGTTCTGTGACATCACAGACAGCCTTCTGTCCGCTCTGCCAGCTGCAGGTGAGTGGGGCTCACAGTTTAGACCAAAAGGCCGGAGGTGATAGTTTTTCTGTACCAAAAGGGACAATGTCCCTACCACTCCTGGACACCTATGAATTTTGCTCCAAGAAGCAATCCCCATCCCTCATTTGCTTTAACCTCACTGTTTCTCTCTCTCTCTGGGTCCCAGTCTCCACCTGTGCTAAATGACCTCCCTCACCCCCGCCCGCAACGCCAGAAGCCTTCCTGTTTGACCTCATTGATCTCTCTTCTGATCAAAGTGCAATGGGGTCACTAGAGACCTGAAGTTCCTAGCCCACTGGGGGACAACCCAACGGCCCTCTTCTTTGGTTCCTGCTTCCCTCTAGAGGGGGTCACTGGTAGTGCAAGAAGTGCCACACACCCCCTAGGCATCTCCCTTACATATTCATCAGCATCAGAACCTTCATTTGTATTTATTAAGCCTTTACAACACACCAGAAAGCTGTGCTAAGCACTTTCCATCATTATTTAATCCTCAGAACTACCTTCTATTGTAGATACTATTATTATCATCCCCATTTTACAAGTCAGAAAACAGATTCAAAGAGGTCATAAATTCTTCTAAATTACCTAGCTAACAATAGATCTCCAAGATTTAAACCCTAGACAATGTGCTTGTAACTGATACACTGCTGTCCCTAAGAGCCTTTTCATTTCTGAAGAGGGTTCAAGAGCTCAAAGCTCTCTGCCGTCAACACTCAGAGGAGAAAGTGGTTCTACTACCCTCTTTCTTACAAAATTGTCTGGTAAACATGTGGAGAGAGCATCAGTACAGGGTGCCGACAAACCTACACTTCAAATCCCTGCTGACTGATAATATGGATGATCTCCAAGGTTTATTTTTAATTGAAAAAAATCAAGGTGCAAAACATGGTGTATAGTAAGCTATCATTTGTATTAAAAAGAGAAAAAGAGAATTTGAATAACTACATTTTCTTGTATATCCATAAGCTGCTTTGGTGGAAGATGCCTCCATTCACTATATGAAACAAAAACTGAATTTATTTCTGGTTAAACAAGGGAGAACTGTGCTTGTATGGCAAAGTCTCTGCACAAAGCTCATGGGTGATGCATAAGGGGCTTTGGGAGGTGTTGAGTTCACGTACTGGTGGTGTTTCAGAGACAGCAGTGCTTGGGAATGGTAGACCTTTAGCTATGAAGTGTACCTACTGGCATGTGTCTGTTAGAATGGTTACCAAGGGGCCGGGCGCGGTGGCTCAAGCCTGTAATCCCAGCACTTTGGGAGGCCGAGGCGGGCGGATCACAAGGTCAGGAGATCGAGACCATCCTGGCTAACACGGTGAAACCCCATCTCTACTAAAAAAAATACAAAAAACTAGCCGGGCGAGGTGGCGGGCGCCTGTAGTCCCAGCTACTCGGGAGGCTGAGGCAGGAGAATGGCGTAAACCCAGGAGGTGGAGCTTGCAGTGAGCTGAGATCTGGCCACTGCACTCCAGCCTGGGTGACAGAGCGAGACTCCGTCTCAAAAAAAAAAAAAAAAAAAAAAGAATGGTTACCAAGGGAGTTTCATTAATAGATTAAATGGGTATCACACAGGTTCTGGGGATTTGTTGTTACCGTGGTTACAGGGCAATCCATCGTCATCTAGGAATGTGGGAGCTTCTTTTTTTATTCTCATTCTCTGCCTTCTGGTCCTCCCTCAACCAAAGCTGCAGGAAAGACCCTCCAAGATTGTCCAGATCTTCACCACTGTCATTGGCTTTTCTTGAAAACATAGTTCCATTTTTCCATGTACAGATATCTGGTTTTCATTTTGAGTATCAGTCTGCCTCATTTCTTTCTCATTTTTGTCTTTGAATCATTTGTTGCACCATTTGTCAAACCAGAGACTACATAAAAGCATTCAGCTCTCTAGACAACACAACCTGAATGATGCAAGACAATGATAATGAAGGCCAGGCACAATTCCCAGCACTTTGGGAGGCCAAGGCTGGCAGTTCACCTGAGGTTGGGAGTTCGAAACCAGCCTGACCCAACATGGAGAAACCCCCGTCTCTACTAAAAATACAAAATTAGCTGGGTGTGGTGGTGCATGCCTATAACCCAGCTACTCGGGAGGCTGAGGCAGGAGAATCGCTTGAACCCAGGAGACAGAGGTTGCAGTGACCCGAGATCACACCATTGCACTCCAGCCTGGGCAACAAGAGTGAAACTCCTTCTCAAAAAAAAAAAGAAAAAGGACAATGATAATTAAAAGTATTTTCAAAAGGATGTGAAAGCCTCTCTGGAATCATGCCCCATGATTTCCCTGGCATGACCATCTATCTTTGATAGCCAGACTGCTTTTTCTTTGGGCTTAGCTATAGATTAACCTCACCTGTGATATTAATCCAGGCACAACAGGGAGTGTTAGCAATGGTGCAGACTCCCCTAATCAGCTAAAATAAAACCCGAAGGTTTCTGTGATCCATAATTACTTGAGCTAAGGATTTTAAATTGGTCAGGTGTACCCTAGGATGTGAGCTATATGATTTTCTATGTCAGTCAAGGTGGGGCGGGGGGGGGGGGG
>NW_016806398.1:1260337-1273673 GCF_001698545.2 Rhinopithecus bieti
GGGGAAGCACTTTAAATTGTTCAACTCAGAATCCTCAGAAGTCTGTTTCACGTACTAGTAGCTAAACCCCCAAGAAGGGTTTCATCCCTTCAGATTCTGTGTAAGAAGGCATAGTCCACTGTGGGTGCTGGAGAATCATGCACTGGAATGGTCTAAATATTCATTCTGCAGAACAATTAGTCTTAATCATAGTTGGAATAGAAAAGTCTGATCTCCACATAAGAAACAAACCGTATCAACAAGCAAGCAGTATAGCTTATATTTATAGCAGTATAGTTCATCTATATTTATAGACAATGCCCCTTGGGAGTTTAGAGGCAAGATAGGAAAGTGTTAAGTGCAAAAGCCTCCTTAGAAAGACTCAGCAGACAGATACAGACAGCTGTCCTTCTGACATGGAACATTACAGCTGTCCTTCTGACATGGAACATTACAGCTGTCCTTCTGACATGGAACATTAGTTCTTCTAATGGTCTTTCTACATACAGTAAGTGCAAGTGTTCTCCACAGACTCCAAATTCTTAAGGAACAGAGGGAATTTTGGTCCTGTCTTTATTTCAGGGGCCAGTTGTGTTATCTAGTAGGCCATAAGATTGTTTTGATTTCCAGTTAACATTTTAGGACTCTTGGAAAATGATGAAGATATCTACACTAATGGAATTTCCCATTCCAATTGATTTTTTTCTAAATCCCCTATTTTAGATATGAGCTTTTGCACAGAGAAGAAAGGGCTCCTTTTACTTATACTCTTTGCCCCAGAATGTCCTTTGAAAGTGTCCTGAAGTCTATTAAGTCACCTATTGATTCATCATTTTGTTTGTTATTAATGAATCTTTGCCCTATCTACCCTTAAGAGAAAATCTTTTGAAATAGTTTCATGTGGCATACTTCCTATTTTTCTTACCCTCTCAAGTCCATTTTTAAAAATATTAGGCTTAGATGGGTTATTTGAATCTTCTGACCTTTCTCATCCTGCTACTCTTAAACATTTTCCCCATCGTTGAAGGTCAAAAATTTTATTTATTTATTTATTTATTTATTTATTTTTGAGTCAAGATCTCCTGTTGCCTAGACTGGAATGCAGTGGCATGATTATAGCTCACTGAAGCCTTGATTTCTCAGGTTCAAGCAATCCTCTCTCCTCAGCCTCTGAGTAACTGGAACTGCAGGTGCACACCACCATGCCCAGCTAAATTTTGATTTTTAGTAGAGATGAGGTATGTTGTCCAGGCTGGTCTCAAACTCCAAAACTCAAGTAATCTTCCTGTCTCAGCCTCCCAGAGTGCTGGGATTACAGGTGCGAGCCACTGTGCCTGGCCTGAAGGTCAACAATGAAATGAACTAACTGGTGCAAATATGATAGTCCAAGACAATTAGTAATGAACAGAATCCTGAATCCCACAGGATATAGAAAACAAACTTTCTTTTGTTCTGAAATTTGGGAAGATTCTATTTTTACCCGACTCAACTCTTACTTGGTTTAAATTCAGCCTCTCTGGATCTACCTTCAGTGCAGAAGTTTTAGGCGGGTATTGTGCAATGTGATTGTTCTTTTCCAGAAAATGCTCCCTGAAAATTTATTAGGGCAACCAGGGGAAGGAGTAAGAGGAGTATAAGTGGGTAGTAAAGATCAAGTTGGGTGGAGAGAGAAAGAGAGAAGCAAAGAAAGTAGGTGTCAGAGGTTTGCGTGAGAGTAAGGTCTTTCTTTTTTTTCTTTCTGAGGCCAGAGCATTCCAGACAAAGAAGCCTTCTATTATATGTTTGACATTTTTGTCTTCTCTCTTCTCTAGAGCTCCTCTTAAATCTGATTTTTGACATCAAAACTTTGTCATCATGGCTACAGTAATCCTAAGTCATCTAGTGAATTTTTGCCATTTATTAAGACAAATACATGAGAGTACCTATAGTGGGAGTATATATATGGAGTTTTTCCAGGAAGAGGCAACAACCTTAATGCAGATGAGACCATGACAAGCAGGAAAGAGTACACTACAATTGATAAACAGTTTCTACTTGTGCACAGTATCTTGAATTTCTTGGCCAAGCAGAGCCTAAAAGAGGCCACATGATCAACAACCTGAAAATTACTGACTCCCGCATATAAGCTAAAAAAAAAAAAAAAGTGACCTTCTTTTATGATTTACCAAGACAGAACACATGCTGACAAAGGTTTAGAGGGACCCAAGTCCAAGTTTTAGCAATTTCCCCCAGACAAATTAATTACCACTCCAACAAAACTCCAACCACTCAGGGCTGATTCATGGTGGGGGCTTGTCAGAGCTATGCTTCCATTCCTTTCTTATGAAGCGCTTCCTTCTACATTCAACATACACAAGGCAGTCTGGAACAAAGCCAAACTCCATGAGGCAAGCATTTTTATAAGTGGATGAAGACAATGGAAACTAAAGCAAGTAGCAGAATAAGAAGCAGATTAATGGGAAGGATGTTTGCTAAATGGTGCATCGCCAAAACAAAAGATCTAACTGCCTATATAAATTTCTATTTCTTTACAAATTATAGAAAAACAAAATAAATCCACTAAAGAGAGCTCAATAAAATACATCAGAGCTCAAATCACATTTAAAAAATAAAATCCCATGACATGACACTAAGTCTAGGGGAAAAAAAAGAAACCTCACCTGGCAGCAGATCCAAAAGACTATTGGAGATTGGGGCTAAATGGACATAGTGAGTGCCCCCACTTTGACCAAAAAATCCATACAATGGGGATATCTGTACGTGTCTAGCCTGCATCGTATCTAACCATAGGGAACAGCTTATGTGCAGAAAGTTAAAAATCAGTTAGTGGAAGGGAGAAAGGAGATCTGCTGGGCATAGTTTTTTTCCAACAGTCAGAGAAGGTTCATGTGTTTATTCAACAAATATGTATAAAGTACCTATTCTTTGCCCATCCCTGGGCTGAATGCTGAGGATACAAAAGTGAATAAAATACTGTCCCTGCTTCCATGGACATTTGTCTATCTTGTGTCTTGTTCACTGCTATATCTCCAGCACGTAACAGTACCTGGCACATGGCAGGTTTTCAGTAAATACATGTTAAATAAACGCAGAAGAAAAAAAAAAAACTTGGCTGGGCTCAGTGGCTCAAGCCTATAACCCAGCACTTTTGGAGGCTGAGGCAGGGAGATTGCTTGAGCCCAGGAATTCGAGATGAGCCTGGGCAATATGGCAAAATCCCACCTCTACCAAAACAAAACAAAAAAACAGACTATAACCGGGCACGGTAGTGCGAGCCTGTATTCCAAGCTACCCAGGAGGCTGAGAGAGGGAAATCGCTTGAGCCTGGGAGGCTGAGGTTGGAATGAGCCCTGATGGTGCCACTACAGTCCAGCACAGGTGTCAGAGTGAGACCGTCTCAAAAAATAAAAAACAAGAAAAAAAAAAAGAAAAAGGAAAAAGCTCATGAACTAGTATCCAGACTGTCAACAATAGGCAGTTACAAGACAATGTTTCAGCAAGTATTTATTGAGCATTTACCATGAGTTAGGCAGTCACTGTACAATAACAGGCTGTGATACAGGAAAACATGGTGGGCCAGCGGGGGAGTGCTGTGGGAGCACAAGGGAGGGACTCCTAACTCATCCCATGCCTTCCTGTAGCCCCTGAGCTGAATCCTGGAGTTGGATGAATGAAGGATTGAGGTGAGAACATCTCAGACAGAGGGAACAGGATGTGAACAGATCCATTTAGTAAAAGGTGATTGGGAGAGCTGCCTATACAGCATCTCTTATGGCTGTAGGGCGGTGAGTGCAACCCAGAGAAGATGAGGCTGAAGAGAATAACAGTGGTGATCACAAAAGGAGTTGGACCTGCAGACTTGGGGACCCCCTTGGTGGGGCAGAGGGTTGTTGGGGCAGAAGAGAGACAGGATTTACATGTCTACCAGATAACTCTAGCTTTAGGTGGAGGCAAACAAGCCAATGAAAAAGTTTAAGCAGTGGTCCACGTGAGAAGTGATGGTGGCTTACACTATGGTGAAGGAAATGGCAAAGGACTGACTGGGCAGACAGACTGAAGAGATATTTGGAAAGTAAAGTTCAAAGACTGATGAACGTGAGCAGACAGCAGGAGGCTGGCAGGCTTCTGACCCTAGAGACAGAGTGAATAATAGGACCATCCCATAAAATAGGAAACATGGGAAGAAGATAGATATGCTTTGCAGCAGATGGGGAAGAAAAATAGTCCCAACCAGTAAACAGAGAGCAGAACTAAAATTGACTCATGAAACCATCAGAGTCAGCTTAGCATGTGAATGGGGTAAGCTGTGTCCTACAGCTTGTGATATTCCTGACACAAAAACTACACCCCACCTCTCTACTGCCCCCAGGGCCTGCAAATGCTTTTACTCAAGACAAGAATACATGCTAGTTTATTCTACAAACACCTTCAATTTTTATTCTACAAACAATTATTGACTTCCCATACTGCGCTAGGTACTGCTCTAGACACTGAGAATAGAACAGTAAACCAAACAGCTAAAATCCATGACCTCATGTGACTTCTAATTTAGTGGGGAGAAGCAGACCTTAAGCACAGTAATTAGCAAATTATGTAAAGTGTTAGGAAATGAAGCTGGGCACGGTGACTCACACATGTAATCCCAACACTTTGGGAGGCCAACATGGGAGGATCACTTGATTTCAAGACCAGCCTGGGCAATAGAGTGAGACCCTTTCTCTTAAAAAAAAAAAAAAAAAAATTAAGAATTTGCTGGGCATGGTGGCATGCACCTGTAGTCCCAGCTACTCAGGAGGCTGAGGCAGGAGGAGCCTAGAAGTTCAAGGCTGCAGTGAACCATGATTGTGCCACTGCACTCCAGCCTGAGCATACAGCTAGACCGTGTCAAGAAAGAGAGAGAGAGATTGAGAGAGAGACAGAAGGGAAGAAGGGAGGAAGGGAGGAAGGGAGGAAGGGAGGAAGGGAGGGAGGAAGGGAGGAAGGAAGGGAGGGAGGGAGGGAGGGAGGGAAAGAAAGAAAACATCTGAAAAGTAAGCAAGGAAGAAAGGAAGAGTTAGGAAGTGTTGGGGTGCTGGACAAGGGGGTATAATGTTAAATACAACCGAGAAAGTCTCACTAGAAAAGGTGACATTGAAGCAAACACTTGAAGGTAATGACAGAATGTTGTTATCTAAGAGAACTGAATTCCAGGCAGAGAGTAAAACAAGCACAAACTGTTGAGTTGAGAGCTTGCTGTGTTTTAAAACTCAGCAAGGGGGCAAATGGAATTGGGGAACTGAAGGAACTGAAGACAGTTGGTGATGAGGGTTGTGAGTGGACAAGAGGAAGAAGGATGATTACATTACAGAATATCTTAAGACCCAAGTGAGAACTTTGGTTTTTCTTCTGAGGAATATGCGAAACCACTGAACAATTTTGGAGAAAAGAAAGACTAAGAGAAAAAAATATTTTTGACTCACTCCTGTAATCCCAGCACCTTTAGAGGCCAACGTGGGAGGATTACTTGAGCCCAGGAGTTCAAGACCAGCCTGGGCTACATAGGGAGACCCTGTCTCTATAAAAACTACAAAAATTAGCCAGGTGTGGTGGTGCACTCCTGTAGTCCCAGCTACTGGGGAGGCTGAAGCAGGAGGATCACTTGAGCCCAGGAGTTTGAGGCTGCCGTGAGCTGTGATCACGCCACTGTACTCCAGCCTGGGTGACAGTTAAAACTCTGTCTCAAAAAAAAAAAAAAAGTTTGCATTTACCCCCACATATTTGCTATTTCTTATCCTATTCATCCCTTTCTGTAAATGTGAATTTCCATCTGGTATCATTTTCCTTTGATCTTTCAGCATTTTTTTGCAGGCTGGGTCTTCTAAAGACAAATTCTCTCTATTTTTGTTTATCTTATAATGTCTTCATTTTGCTGTAATTATTGAAGGATGTTTTCATGGAATATGAAGTGAAAGGTTTACAGGTTCTTTTTTTCATCTTTATTTATTCCAGTTGTTTTAAGAGCCTGCTCTTCAGTTTACTTTTTGGCCATTTGACTAAAATGTGCCTAGGTGTGATTTTCTTTTTGTTTTTCATGTTTGGTGCTCACCGAGTACTTATGTTGATGCTTTCTATCAAATTTGGTAAATTTTCAGCCACTTTTGCTTCAAACATTTTTTCTGCCCTTGGTCCTTCTGAGAGTCCAGCAACACGTGTATGTTACACAGCTTGGTAGCATCCCGCGAGGTCACTGGTGTACCCTTCATCCTTTTTAAATCTTTTTTGCTTTCTCTGCTTCAGTTTGGATAATTTCTATTGACCTTTTTGCAGGTTTACTGATCATTGCTTTCGCTTTGTCCAATCTGTGGTTAACCCTACCCAATACATATTTTCTTCAGATACTGGTTTTTATAGAACTAGAATTTCTATTTGATTCTATTTGAGTTTCCATTTCTTCCTTCCATATTATATCTCTCCATCTACTATTCCCATTTTTTCCTGTCCTTGGAAGTTTTGAGCTGAAGATGACATGATACATTTTAACAGAACTACCCCACCTTTTGTATTAATTATGGAGGAAGTCCAGGGCAAGAGAAATAAGGAGACCAGTTAGGAGACTATTGCAGTAATTCAGGCAAGAGATGATGGTGGCTCCAGCCAGGGTATGGCAGTAGAGAAAATGAGACTCAAGTGCCTATAATGAAGGCAAAATTCACAAAGCAAAGTGAATGAGGTATTGTGAGGGACACCTAACCAATACCATGATCAGAATTTCCTTTTAAAGGGGGGTTTTGCCACAAGAAGGGGAGTGAGAACAGAATGTATCCAGAGATCTGAAAAACTTGATACACAAATAAAGGAATCTGGGACTAAAGCAAGGCCTTATAATCCTGGACCTTCAAAACTAGAAAGATCCTTGAAGAGATCATCTAGCCTAACTTCTTATTACTGATGAGGAGCCTGAGACACAGAAAGAAGCATGGACCTACCCAAAGCCATCCAGCAAATTAGTGGCAAAACCAGAATTTAAAGCTACGAGTCCATATGCTTCCTTTCCATAGGACCTGGACCAGCTGGGATCATTTGAAGCCAGGAAGCCACATGAAGAGAAGGGAGGAAAATGGAATGACCATTGACTGAGCACTTATCGTATACCTAGCACCACAGGAGCTACTTTTCATATATATGATTCTTTACTTCTGCAAAGTAGGCACTGCTATTCTCATTTTTCACATGATAAAAGTGAAGTTCAGAAAGGGTAAAGAATCCACCCAAGAACATGCACCTGTTAATGGGGTAGGACACAGAGCTATCTGAAACCTGAGCATGTTTACGTGCATGTCTGCATGAGGTGGGATTTTGCTGTCGTCAGATCCTATCTGGAGTGTGAACACAGGTGAAGGACTAGCATTTTTCAGCCACAGTCTTATGTTTACTTAGGAAACAGCCCAGCCCAGTGAATTGGGCTCAAACTCAAGATTGGCTGATTCAACAAGGCACCCCTGCAGACAAAGCTGGCAGAGTAGAGATTTCAACTCCTTTCCATGGGTAAGAAAATTTGTACATAATAGGAAAAAAAATGGCCTAGGCGGAAGGGACTGGATCTGCTGGCCATGGGAAGCTACAGAAGATTTGGGAGAGGGGAGGAGTATTATGTTAATACCCTGGGAGAGGCTGACCCAATGATACCCCCCCGCCACCACAGTCAATTTCCAATAGGCATCTGGAATTCACATTCCAGAACCCATGCCCCTCATTCCTTTGCCTCCAACAGCAGCCCACCAAAACCTGATCTCGAAGATCTTCTGTTTATGCTGCAGGGACTGTCAGGAGCCCTATGCCATAGATGACTCCAAGGTTCCCAGTCAAACCCAAGAGCACAAGCCATCGACCCAAAGTAGGTATCAGATAAGGACACTCTGCATGGCCTCTCTAAACCTCAGTTTGCTCACTCTCTGCCTGCTGGGATACCCCCAAACTGCCTTCATCTTTTGAGTGATAATTCCAATTTAAAATGAGGTGGGTGTTGGATAGCTAAGTACTCAAACCAATAAAAAAGAGAGCTTAAACTCTTGTACTTAAAGTGTAGTCCACAGACCAGCAATACTGGCATCACTTGGGGGCTTGTTACAAATGCATTTTCAGACCCTGCTCCAGACCTACTGAATCAGAACTGGCACTTTAACAGGATCTCCAGGTAAATTTGAATATACATTATAGTCTGAGAAACACTGGATTAAAGACTATAAAAATAGTGGGTTAAGATCCCTGTTTTGGGGGCAATACATGCTAGTTTAAATCTCAGTTCTGCCACAGAAGTTGGGCAAGTCTGTTGACCTCCCTGAGCCTCACTGTCCTTACCGGTAAAATAGGGCTATTCATAATACATCATTATTTTTCAGGATCATTGGGAGGGTAAAATGAGGCAATATAAATAAGCATCTAGCTCAGGGTCTGGCACAGAGTAGGCACTCAACATACAGAAACAATATATAGGTATTGATCAGGATAGAGTATGTTCTGCTGCTAAAACAAATAAGCCTTGAAATCTCAATGGTTTACAAAATAAAAATGTATTTCTTGCTTACACAAAGTCTAGTACAAACCAGCCATCCCCCTTTTAATCTTTAGCCAGGGCCTCTGGAACATGAGGCTTCCTAGGCTACCATGTCAAGGGAAGAGAGAGAGACAGAGAAGACACCCTGGCCTTCAGTTTGTAATCAAAATCTTCTTGAAGATCCAGGAAAAGAGATCAAGCAGAGAAGATCAGGGATCAAAATCAACTATTTCAGACAGAAAAAAAAAAGGAAGCATTGTTGTCAAAATCAGCCACATTTAGGACTCACACAAGTGGGAGGGGGTGAGCACAGATGGCCAGGAACCTGGCAGACTCCCATTGAGAGACAGGATAGTACAATGATTTGTTTTGACAGAAATCCACATGTGAGGGTCTTTAAAATACTTTCCCTGGAAGTAGAGTCACAATAAAAATCAAGAACCTTAAAAATATGAATGTCTTTTCCCAAGGGAAGGATGATGATAATTACTGAGAACCTATAATATGCAAAGCACTGTCTAGGCACTGGGGACCCAGCTGTGATCAGATAAATCCCTTACTGTTTCAGAGCATATATTTCACATTTTAACAGTAAAATGATATTATTTAATCCCCACCATAACTCGAAGAAGTGGACATTAGTATTCAAATTGAACATACCATTTTGCAGATATGAATGAAGAGGCAGGCGGGGGTTAAGCAAATAGTTAAGGTATGCAGCTAATAAATGACAGAGCTGTCTATCACAGAACACAGCTCAGACTGTCGACAAAATTTGTTGTTCTTCTTCTAGAAACCTAGAAGTATATAAAGACAAAGTCTCACATACAACAATGTTCATTGCAACAATATTTATGGTAGAAAAATTTGGGCTGGGCACAGTGGCTCATACCTATAATCCCAGCACTTTGGGAGGTAGGAGCATCACTTGAGCCCAGAAGTTCAAGACCAGCCTGGGCAACATGGGAAGATCCCACCTCTACAAATAATAAAAAATTAGCCAGACTGGGCATGGTGGCTCACGTTTGTAATCCCAGCATTCTGGGAGGCCAAGGTAGGTGGATCACCTGAGGCCGGGAGTTTGAGACCAGCCTGGCCAACATGGAGAAACCCCGTCTCTACTAAAAATACAAAGGTAGCTGGTCATGGTGGCACATGTCTATAATCCCAGTTACTCAGGAGGCTGAGGCAGGAGAATTGCTTGAACCCGGGAGGTGGAGGTTGCAGTGAGCCGAGATCACGCCATTGCACTCCAGTCTGGGCAACAAGAGCGAAACTCCGTCTCAAAAAAAAATTAGCCAGGTATGGTGGCACACACCTGTCATTTCAGCTACTCAGGAGGCTGAGGTGGGAGGATCGCTTGAACCCAAGAGGTCGAGGCTGCAGTAAGTCATGATTGCACCACTGCACTCCAGCCTAGGTACCAGAGTGAGACTCCCTCAAAAAATAAATAAATAAATAAAAAATTAAAAGTCCAACATTAGAACTTTGGTTAAATAAATCTTACATTATTCAAAAACTAGAATATTGTACAACCATTTTTTAAAATTACTGACATAAAAAAATATTTATGCCATAACGTATATAAACAAAGTCAAATGCAGGGCTGGGTGAGGTGGCTCACATCTGTGATCCTAGCACTTTGCGAGGCTGAGGCTAAAAGATTACTTGAGGCCAGGAGTTCAAGACCAGCCTGGCAACATAGTGAGACTCCCGCTCTCTACAAAAAAAATTTAAAATTTAGCTGAGCGCAGTGACACATGCCTGTAGTCCTCGCTACTTGGGAGGCTGAGGCAGGAGGATTGCTTGAGCCTAGGAGTTTGAGGTTACAGTGAGCTATGATCACACCACTGCACTCCAGTCTGGGCAACAGAGCAGATCCTTGTCTCAAAAAATAAATAAGTAAAATTCATCCATAATACATAGGATATGACGGACTATGTAAAATATGCATAGGAAAAGACCGGAACTGTGATAATAACTTGGGGAAGAGGTGTTTGGGGTCACTTTTTCCTCTTTTATACTATTCATTATTTCCTAACTTTTCTATAAAGCATATGCACTACATTTATAAATGGAAAAAAGTTAATGTCTTAAAAGGAATACATACTTTGCCCTGAATTGATCATTATACATTCTATGCACATAACAAAATTTCATATGTAGCCCATAAATACATACAAATATAATGTATTATTTTAAAATACACACTTTGAATTCAGCACCTACTTGTGAGGGGAAGCCCTCAGAGGACAGGAGGTGGTAGTTTCAGGTACACCCCCACCCCACAGTAACCCCCACTTGTCTGTATGCGCTGCTTCAGAGCCTGCAAAACACCTTCACTTCCGTGATCTCACCTAAGCCTCCCCACGTGACCCTGTGGAATTCTCATTGCCAGATTTGCAGCTTCAGAAGGATGAGCTTGACAGACAAAATCCCAAGCGCATTAACGCAGCCTCCCATTTGCCTTCGAGAACACCCCTGATCCAGTCAAAAAAGAGCACTTCCTCCAGCAGCAGTGAGGTTGAGGGTGAGTCCCAAATCGGGGTCCTAACACTGACCAGAAACCCCTAGACAGGGAGCCTGGTCCTGATAACCAGACCCCATTGATATTTCAGCTAAGCGAGATGGGGAGATGGAATCGCTCCCATCAAGCAGCCCCAGTCATATTCCAGAGCACACTGGGGAGACCCTAGAGTCTAAGACCTGACTCCACTATCTTCCAAGCTAGGAAGAGGATGAAGAGGAGCAGGTCTGGGGGGAAAGGGCACACATCCATGCTTTCCTTTCAAAGCTTGGTGGCATCATCTTTTTTTTCTTTTTTTTTTTTTTTTTTTTTTTTGAGATGGAGTCTCCCTCTGTTGTCCAGTCTTGAGTACAGTGGTGCAATCTCTACTCTCAGCTCACTGCAACTTCCGCCCCCCAGATTCAAGTGCTTCTGCTGTCTCAGCTTCCTGAGTAGCTGAGATTACAGGTGCCCACCAACATGCCTGGCTAATTTTTGTATTTTTAGTAGAGAAAGAGTTTCACCATGTTGGCCAGGCTGGTCTCGAACCCCTGACCTCAAGTGATCCACCTACCTTGGCCCCCAAAGTGCTGGGATTACAGGTGTAACCACTGCACCTGGCGGCATCATCTTATACGTGTATTTTTCATATGCTTAGTTGATGTCTACTTTGGCCACTAGACAGTAAGTGCCAGGAGGGCAGGACCCACATCAGTTTCGTTCCCTGTTATGCCCCCAGATCCAGCCAGGTGCATGGCAAGTAAACAATACCAGAAAACACTTGTGGATTAAATGTAGTTCAACTGGGGGTGAAATGCCTCCAGGTCATGGAAGAACAGATGCCCAATCCCGGGACAGGGACACAGCCCAGGAAGAAGAAATGCAGCCACATTGCTGGGCAGCAATTCTATGCCCAGGTGGTCTCATACAACTCACAGCCACCCCAGGAGTCCTGTTGAGAACTAAGGATTACCCAACCCAGTCATTTTGAAACCCCCTTGAAAACAACATTTCACAGAGTCCAATTTCTATAAAAGACCAAAGAGGAACAGCTCTGCTTGAATCAAGCTTGAGAAGGTAGGAACCCCACTACCTCACCCTCTCCTTCCTTCTGCCCTTCCCACCGCCCACAGGGGTGAGGTTCACAGAGGGAAAGGGACTTCCCACGAGTGCTCTAGGGAATGACGTAAGTGTCAGAGCCACAATGGGCCCAAGTCTCCTACCTTCTATGTCACTGTGCTTTGCAAGACAGCCTACCGTCACTGAAGCCACCAACGTAGCACAACGCAAAACACACTGCAAGAAACTCCTCCTATCACAAAAGACTTCCAAGTCCTAAGCTAGGGGCTGCCTTGGGTCCCTTGGGATTCAAGAATCTGAGGAATGATCAGCAATGGATACAAACAACAAGAACAGTTCATCCAAGCCCTATTCAAAGGCCTTCACCCAGCATAATGTTTTCCTTTCTTCTTTCAGATCTGAGTGCATATGCCTCCCAAAGAAATTTTTACAAGAGAAACTTAAACCGCTACTGCCAGGAGCGCTGGCCATTCCAGCCGTGCCTCATTGGGAGGCCCTGAGCATTCTAGCCGGCGGCTGCACAGCTGCTGGGGCGCCTCCATGAGGAAGAGGGCGGTGGACAGGAGTCATGAAGATGAATTCGGAAACTCCCTGAAGGAGGAGAAGACATCTGAGCCATCCTTGGGCCACCAAGCAAGAGTCACCCCAGCTCCTGAAAAGCCCCCATGGGAAGAGCTGCCTCCAATTAAAGTTCTTGATTGCACCAGAGGATGTGTCCTTCCTCTTTTCCTTTCCCCTTACCAAATAATGTCTTATTATTTTTAAATATATTGTCACATCTAACTAAGCTTTAAAAAGTTAGCCTATTGGCCGGGCACAGTGGCTCACGCCTGTAATCCCAACACTTTGAAAGGCCGAGGCAGGTGGATTACATGAGGTCAGAAGTTCAAGACCAGCCTGGTCAACACGGTGGAACTCCATGTCTACTAAAAATACAAAAATCAGTGAGGTGTAGTGGCGTGCCTCTGTAATCTCAGCTACTAGGGAGGCTGAGGCAGCAGAATCACTTGAACCCAGGAGACAGAGGTTGCAATGAGCTGAGATCTCAGCACTGCACTCCAGCCTGGGTAACAGAACAAGGCTCGGAGAAAGAAAAAGAAAGAAAGAAAGAAAGAAAGGAAGGAAGGAAGGAAGGAAGGAGGAAAGGAAGGAAGGAAGGAAAAAAGGAAGGAAGGAAGAAAAGAAAGAAAGAAAGAAGGAAGGGAGGGAAGGAAGGAAGGAAGGAAGGAAGGAAGGAA
>NW_016806398.1:1274460-1310161 GCF_001698545.2 Rhinopithecus bieti
GGAAGGAGAAAAAACTTTAGCCTTTTGGATACCTTTTGAAATAATTTCAAATTTACAGAAATGTTGCAAAAATAATACAGAGAAATTCCCATTTACCTTTTACCCAGAGTCACCAATTGTTTAATTTACATTTTCCCCATTTGTACCACCTTAGCTCACTGCAGCCTCCACTTCCTGAGTTCAAGTGAGTGAACTCAGGAGTTCAATCCTCCCGAGTAGCCGGGATTACAGGCGCCTGCCACCATGCCTGGCTAATTTTTGTATTTTTAGTAGAGACGGGGTTTCACCATGTTGGCTAGGCTGGTCTCGAACTGCTGACCTCAAGTGATCCGCCCTCCTCAACCTCCCAAAGTGTGTGATTACAGGCGTGAGCCACTGTGCCAGGCCAAGGTATATCTTTAATAACACATGAGAACAGATTAATACAGTGTACCTTTAGGGTTAATTTTTAAGCATGAACTTTTTAGCCAAATGAATAAACATACACAGTTTTGTTAGATGCTGCCAAGCTCTCTTCTATAAGAGTATACGATATCTGAGATACCTGTTTCCCCATGCCCTCAGCAACTGTTTAGCCTCTCCCAATCCTACAGGTGAGAAATGGTATCTCATTTTGGTTTTAACTTGCATTTCTCTTACCATGAGTGAAGACTAACATCTATTCATATGTTTAAGGGTCATTTTATATGTTTTATTAATTATCTGTTTATGTCTTCCACTCTTTTTTATTTTCCCATTAATTTTGAGTACTCTTTATATACTAGAAATACGAGCTCCTCAAAGTCAAGTTTATTAATGTTTCATTGAATCTGGACTTCGGGTTATCATTAGAAAGCCTTTCCCTGCATCCAGTTTCTAGAGGAATTCACCCACACTTCTTCATTTGCTTATATAGCATTATATATTAGAAGTATAACCTGTTCCATTTGGCATTTATTATTACGTATTTAGGAAGTATGGATCTAACTTTACACTTTCTCCTAATGATTACTTAGTCATTTCAGCATATTTATTAAGGAGAATATCTTTGGTCCAATCATCCATCTGAGATGACACCGTTGTCATATACTAAATTTTCATATATATTTTTGTGTCTTTCTGAACTTTCTATTCTACTCCACTGGGGAGTCCGCCTGTTTTATTCTTGCTTGTATTTTCATGTAAATGTTAGGATCAAATTGTCTAGTGTCAGAAAAAATCTTGATGTTATTTTCACCATGATTGTGCTAAATTTATAGATTAACTTAGGGAAAATTATAAATCAGGAAGAACTGACACATCTGTAACACTGATTCTTCCTAACCACCAACCAATGGCTTTTCATTTGTTCAAACCTACTGTGTTGGCTTTCAGGACTATTTGCAAGTGTTCTTTATATTAATTTTGCAAATTTCTTATTAACTTTATTCCTAAGTATTTTATCTTTTGTTGCTATCGTAAATGGAGTTTTCTCTCTCACTATTGTTGTAGTTATTGCTTGTGTATAATAACACTATTGAGTTCAGTATGCTAATTGTATGCCTTGCTTACCTTCTGAATTCTTTCATTGTTTGAGTAGTTTTCTTTCTGCTTTCCAATGGTTTACCAGTAATACTATTATGTCATCTGCAAGGAGAAATACTTTCAAATTCTTCTTCTAATTTTTATGTGTCTGATTTACCTTGTCTAATTGCGATGGTTAATGCCACCGGTACAATGTTAAAGTTAGTAGATATCTGTGCTTTGTTCCTGATTTTAAATAGCTCCAGTATTTGCACATTAAGGAAGAAGTTGAGTTTAGGGCAAAGGCTTAGAGGTAGAGATAAAGAGAGAGTGCCATTTTATCATATTAATAGAATAGCCATCAACTCCCTCTTTTTTCTGCATCTATAAGAAAAAAGGCACATAATTTCTTTACTCATATTGAATCAAACTTCAATTCTACAGATAAATTTCACCCGACCATGATTTATTATCCTCATACTATGAGGTTGGATTCTGTTCGCTAATATTTTATTAAGTATTTTTGTATCAGTATTGGTAGGTGACATTGCCTTGTAATTTTCTTTTTGTATTATCCCTATCAGATGTGGTTATCAATATACATTTGCTTCACAAAAAGAATTTGGAAGTTTTACTTTAAATGCTCTAGAACAATTTATGTAGTACTGTAACTGGTCTTTCAAAGCTTGGTGAAACTCTCCTTGTGAAACTCTCTGGACCTGTTGCCTATTTGGGGGAGGGTAATTCCTTAATAAATTTCTTCTACAGAAATTGATAGTTTCTATCTTTAACGCAGTCAATTTAATAAACTGTATTTTCCCAGAAAATTATCTACTTCCTAGTTTCTCAAACTTTTAAAACAAAAGTATGTTATGGACTCTCAAGATTTTAAAATTTCTTTTGTTTCAACAATTATTTCCCCTCATTCTTTCTAATTTTATATATTTGGGCTTTCTCCTTTTTTTTCCTGATTAAGCTACATAGTATTTCTATTTTGTTAATTGTTTTCAAAAAAAGATTTCAATTAATTAGATCTGCTTTTTAACATTCTAGTAAATTCTGCTTTTAAGCTTTTGGTTACTTTGTTGTTGTTTTTCCAGCTTTTAGAATTGGGAAATTATTTCATTCTTTTATTTTCTTGATACAAGTGTTTAAACACTGTGGTAGACAGAATAATGACCCCTGCGAAACATTAAAGTTGAAGATACAATTAAGGTTGCTAATCGGTGACCTTGAGATAATCCACAGTTACCTGGGTGGGCCCCATGCAATCACATTGGGAGAATCTGCAGCCCACTCTGGGGCAGGTTTCTGCCACAATAGCACAGAGGCCAGGACAGGAAAGGAGGCAGCAGCAGTCGGGAATTCACCAACAACCTCTTCCTGGTGAGAAGGGACTAAATTGTCATGTGACTTGCTTGGCCAATGAAAACATAGCAAATAAGACACTAGCAGGGGCTTAGAAATGTGTTTTCACAGTGGGGCTTGCTGTGTCTTCCTCTAGCAGCCCCAGAAGAACACGCCTAGCTGTCTACTAATCCAAAAGGGGTAAGAGACAAGTGAGGCAGAACCACTCCATCCGACCTGATAGGCACAGTGGACATTATGGCATGGTGGACAAAGGGATGGACCCCTGGAGAGGGGCTCAGCATATGTCCTCCCTCCTCCCTTTGTGGTTCAGTCCAAACCTCACTGTCTCCAACATTCCCTTGTTGCCCCACACTGTGACATCACTGCCAGCCTCCTGTCCACTCTGCCAGCTGCAGGTGAGTGAGGCTCATAGGTTAGACCTAAGGGTAGGAGGGGGTAATTTTTCTGTACTAAAATAGAAAACGCCCCCAACACTCCAGGACACCTATTCACTTTGTTACAAGAAGCACCCCTTATTTGCCTTGACCCCACTGTTTCTCTGTCTCTGGGTCCCAGTCTCCCCACCTGTGCTGAAAGACTCCTAAGGGCTCCCCTAGCTCCAGACGACTTCCTGTTTGACCTCATTGATCTTTCTTACTCTGATCAAAGTGCTGTGGGGTCCCTAGAGAACCAAAACTCACAATCCACTGGGGACAGCCCAAGGGCCCTTTTCTTTGGCTCCTGCTTCCCTCTAGAGGCGGGCATTGGTAATGCAAGAAACACCAAACCCCACTCCGTCCCAGCCAGCATCTCAGTGACATTAAACGCTTGCTATGTGCCGGATACCCTGCAAAGCACTTGACATCTTTATGTCACCAAATTGGTACAACGGCATTCTGCGGGTAGGTTTCATCATACCATTGTACAGACTGGAAAACTGAGGCTCAAGGAGGCTAAGTGGCCCGAAATTACACAGCAAGATGCAACAGGAATTAGGAAGTGAAGTCCATCTAAGTTAAAAAGGAGTGTGCTCTTAACTGTTATGCTGTTCTGCCAGGCTTCAGATGGAGTCTTTCCATTTAAAAACCACTTACCATCAACTCTTGGAGGTCAAGGTGGTTCTGAACATCTCATTCTGGAATTGAATTCTGTCTATAGACAGAATAAACTCTGGCTTCAGATAAAACTACATTAAAATCCCAGCTGTTCCTGTTGGCTGCCACACCTGAGCAAGTCACCTTTCTTAGGCTCAATTCCCTCCATCTGGAAAATCAGACAAAGTCCCTTCTTTGCAAGGTGGAGAGGAAAATGAAATGAGCTCAGAGATGTCAAAGAACCTGCCCAAATGCTCAATGAATGTCAGTGTTCTTGACATCATGGCTATTTCTATTCCCATAACTTTCTGAGATTAAAAAAAAAAAAAAAAAAAGCCTGTTCATGGAAGGGAGAATGGGGTGAAGGATTGGGCTTCTTGAAGGAGGTGACACCTGAGCTGTGCATGTTGCAGCTTGTGCAGAGGCACAGGGATGGAACAGTAAGAGAAAGTCTGGAGCACAGCCAGCAGCTCCTATGGCCGAAGAGTAGTGACTGAGTTAGAACCAGTGGAGCTGGCAAAGTCGACAGGGGCAGCTCCTCAGACAAGTTTGAACAGCAGAACAGGGGAGCCACTGAGGGTTTAAGGCAGAGGAGGAGTGACCTAACAGGATTGGCACCAGGGACAGATCTTCTGGTTGCAGATGAGCCACCAGAGAGGCTAGTGGGAAAGCAGTGGTCAAGATCCAAAGACAGGAGGCGCTAGTGGTGAGGGCAATGGGAATGGAGGGTGGCCGACAATGGAGATATTTATGGGATAGATTCAAAAGGCCTTGATGAATGTGAACACACGGGAGGTAAGGGGTGCCCCATTTCTAGCTGCAGACACAAAATGAATAGTGGTACCTGTCCCCAAAATAGGAAACATGAGAGGAGGAAAAGCAAGTTTGGGATGAAAAGGGTGGGGAAGAGAGGTGGTCCCACCAGCAGGCAGCCAAAAGCAACCCTATAAGTCATCCATAAAGCCATCAATCAACTTGGCAGGTGGGTAAGGCAGGTGGTGTCCTGCTGGTTGTGACATTCCTTGCTGCTCCCTGGTGACAGCACCTGCTTGGACCCTGAACCAAAGTGAGATACATACAGGTTCATCCAACCATGCCACAAATGCTGTTAACTACCTGTCCTACACCCTGCACTGGGGACTTAGCAGCGAATACAGGAGACTCCCTGCCTTCCTGGCTTTACTAATGGGAAAGTGAGTACGAGAACATAAATAAATTCTAGGCTACTTCTGAACATGACAAGGGCTGCAGAGAAGCATGAGGTGGGGAAGGGAAATAGAGAGTGCTAGGAGTGGGGAGGAGGCTTAAACAGAGGGAATAAATGGAGAGAATTAAATAGAGTAAATGGGCCAGAGAAGGCCTCACTAGAAAAAGTGTTCATGGTCGCGTGTGGTGGCTCACGCCTATAATCTCTGCACCTTGGGAGGCCGAGGCAGGCAGATTTCCTGAGGTCAGGAGTTCAAGACCAGCCTGGCTAACATGGTGAAACCCCGTCTCTACTAAAAACACAAAAATTAGCCGGGCATGGTAGTGCGTGCCTGTAATCCGAGCTACTCAGGAGGCCAAGGAATGAGAATCGCTTGAACCCCGAAGGCGGAGTTTGCAGTGAGCTGAGATCACCTCACTGCCCTCCAGCCTGGGCAATAGAGTGATACTCCATCTCAAAAAAAAAAAAAAAAAGATAAAGTGTTCTCTAAGCAAAGGTTTGAAAGAAGTGAGAGAATGAATCTTGTGGATCTCTAGGGGAAGAGCATTCCAGCAGAAGGTGGAGCAAACACAAAGAGCAGTGTGTTTGGTGTGGCAGGAAAGGGATGAACGGTAAAGTATCAGTAGACAGTGAGGGACAGGTGGATAAATGGTTAGATTATGAGTGTTTTCAAGACAGGCCCAGGGAAGGACTTTTCTTTTACTCTGCATGATACTGGAAGCCACTGGGAGGTTCTGGGCAGAGCTGTGACATGATCTAATGTCTGTAGGAGGAGGATTCATCTGTGTTGATGCTTAATGCTGATGCTTTGGAGCCGTTGCAATAATCCAAGTAAGAGATGCTGGTGACTGAGGCTGGAGAGGAGCACTGGACAGGTGGGAAGCCACTGCCCAAGGATGAGGCCATGGAGTGAATCCAGTGTGCTGTGATTGACACACAACCACTGATGATGGAAATTTCCAAAGTGGGGCTTTGGCCACAGAGAAAGGGGAGCAAGAGCAGATGGCCAGAGCCTGGAAAAGAGAAAGGAGGTTGGGAATAAGATAGACTTACAACCTTGGGTCATCAGAGCTGGGAGAATCCTTGGAAAGATGGATGATGCAGCCCACTGACTTCCTGTGGCAGATGCGGGGGACCTCAGCATAGGCTAGCCCAAAGCCACACAGCAAGTTAGTGGTAGTGCCAGGACTGGGACCAGCGAAGCTGGGCTGCATCATCATGCTCCCGTGCGACCTGGGCCCAGCTAGAATAATGGAGCCAACAAACCATATGGGAAGACAACGAGCACAGAAAGCATTTTGAGACACCTCCCATCAGAGCGGCCAGTTTACAGACAATTAAACACTCATCACTCCAAGGTGGTATTACTGTTCCCATTTTCCACATAAGAAAGGGAGGCCAGTGGCTGGGCAAATTGACTCATGCCTGTAATTTCAGCACTTTGGGAGACCGAGACAGGAGAACCACTTGAGGCCAAGAGTTTAAGACCACTCTGGGAAGAATAGTGAGATCCTGTCTCTACAAAAAGTAAAAAAAAAAAAAGCCAGGTTTGGTGTCACACACCTGGAGTCCCAGCTACTCAGGAAGCTGAGGCAGGAGGATCACTTGAGCCTAGGAGTTCAAGGTTGCAGTGAGCTATGATTACGCCACTTCGCTCCTGCCTGGGCTACAAAGCAAGACTCTGTCTCAAAAAATAAACAAAATAAAGTGAGGCATGAAGAGATTACAGAACCCACCCAAGAGCACACATACACCTAGAGAGAAGGCAAATCTGGCTCTTAAACATGAGCTTGTCTGTGTGGGCTGCCGCATCTCCTGGGGTTCTGCTGCTATAGGACCTGGCAAAGAAGAGATTCACGTTTTTCAGCTACAGTCTTAAGTTCATCTAGAAAACGACGCTGCCCAGAGAACTGTGCCGGACCTCCAACATCTGCGGTTCAAGAAGGCGATGCTACAGGCAAAGACTGGCAGAGTGGGGGCTCCAAGTCCTTTCCACAGGTAGGAAAAATGTGCACACTTGAGGAAAGACTGGCCCTCAGAGTGGTGGGCCCAGGCAGGTGGGCCTGGAACTGCTGGCCACAGGGAGCTACAGCAGGTCAGAGAGAGGGGAGGGCCCACTATGACCCAGTGCTTAAATAACAATGGGTTTCTGGGATTGGAGCTGCAGAGTCAGGAGCCCCAGTGCCCTTTCCTCCTCCCACCACCCACCAAAACATGGGGTCCAAGATCTTCTGTTGTTGCCGCAAGGCCAGCGAGGGGTCTTCTACCACGGCTGGCTTCCACAATCCAAGAATGTTCCAACAGCATCATCCACGGTCCTTTAGTAGGTTCCAGGCGTGGGTGTGTGATAGTGTCGGGAACATCTGATGATTCTCTGTGCCTCGGCCTCCCCAGCCACCTCCTGCTGGGACATGCTCAGGTTTCTTTCAGCCTTCTGGGAGTGTGGAAAGGGCGTACTCAAACTTGTAACAACACAACCTAAAGACTCTATCAGTTATTAGAGATTAGTTATTACGTAGTAGATTAGATTCATTGAAATCACTGGCTTTAGTCCTCCATAGTAGTTTATTGATTTATTTAATTTCTCACTGAGTTTGTGGTATTTTATTAGATGGTAGTTTAAACTCTGCCTCGGCTGCTTACTGAGTTTGGGCATGTCGCCGACCCTCCCTCTCTAAGCACAGCATCCTTCTCTCCAAAATGAGGATAACGATAATATATCGCCCACTGTGCAGGCTGTTAGAGGATGAAGGGAGACACCGTGTGTAAGCGAATGCATATGGCCACATACAAAGACGACATTCAGCAAATGATATCTGTGGATGTGTATTAGGATCAGCTGGGCCATGCTGAGGTAATGAGTAAACTCTAAAATCTCCATTGCTTTACCCAGCTTGAGATCATTCTTAGCTCATACAAGCAAACTTTTATTTTTAAAGCCATGAATGATCTGAGGAGTCTCTGAGTGCAGTATGGCCAAGACAGGTTATTCACATATCACTCAAAGCCTTTACCCAGGATAAGTTTATTCCTCTATTCTTTCAGATCTGAACACAAATTCTCTCCACAGTGCTGCACCAAACAGACATCCACGCCTCCCCCATGACAAACGCATGATGCTCAAGGCGTGCACCCTTAGGAGGCCATGACCATTCTAGTCGGCGGCACCCACGTGGTCCCTGAGGCTGCACGGCTGCTGCGCTTCCATGAGGAAGAGGGTGGTGGACAGGAGTCATGAAGACTGATTCAGAAACTCCCCTGCAGGAGGAGAAGATGTCTGAGCCATCCCTGTGCCACCACCAAGAGTCACTCCAGCTTCTGAAAAAGCCACCAATGGGGGAGCTGCCTCCAATTAAAGTCCTTGGTCACATCAGAGGAAGTGTCTCTCCTCCTTCCCCCTTTGCCAGCCCTACCTCTGAGATTCCCAAGAATGTGGAGCAATTAGACCCTGGCACCTCTTGGAAAGAAATGTGGTTTTATCATTTTAACACATTAACACTTTTTTTTTCAGTCACTCCTAACCAACCTAACAAGGAAGTGCTCTATTAGGAGAGGCCAGTTTGCATAACAGGCCGCTGTCATAAATGTCCAGAGCTTGAGGGCACAATTCTGCTCACCTACTATGCGACTCCATTTGATGCTCAGGGCCACAGGGAACAGCAGGGCAGGTTGTGAAAAACTCTGCAAACAGCAGCCCTGAGTTATGCAACAGGTAGCCAGTGCAGATACGCAGCACTGCTCGTGCTGAAACACAGAGCATGCAACTGTGAGTAATACGCAGAAGACCCCACATGGTTTCCACGTTAGCCAGGGAGCCAGGCACAGAAGTATATCACTCTGCCATAACAGGGCAAACACTTGGAGAACAAAATGACAAAGAAGCATTTTGCCACTGACTCGGGGATTCATGGAAGGCTTCCTGGAGGAGATGGTGCTTCAGTTTTCTGAAGGTTGAAAGGGAGTTAGCCAAAAGGAGAGGGAATGATATTCCAGAAGGAGGGAACACAATCAGCAAAGTTGGAAAATAGGGACACGACCTGGGAAGGCATGAGGGTAGCAAAGTACCAAGTCTGGAGTAACTCAAGTGAAAATCTGAGCCAGGGTTTGGTGGGAGGTGAACAGAACATCAAGAGCTTTGTATCCAGGGAAAGGGAGCTGGACTCTATCTTGAAAACAACGGGAAGCCACAGGTGAGTTTTAAGCAACAAAGTGACACAGCCTGATTTCCGACTTTTGTACTATGAACAGTGCCTTAGTCTGTTCAGGCTACTAAAATAAAATACCATAACTGGGTGACTTACAAACAACAGAAGTTTATTTCTCAGTTTTGGAGGCTGGGAAATCCAAGATCAAGGCTCCAGCAGAATCAGTGTCTGGTGAGGGCCCGTTCCTCATAGAGGGCGCTTCTCGCTGTGTTCTCACATAGCAGAAGGGGTGAGGGGTCTCTCTCAGGCTCTTTCATAAGGGCACTAATCTCAATCATGAGGGCTCTGCTCTCATGACCTAATCCTCCTAAACCTCCCAAAGTCTGCAATTCTGAAACCATCACCTTGGGAGTTAAGATTTCAACATATGGCCGGGCGTGGTGGCTCAAGCCTGTAATCCCAGCACTTTGGGAGGCTGAGGTGGGCGGATCACAAGGTCAGGAGATCGAGACCATCCTGGCTAACACGGTGAAACCCCGTCTCTACTAAAAAATACAAAAAACTAGCCGGGCGAGGTGGCGGGCGCCTGTAGTCCCAGCTACTCGGGAGGCTGAGGCAGGAGAATGGCGTGAACCCGGGAGGCGGAGCTTGCAGTGAGCTGAGATCTGGCCACTGCACTCCAGCTTGGGCGACAGAGTGAGACTCCGTCTCAAAAAAAAAAAAAAAAAATTTCAACATATGAATTTGGGGGGACATTAGCATTCAGACCATAACAAACAAGGTGAGTTGGAAGACAACGCCTTTCTGTTTGTTTGTTTGTTTATTTGAGATGGAGTCTTGCTCTGTCACCCAGCCTGGAGGGCAGTGGCATGATCTCCACTCGCTGAAACCTCCACCTCCCAGGTTCAAGGATTCTCCTGCCTCAGCCTCCCAAGTAGCTACAAGAACGTGCCACTACACCCAGCTAATTTTTGTATTTTTAGTAGAAACAGGGTTTTGCCATTTTGGCCAGGCTGGTCTCAAACTCCTGACCTCAGGCGATCCGCCCACCTCAACCTCCCAAAGTGCTGGGATTACAGGCATGACCCACCGCACCCGGCCAGAAGACAACTTATTAATTAGCACTCCTTGTGCCTGCCCTGCCTCAGAAAAGTGAAGAATAAAGGAATATGGCCATGGAATTGTGGAGTAAAAGTCATACCTTCAATGAAAAGCCAATCCTGGCTACAATTTGAAGGACGGATTTTTTTTTTTTTTTTTTTTTTGATACAGAGTCTTGCTCTGTCATCCAGGCTGAAGTGCAGTGGCGTGATCTCAGCTCACTGCAACCTCCATCTCTCGGGTTCAAGAGATTCTCCTGCCTTAGCCTCCCAAGTAGTTGGGATTACAGGCGCGTGTCACCACGATTTGAGTATAATAATAATCGCAATAGACAGTCCGGTACATTGCTTACTCTGTGCTAGGTCCTCTTCTAAGTGCTTCATAAATATCAACCCAATCAGCAAAATAACCCAAAAAGGTTAGAACTATTACTACCTGATTTTACAGATTAGGGAACTGAGACACAGGTTAAATAAATCTTTTAAGGTTTACACTAATTCACATTAAGTGCCAGAGCTAAGACTTGAACTCAAAAACGCAGCTGCAGAGTCCACACTCTTAACCACTTGGTTATGCAGCCCCTCGATAATGGTAGAATGACATTCAGTTATTGCTCTGGACCCCAAATTGACTGTTCATTGCCTGCTCTTCAAAAATGGAACTGGCCCTTTAAATATTTTTATGTTGGTAGTTGGTGCAATATTAGGCTCTGTCAGGAGGGGGTGCTAGAGACATCGGAGGAGGAATGGGCCTTCCTTCCTGGTTGTAAGGGGCCCATCTTAACAGCACACAACTCACAGCTTCTCCAACATCACCCTCCTGCAGTGCAGACAACTTTTCCAGAACAGGAATCCTACAGAGGATGGTGGTCAGTAGCACTTTGCAACTAACAGCTTCTCCTAGTGTCCCCCACAAATAGGAGGTGTGCCTCTAATCAGACACCGTTCCATGACAGATTTCCCTGGCACCCAAGGGCAGACTCTAGAACATTCTCCCAGACTTCTCTGCCATTGTAAGCCACAGCCACCCCCTTCCCAGCAAGATCTGGATCTTAGCTGGGGATAGAGCCTGGGGGTGTTCTTTCTTAGTTCTAGGGGTGCTGGCTGCTCCTTATGTCCATTATTCCTATATTCTTTAAAACTCTCCTGACTTCTTACCACTCCTTCATTACTCCAATCCCCTGTTCTAGTTAGTACTTATATTAAACTTCTCATATTCAAATTGTTATGTGGTTTCTGTCTCCCAATTGGATCATGACTAATGCAGAAATCAAATTAAGAGGCTGGGCTTATGTCTGTGGCCCCAGAACTACAGGAGGCAGAGACAGGAGGATCACTTGAGGCCAGGAGTTTGAGATCAGCCTGAGCAACACAGCAAGACCCCATCTCTACCAAAACAAAACAAAACAAATTAAGCGACCGCCTAAGGCGATCAGGACAGACAGCGATACAGGCCTACAGTAGGGCAGCAGCAGTAAGGATGAAGAGGACCTTGAGTCGTATTTCTCAAGCAAGGCTGGCCAATTCTAACTCAGAACCGTACAGGAAAGAAGATTCTAGGGAATGAGGTCCTTGTGGTATTGAGGCCAAGTGGACAACACACAGCAGATCACTTAATTTTGGGCTATTCCAAGCTGGAGGGGCCTGTGGGACATCTGGATGGCCATTATTAAGAAGGTTGGCAATATGTAGCAGGAAAAGGTAAAAGAACTATAGCTAGAAGGAAGCAGAGGGGCTTATCACATGTGTGCGGAGTTGTCAGCTCACTGCATTGTGGCACCTCTTCCCCATGGGATGAGACCCCACTGACATCCATTGGGTGAACATACAGTTCTCTTTCCCAGACCTCATGTCCAGAGTCCTCTTCCCACTGCCCATTCTCATACTGTATCCACTGGACCCACCCTCTTACCCAGATTCCACTTGTCCTATGCATTCCTCACCTCCTCCCATGCCAAGGTCCCACTTTCCTTCCCCAGCAAACCCCATGTTCCTTATTTCTTGGAGCTGCTTCCTGCAACAACTATAGCAGGTGCTTTACACAAAAAAGATGCTCCTTAAATGTCACTTCCTGTTTTGATAATTTAGAAACTCCTTCACAGAAGGGATGCAAAGAAGCCTCCATCCTATGACTTTTTTAAAGGGCTCTCAGACACAGGGTGACATCTTTCTTTGAAGGATTCTCAAATAATAACAATAAAAATAATCATGGAGGCCACAGCTGGATTTACTTCTGATCATGGCAAACTAGTTTATATCAGACCAACCCTCCTGCTGACAGCAGTTTAAAAGCAATTGTTTTTTTTTTTTTTCTTAAATGTGTTTGAATGCATCAGAGAGGTATCAACACAGTGAGGACATGAGGGGCCAAGATGCTGAAGAGGAAAGTACAGAGAGAGGAGATGAACAATGAAGCCTTCTTATCCCCTTGAGGCACCTGCCAAGTCCTAAACAGAGTCCAAGTAGCTGAAAAGCAGAGTAAAGCTTTCAGAAGTCTCACAGCTTGGGGTAACAAAAATTGGAGGTTTAGGACTCACCATGAAAGAGGACTCCTGGTTAGAGAAATATATATAAAAATTCTATAACTATATTTATATATATATATAAATATATAAATATCTAAATATATATTATAAATTAAATATACAAATATATATTTAATATATACACACATTACATATTACACACACCACACCACACACATTTTTAGCTTAAAACCCTTGAAGGCTACAACCTTGAGAGTAAGGTTTAATCACAACTAGACTAGCTTCTTACAAGGCCCAGGGTCAAGTTATATCTCTAAGCCTACTTTCCCAGAGGTAAAAGTAACATCCTGTCTGAGGGAAGATCCAGAGCCTTGTAGCTCCTTTGATATTTTCATTTTTCAAAATATCTAGCATATTAATGAAAGATTACCACAAATATCAAAAATAAGATCAACTGACTAAAGAGCAAAAGGAAAAAAAAAAAACAGATATTAGATTTGCAGACATAACTTTAAAAGCAGTTTCCCAATTAGCCGGGCGTGGTGGCCTCACACCTGTTAATCCCAGCCACTTTGGGAGGCCGAGGGCAGGTGGATCACGGGGTCAGGAGATTTGAGACATCCTGGCTAAACACAGTGAAACCCCGTCTCTACTAAAATTGCAAAAAAAAAATTACCGGCGTGGTGTGGTAGACACCTGTATCCCAGTACTGGGAGGCTGAGGCAGGAGAATGGAGTGAGCCCAGCGAAGGTTGGAGCTTCCGAGTGAGCCAAGATCACGCCACTGTACTCCAGCCTGGGGTGATAGAGCGAGACTCCGTCTTAAAAAAAAAAAAAAAAAAAAAAAAAAAAAGCGCAGTGCAATTAAATATTGAGGAGAATAGATGACAAGATTGCTAATTTCATTTGAGAACTGGAAACTATTTTTTAAAAAACAAAATTGTAGAACTGAACGTTATGATAGATGAAATTAAAAACTCAGGCTGGGCGTGGTGGCTCACACCTGTGATCCCAGTGCTTTAGGAGGCAGAGGCAGGAGGATTACTTGAGGCCAGAAGTTCGAGATCAGCCTGGGCAACACAGCAAAACCCCGTCTCTACAAAAAATTTAAAAATTGGCCAGGCATGGTGGCACCTGCCTATCGTCCTAGCTACTTGGGAGTCTTAGGTCCCAGGAGTTTAAAGCTGCAGTGACCTGTGATTGTGCTAATGCACTCCAGCCTGGGCAACAGAGCAAGACCTTACCTCTTAAAAAAAAAAAAGTTAGAAACTGGATTGACTTTTAAATGAAACATAGGGTTAACAAAAAAAATTCAATTGATAGGATTAAACACAAATGAAGGCAAGATTAATGGAGAAGACTAGTCAGTAGAAAATATCCAGACTGAATTACAAAGAGCCAAAAGAATGGAAAAATACCAAGAAGGGTCTTAGAGATATAGTGAAAAGGTCTAACACTTATCATTAGAGTCCTGAACAAGATGAGAGAAGAGGGTGAATGCCATGATGAAAGATATCACGTCACAGATTCAAGATGTGCTGTGAACAAGCACAAGCAGGAAAAATACTTTAAAAGCTACAGCTAGGCACATCAGAATATAACTGCTAAAACTCATAGAAAATGTTAAGAGCAACAATGGGGCTGACAGATGACTTCTCAACAGAAACAATAGAAACCAAAGACATTTTCAAAAGGTGAAAAGAAAATAACTGCACTAACCTAGAATTCCTGACTTACCAAAATATCTTCCAAAACAAAACAAAATACAGACTTCTCAGAAAACAAAAATTGAATTCATCACAAGATCTGTACTGAAAGGAAAACACTAAAGGTATTTCTAAATATACTATACTAAATATGATACTATATTGAAGAAAAATTCTAAAGTTAGTTCCAGGAGAAGAAGGATCCAAAATAGATGCATGGAAATACAGAAAGGAACAAAGGGTAATAAAAAAGAAATAACAAATAAAGAGTAATAAAAAGTAACATGTGAATAAACCTAAATGAATATTGACTATAGAAAGCATTAATAAGAATGTCTGTTGTGGCTTAACATACAGAGAAAACTGAAATCCATGACAAGACTACCACAACAGGTAGAAAGGTAAAAGAACTGTATAGTTGTTGGGGCCAGGCACGGTAGCTCTCACCTGTAATCCCAGCACTTTGGGAGGCTGAGACAGGTGGATCACTTGAGATCAGGAGATCAAGACCAGCCTGGACAACATGGTGAAACTCTGTCTCTACTAAAAATACAAAAATTGTCAGGGTGTAGTGGTGCACACTTGTAATTCCAGCTACTCAGGAGGCTGAGGCAGGAGAATTGCTTGAACCTGGGAGGCAGGAGGTTGCAGTGAGCCAAGATTGTGCCACTGCACTCTAGCCTGGGCCACAGAGGGAGACTCCATCTCAAAAAAAAAAAAAAAAAAAGAATTGTGTAGTTGTTGGGTTGTCCAGAAAATGGTAGAAGTGACCACTTATAATACACTTCAGTAAGTCAAGGATGCTTGTTAAATCTAGGGTAAGAACTAAAAGAAAAGTATACTTCATATGCTAATAAAGGAGAAATTACCCAGAACAAACAACCTTAATCCAAAAGAAGGAAAAAAGACAGAAAAAAGAAAAGAACACAGTAAGAGAAAACCAGTAGAAAGAATTCTTAGTAAGATGGTACATTCAAACCCAAGTCTATCAGTAAACACATTAGACATAGTGTAGTAAATACTCTGAATTTTAAAAATCTTGATTTCAAAAAAGTAAATCTTACATGCCTACAAGGGTGAAACCTTAAATGTAAGAATGTGGAGGTCAAAAGTAAAAGGATGAACAAAGATATACTATGCAATGACTATTCAAAAGAAAGCTAATTTCCTCTCAGTAAGCAAGGAATAGAGAGGAAACTTTCTCAACTTGTTAAAGAATATCTCATCTGGGCATGGTGGCTCAGGCCTGAAATCTCAACACTCTGGAAGGCTGAGGTGGGAGGATCAACTCCAGGAGTTCAAGACCAGCCTAGGCAACAAAAGGAGACCCCATCTCTACAAAAAACTAAAAAATTATGGCTGGGTGTGGTGGCCCAGGCCAGGCATGATGGCTCACGCCTGTAATCTCAGCACTTTCGGAGGCCAAGGTGGGTGAATCATCTGAACTAAGGAGTTCAAAACCAAACTGAGCAACACTAACATGACAGAACCCTGTCTCTACCAAAAATACTAAAATTAGCCAGGCATGGCAATGCATGCCTGTGGTCCCAGCTACTCAGGAGGCTGAGGTGAGAGGATCACTTGAGCCTGGGAGGCAGAGGTTGCAGTGAGCCAAGATCCCACCACTCCATTCCAACCTGGGTGACAGAGTGAGATCCCATTTCAAAAAAAAAAAAAAATTGGCCAGGTATGGTATAGACTCAGCTACTCAGGAGGATTGCTTGAGCTCCAGAGATCAAGGCTGCAGTAAGCTATGATGGTGCTATTGCACTCCAGCCTGGGTGACAGAGTGAGACCCTGCCTCAAAACAAAACAAAACAATCAAAAAACCTACTAGGGCTGGGCATGGTGGCTCATGCCTGTAATCCCCAGCACTTTGGGAGGCCGAGGCGGGCGGATCACAGGGTCAAGTGATCAAGACCATCCTGGCCAACATGGTGAAACCTGATCTCTACTAAAAACACAAAACAATTAGCCGGGTGTGGTGGCACACGCCTGTAGTCCTAGCTACTGGGAGGCTGAGGCAGAAGAATTGCTTGAACCCAGGAAGTAGAGGTTGCAGTGAGGCGAGATCGGGCCACTGCACTCCAGCCTGGTGATGGAGCAAGACTCTGTCTCAAAAACAAAACAAAACAAAACAAAAAAAAACCTACCAAAAAGTCTGGAGCTAACATTATATTTAATAGTGAAGGCCAGGCATGGTGGCTCACGCCTGTAATCCCAGCACTTTGGAAGGCCAAGGAGGGCAGATCACCTGAGGTCAGGAGTTTGAGATGAGGCTAGCCAACATGAAGAAACCCCGTCTCTACTAAAGAAAAAAAAAAACGTATAAAAATTAGTCAGGTATGGTGGTGCAGATCTATAATCCCAGCTACTCAGGAGGCTGAGGCAGGAAAATCGCTTGAACCCGGAAGATGGAGGTTCCAGGGAGCTGAGATCGTGCCACTGTACTCCAGCCTGGGCAACAGAGCAAGACTCTGTCTCAAAAAAAAAAAAAAAAAAGTAGTGAGACACTAGAAACTCCCACTACAATCATAAACAAGGCAAGAATGTTCCCTCTTACCACTACTCTTCAACATCATACTGGAAGTCCAAGCCAATGAAATAGGACAAGAAAAGGAAATAAAAAGTATGCAGATATACAGATGAGGAAGGAAGAAATAAAACTGTCTTTGTTTACAGGTTCTGAGATGATTATCTCATCAACAAAAGAATCAACAAAAAACTCCTAAAACTAATGAGAGGTTATAGCAAGATTGCAGGATACAATGTGAATAGATAAAAGTCAATCACTTTCCCATATATTAGCAATGAACAAATGAAATTTGAAACTAAATACACAATACTATTTTTATTAGCACCCCAAAAAATAAGATATTTAGGTATAAATCTTATAAATCTAACAAAATATGTACAAGATCTATAAGAAAAACTACCAAAAAAAAAAAAAAAAAACTGTAGGAAAAGGGAAAAACCCCTATAAAACTGATACAAGAAATCAAAGAACAGCTAAATAAATGAAGATAGATTCTATGTTTGTGGACAGAAATCAATATTGTGAAAATGTCAGTTCTTGCAACATGATCTATGGATTTGATGCCATCCCAATCAAAATAAACAGTGAGTTGTTTTGTGGATATCGACAAACTGATTCTAAAGTTTATATGGAAAGGCATAAGACACACAATAGCCAAATCAACATTGAGAGAGAAGAACAAAGTTGGAGGAATCACACTACCCAATTTCAAGACTTACTATAAAGCTACAGTAATCCAAGACAGTGTGTTTTTGGGAAAGAACAGACACATAGATCAATGGAACAAATAGACAGCCCAGAAACAGACCCACATAAGTATAGTCAACTGATCCTTGGGGAAAAAAAAAAGCAAAGGCAATACAATGGAGCAAAGAGAGTCTTTTCAACAAATGGTGCTGGAACAATATGCAAAAACTTAATCCAGATAGAGACCTTACATCCTTCAGAAAAACTAACTCAAAATGAATTACAGACCTAAATGTAAAAACACTCAACTATAAGATAACATAGGATAACATAAACTAGAAGCCAATAGCAGCCAGCAGCTGCAGAAGAAACGCCCCCCACTGACTGAGCCCTTACTGTGGACCAGGCTTTGTGCTTCACATCAATCACTTCCATTAACCCCCCTTATTATCACACTCTCCCCTTAATAGATGAGGAAATTAGGTACAGGAAGTACAGAAAGAGTGAGTATCTGGCCCAAAATCAACGGCTTGCTCTTTATCTCCTTGCTACATTATCTCTGGATGCTGAATTCCAGAGATTTGACTAAAATCTTTATTGACATAAATATACCCATTGGCACTGAAATAGGTGAGGTCTGACTGAGGCAGACTGAATAGCCTTAACTGTTAATGACCTGCTACATCAACAAAAATATACATCAGGTATCTATAATATACATGACAAAAATTTTTTTTAAGCAACAATTTATTGAGCTTTCACTCAAGTTTGGAATTGAAAAACTCAAGTTGCAAGCACTTGACTTTTTTTTACATCATTATTTAATCCTTACAACAACCTGCCAGGTACATGCTCTTATCCCCATCCTATAGATGAGGAATGAGATTCAATGAGAGGAAGAACATTGTTCTTAAGTGGAAGAACTTGAATTAGAATAAACGGAACTCTAGAATCCATGCAATGAGTTACCACCTTCACTCTCACTCGAAGACATCGCACTGCCTCCACCATGGCCACAACTATCACTAACACAGAGCCTTAAGACTTAGGAGCTGGCTGGGCATGGTAGTTCACACCTGTAATCCCAGCACCATGGGAGGCCAAGGCAGGAGGATCACTTGAGACCAGGAGTTCAAGACTAGGCTGGGTAACAAGACCCTATCTCTCTGAAAAAATTACATTTAAAAAAATAAATAAAAATTAAATAAAATTTAAAAACTGATGAGCATTCTTGTGTGTAGTATGTGATCTTCACAGCAACCCTGTAAAGTAGGTGAGACAGAGATCATACGGATTTTATAAATGAGGAAACTGAGGCACAGATGCAGAGAACTGTACATTGTGGGCATACCCTGAAAGCCCTACCCACTAGGTGAGACCATCATCCATTCTAAAGAAAGGAAAAGGCAGGAAAAGAAACACACATCAAAGGCTCTTAAGTAGACCTTAAAATTGAAAAACTGCTGCTTTGTCATTTACAAACACATTTTTATTCTCTGTTATTTACTTACCAGGATTCTAGGACTGAATGAGAAATACAGGCTTCTTTCTATTGGTCATATTCACAGCCAACATTTCCTCTGTGCCAGGTCAGAAAGACAGTGGTCACCTCCGTGAATAATTTCCTTGAGCAAAGCTGCTCTCAGCCTTGACTAAAGCAGCCTTTCCAGGGGCTGGTCTATACCCATGGTCTCTCTTCTCTGGCACACAGAAAGTGAATGGTCAGACTCATCTCTTGAATGGTGAGCCACGTGCTTACTACATTTCTTGTTCTCCAGATCCACTTTATTAAAAAGCGAAATGACAATCAGAACAGTTAAGTGACTTAGCCAAGGTCACACAACTTGGAAGCAGCAGATCAGGAAGAAAATTCCAGGTCTGCTAGGTAGGCCAGTCTTCTGTCCAAGGGCATCCTAGGCCCAGGTCATCTCAGCTATGTGGGGTTGCCAGATGTTTCTGCATCTGGATAAAGATAGGTCAAGAGCTACGAAGGGGCAGAATAAGCTAGAAATTCCCAGAACTTTGGACCTAGAAGGGCCCTTAAAAATCATCCAGGCCGGTTGTGGTGCCTCACATCTGTAATCCCAGCACTTTGGGAGGCCGAGGCGGGCGGATCACCTGAGGTCAGGAGTTCAAGACCAGCCTGGTTAACATGGCAAAAACCCATCTCTACTAAAAATACAAAAAAAGTATCCAGGCATAGTGGTGCACACCTGTAGTCCCAGCTACTTAGGAGGCTGAGGCATGGGAATCACTTGAACCCAGGCGACAGAGTTTGCAGTGAGCCAAGATCGTGCCACTGCACTCCAGCCTGGGTGACGGTGCAAGACTCCGTCTCAATTAAAAAAGAAAAAAAAAAAAAAAATCCAATCCACCCATTATACAGATGGGCAAACTGAGGACCAGGCAAAGAAAGCAACTTGCCAAAAATGACACAGCTTGAAGTGGCAGATCAGGTCCAGAACCCAGGTCCATAGCAATGTCATCATTCAAGTGAGTTTGGACAACAATCTGCAAAAGCTGCTGTGGGGATGGCAAAGCAATCAATCCACCGGATTTTTTTTTTCCTTAGCGGTCCAGGTCATGCACAAAAAGTATAAGGTGTAGTCTCTGTCCTTAAGGAGTTTACAGTCTAGTTAGAAAAACTGGCATATACACAGGAAAACAAAATCAATACCATAAAACATCAGAACAGGCTGTATCAAGAATTTAAAGGAGGCAGAGAGCAGCAGGGTTGGCTGTGTGGGAAGGCTTCCTAAAGAAGGGCTTAAGAAAGCTGGACTTTGAAGCATGAATAGGAGTCCAACAAATGGAAAGGAATAGGTATGTCAGTCCAGGAAAGAGCTTCAACTCATAAAGGGGTTTTGTGGGAGATGAAGCCAAAATCGCAGATGAAGCCTAGGTCTTAGGGGCTGGGGATCCTTCAGACGCCAGGTCAGGGCATTTGGACTTGAGTCGATGAAACAATAGGTCTTCAAACTTGTTCAGGAGCAGATCACTTGGAAGCCTCTGAGCTCTTCACAGAATTCCACAAGTGGCTGATCACACTTCATTCCAGGACAGTGTTTGTGTCGGGAAACATAACCATTGTTCTACATCTGTAATATAAAACCACAACCACAAGCGTGCATGCCTGTGAACAAAGTAAGTCCTCAAGTCAAACAGAATCAATCTTTCTCAAATATTCCTATCAACAGTTATCTGCCATTGATCTCTTTCTTCTGTCTCTGTCTTCTGTAGCCTGTGTACTGGTAGACAACATGTACACGTACCACTGCTTTTCACAAAATATGGGGGAGAAAAACATAAAAAATTGAGAGAATTCTGAAAACATTTTTTCTTTATATTGGAAAAAGGCAGTCTGATAATTTTAGAGGTTCAAGGCAATGCCACAGAGAGCAGTATCCTCTCTGAGCCTCAGTTTCCCCATCTGGCATGAAGGGGTTGGAAATGGAAACATCATCTGAGGCCAAGTTTTGGACACATAATTTGCCCTGTCTGGTCATCTTCATGTCTCCTGGGCTCTCTGGACAATGAAAGCGATGGGGGTCCAGTCCTTCCATACATGTCCACAGTTCTAAGCAGCAGAAAGAGTAGCTTTGGTGGGACTAGCTCTGTAACCATCAGCTCCTGCAAAGGCCAGGGAGTCAGCATGCGATGTCAAACAGCATGAGATTTGTGTGCTGGGCCCTGGAGTGAGCACAACACCCCAGTGGCTGACATCACAGGCCCCTTTTGGAGTGCCCCTAGATGCTTCTCTCCTCACCTGGGGCTCTCCATTGGCCATCTTGGGCTCCTGAGGCCTTCCCGACTGCTCAGTCTTGGAGGAACATGAGTACCTTCATCCCTAGGTCACCTGGCCAGGAACGGGCAGCACCCTGTGCCCAGGACGTAGGCTTCTATGAGCTGGCAGGGGCATGGAATTCTCGGAGAGTTCGTGTGTCGTGTCCCCATTGCCTGAGGGAGCTGGGAGGTCACTAGAAGCCGGATGTAGTAGCCGCCAAACACTGCCAGCAGCTGGCGGGCCATTTCCTAGAAGAGGCAGGGAAGCAGATTGAATACCACAGGGGAGCCCCTTGAGGAAAAACGGCTTAGGCACCAGGGGAAGGCCACACTGCTTTCTTGCCCCTGGACCCAGGAGTGATGCTCACTAGGAAGAACCAGGCCAGGTCAGCACCTGGGACTCTCAGAAGATGTCAGCCTGGTCCAGAAGCCCAGCTCTGCAATTCATGGCCTGTGGGGCTCCTGCAGCTTCAGTGTCCTCATTGCCAAGGTGGGTAACTAATTGCTGCATGGCAATAATAATATGCACACAAAAAAAATATGCAACCTCGAAGCCCTAGAGAAATTACCTAATTTCTAATTATCTAATTTTTTAAGCCTAGTTGGCCGGGCACAGTTGTTCACACCTGTAATCCCAGCACTTTGGGAGGCCGAGGTAAGAAGATCACTTGAGGTCAGAGTTTGAGACCAGCGTGGGCAACAGAGCAAGACTCTGTCTCTACAAAATAAAATTAAAATTAAAATATATTTTAAAATATAAAAGAAAGTAAACCTAGCCAGCCACAAATACATTCTTTTTCCACTTTCAAACGTCTATGAGTCTGTCAAGTACGTGAGATCAAAGTGATTCACTTGAAGAAAATTACTAGTTAAATGTGGAGGTGGGGAGAGGAATATTCCCATTACAGCAGAATTCTTTAATTCATGTGAGGTACCTTGTAGATTTGTTTACACAAGTACTCCTAACCATATTAAAAGAAACTGCTTACATGTAAATATGATCACTGACAGTAAAATAAAAAAAAGAAAGAAAAACATAAAAAAGGGAAAAAAGAGATTGCTTATCAAAATTAGGTTTATCATAAAAGGACAAGTACTGTATGATTCCACTAATATGAGGCACCTAGAGTAATCAGTTCACAGGGAGAGAAAATAAAATGGTGGTTTCTAGGGGTTGAGGGGAGGGAGGAAGAAGGGAAGGGGAAGTTAGTGTTTAAAGGGCACAGAGCTTCAATTTGGGAATATGAAAATATTCTGCAGATGGCTGATAGTGATGGTTGCATAACAATGTAAATGTACCTGATGCTGCTGAACCATATACTTAAAATGGTTAAGATGGTAAATTTTATATTATGTATATTTGCCACAATAAAAAATTTTAAGTAAAAAAGAATTTTAAAATTGCATTTAATGTACTTTTTTTTTCTTTTTTAAAGACACAGTACAGCCAGGTACAGTGGCTCATGCCTGTAATCCCAGCATTTTGAGAGGCCAAGGCGGGCAGATCACTTGAGGTCAGGAGTTCGAGACCAGCCTGGTCAACATGGTGAAACCCCATCTCTACCAAAAATACAAAAAAAATTTAGCCGGGCATGCTGGCACATGCCTGTAATCCCAGCTACTTGGGATGTTGAGGCAGGAGAATCACTTGAACCCAGAAGGCAGAGGTTACAGTGAGCCAAGATCATGCCATTGCACTCCAGCCTGAGCGAAAAGAGCAAAACTCCGTTTCAAAAAAAAAAAGACATAGGATCTTACTATGTTGCTCAGGCTGGTCTTGAACTCCTGGGCTCCTGCCTTGGCCTCCCTACAGTGTTGGGATTACAGGTGTGAGCCACTGTGCTAGGCCTTACTGCACATTCTTATTAACACAGTTGGTCTGTAAAGATCCATTCACTGGTATAGAAGATGGGATCTCAGGGGAAATGCTTAAATTCCTTAAGCATGGTGTTGAAGCTCTTTCACAATACTTGTGTCCACTCTGAATGTAATGAAATAAGGTGTGGGTTACACTAGCTATGTCTGTAGAGTTAGTAATTAAGGATAGGCTTTAAAGTCAAAAAGGCCAAGAGGGAATTTCAACTCAGCCACTCTATGACTAACCCAGAGCAGTCACTTCACATTATTGAGCCCATTTCTTCATTGGTAGAATAAGGAAAATAGTAGCACTGACCCCTGTAAGTTAGAGTGAGGATTAAAGTGACTAATAGAGGCTGGGTGCATTGGCTCACACATGTAATCCCAGCACTTTGGGAGGCCAAGGCAGGTGCATCACCCGAGGTCAAGAGTTCGAGAACGGCCTGGCCAACATGGTGAAATGCCGTGTCTACTAAAAATACAAAAATTAGCCAGCCATCGTGGCAGACGTCTGTAATCCTAGCTACTCAGGAGGCGGAAGCAATAGGATCGCTTCAACCCAGGAGGTGGAGTTTGCAGTGAGCCGAGATCACACCACTTCACTCTAGCCTGGGCAAAAGAGCAAAACTCCCTCTCGGGGGAAAAAAACAAAAAAAAAAGGGAGAGACTAATAGACAGAAAGCATTGAGCCCAGTGCTTAGTGCTCCACAAATGGCATCAATATCTTTCCGTCATTATCACTCAAAAAAGCAGAAACCCCACATGGTTCATAAGATTAGCTTTTGTTTCAAGTGATCCTTTGTGCTAGAAAATATAAAACACTTCAAATAGTTTACCACTCACTAGCTCAGATTGGTCTTCTCGCCAATTTACTCTAAAATCAATCATGTAAGAAGCAAAGGACTATAGCAAGAACATCGGCCTACTTAGAATCAGCAGGGCTGGCTTCTGCCCTGGGCTTACTGCACTCTCCCTTTCTGGCAACCTTGGGCAAGTCAGCTGACCTCTTGGAACCTTATTTCACCCATCAAGGAAGAAGTGAAAATAATTCATACCTCGAAGAGTATGCTAATGAATTTTATGCATGAGAAAATCCGTAAAATGTAAGAGGTCATGATCACGGTCTTTCCATATTTTACAGACACTGGGTTCCTACTGAAATGTGACCATCTGGCACAGGTTGAGACTTGGACATCGATTATATTTTCCCTAACTAAATTATAAGGGCAGCTACTTTAAAAACATGTGCACACACACTTGATACTCATGACAGGAAATTGTATTACTATTGGTTGGAATGAATCTGAAAATAATCATTTAAAAGACCCATATTTAATGGGTTATTGCACAAAAACCCACAGATGCATGTCACAAGAAAGTACATAACCTTATCAATCTCTTCTCTTTTAAAAAAAAAAAAATTCAATAGGATAAAGTGAAGAGGCTAATACATTTATCATTTCTCTTTTTTTTATTTTATTTTTTAATATTTTGGCAGGGCACGGTGGCTCACACCTGTGATCCTAACACTTTGGGAGGCCGAAGCAGGTGGATCACTTGAGCTCAGGAGTTCAAGATGAGCCTTGGCAACATGGTAAAACCCTGTCTCTAAATAAAAATTAAAAAATTAAAATAAAAAGATAAAAGATTTCAATAGAGGCCGGGCATCATGGCTCATGCCTGTAATCCCAGCACTTTGGGAGGCTGAGGCGGAAGGATCAACTTGAACTCCTGGACTCAAGTGATCCTCCCGCCTCAGCCTCCCGAAGTGCTGGGATTACAGGCATGAGCTACCGCACCATCCTGTCACTTTCTTTTTTAAATAGTGCTACTTGCAGGCTTCCTACTCCCCACCAGTACAAAAAAGAAAGTCTGGGCTGGTTTGGACCTTGAATTCCCAAACCTCTTGGCTAAAAAGATATAAGTGCTCTTCTGAAGTTTCAAACGTCACCTGAGGTCACCATCACTGCTTGTCTCCCTGACAGTGGGTCTGTCCTCATGATGAGAAGAAGGTAGCACAAGCTGCAAACCGAATTTTCAGATTTCTGGTCTGCCAGTGCTGAGCCATAGCCAAGAGGCAGCGTGGATGGCAGGACTCAACAGAACTCTAGGGTGGGAGGAATTGGAATTCAACAGAAATGCAAAGAAGTGGGAGGTCGAGGCAGGTAGATCTCTTGAGCCCAAGAGTTGGAGACCAGCCTGGGCAACATGACAAAACCCTGACTCTAATAAAAATACAAAAAATTAGCCAGGCATGGTGGCACATGCCTACAGTATCAACTACTCAGGAAGCTGAGGTGGGAGGATTGCTTGAGCCTGGGAAGTTGAGGCCACAGTGAGCAGTGATCACACCACTGCACCCCAGCCTGGGTGACAGGAGTGAGACCCTGTCTCAAAACAAAACAAAACAAAACAAAAAAAATGCAAAGAAGAGTCAACTCTCTAACTGTAATTAAAGTAGATGAATGAATGGTTGGATAAATAAATAATTGATTAATTGACTAAGATCCAAATATTTGTCAATATGTTCATGGTTAAGTAAGCTATAATCTATCAACATGCAACTACCCATCCAATGCAACCATCAAAAAGAATATCCAAGATATTAAATAATGCAACAAAAAGTCCCAACAAATATAAAATGCTTAACTATTTTTTTAAGTGCTAGGGTGAAGAATGAAAAGATCAAAAACTCTGAGCTAGATTTGTATAGTGTCTACCAACTGAGAGAAGCCATGTCCCGGGGAATCTGGGAAGCCTCCACATAGACTTTCTCTATGCAAACTCCCCCAAGGGAGGATGGCCCCAACTATCCCCAGTGCCTGTTACCTCCGGCTCAGCCTCAGGAACAAGCTGATGAAGCTCAGTCTGCATGAGTGGCCTCTCGTTAGGACAAGAATTGCCAGGCAGGAGAGGAGCATCCTCCAAGTCCTCAGGCCCCTCCGCTGTTACAGGGTTCACCCCAGTCTCCATGACAACACATAACTGGCTCAGTCTGCTTCTCAGCAAGGACTACAAAGGAAACAGAGAAGGGGCTCAGGAGTGCCTAAATCAGGTGGCATCTGCCAGGCTGAGTCCCTCCCCAGGCTGCAGACAGAGCAGAGGATGAGGTCTCAGACTCAGACGATGACCTCAGAAAAAGCTGGTCACATGGGTGGTATTACATAATTCCCTACAGATGGTCATTAATAGTTTCTAAATATTTTTCCTTTTATGGTCAGGCACAGTGGCTCACACCTGTAATCCCAGCACTTTGGGAGGCCGAGGCAGGTGGATCACTTGAGGCTAGGAGTTCAAGACCAGCCTGGCCAACATTGTGAAACCTCGTCTCCACTAAAAATACAAAAATTAGCGGGGTGTGGTGGCACATGCCTGTAGACCCAGCTACTCGGAAGGCTGAGGCATGAGAATTGCTTGAACCCGGGAGGCGGAGGTTGCAGCGAACCAAGATGGCGCTATTGCACTCCAGCCTGGGTGACAGAGCAAGACTCTGCCTCAAAACAAACAAATAAACTAATGTCTTTCCTTTCATGCCCTCACTTGCTCAAAACAGCCTAGGATGTGGGTATCTTTATCCATATGTTGCAAATGACTAAACTGAGACTCAAAGGCCCTGCCTGAGGCCACATAGGAACTAATGAGCCAGATTCAGGGCTAAGTTACAACTCTGACTTCAAGACCCACTGCAGCCAGGGATCAGAAAAGGCTGATCCTAGAGAAGGAGTCCAGGCTTCAGAGACAGGAGGCCTGGCCTCCAAACCTGGGCATCACCAGCCAGCTCCATGACCACAGGCTGGTAATAGGTCATCCCGGAGACCGTTTCCTCCTCTGCAGAAGCAGAGCAAGATCCCTCTGGTTTTCTTAATAAATGGTAGAAAGGCACTGTGAACAAGTAAAAGTTGCCTCAATGCATGATACTTTGGGATCCACCAAAATTTATTATTAATATTATAATTACAAAGAAATACATGGCTGGGCGCGGTGGCTCACACCTGTAATCCCAGCACTTTGGGAGGCCAAGGCAGATGGATCACCCGAGGTCAATTCAAGACCAGCCTGGCCAACATGGTGAAACCTCATCTGTACTAAAAATACAAGAAATTAGCCAGGTGTGATGGCAGGCACCTGTAATTCCAGCTACTCAGGAGGCTGAGGCAGGAGAATCGCTTGAACCCAGGGGGCGAAGGTTGCAGTGAGCCGAGATTGCTCTACTGCACTCCAGCCTGGGCAGCTGAGTGAAACTCTGTCTCAGAAATGAAAAAAATAAATAAATAAATATATGCTCACCATAGGAAATGTGGAAGAAGCAATGAGTTAAAAAGAAGCAGAAAAGCAGCCATAATTCCCTAGGCAAAAACAACCACTGATTGCTCGTAGGTATTCTTCCAAGTAACTTTTTCTTAGACATTTTCCCACCCTTAAGATAATGCAATCGATACAACTTGGCCTCCTGGTTTTTGGTTTGTTTTGCTTTTTCACTGAAGATATCTTACCTCTTGGCTAGTCTTCATTTCTTGAACATGATCAGACAAAAACTGCACACAGTTCTCCAGGTCGAAGTAGACAAACCAAAGCTGTAGGGAGAAGCAGCAGTGACCACTGCGGCTCAAAGCCAGCCCAACCCTGAACTCTCCCTCCCTGAGACAGTCCTATTTAGCCTGCTGTTTGGCAGGCACGTGCCATGTGGCTCCCTCCCAGAGTTCCACACCATGACCACATCTCATTTGCATGGTTGGTAGAAAAATGGCTTTGTGTGCAAGTTTAGAAAAGGTCAAACCCTAGGCCAGATGCAGTGGCTCACGCCTGTAATCCCAGCACTGTAGGAGGCCAAGGCAGGCAGATCACTTGAGGCCAGGAGTTCAAGACCAGCCTGGCCAACATGGTGAAATCCCTATCTCTACAAAAAATACAAAAACATAGCTGGTGTGGTGGTGGACGCCTGTAATCCCAGCTACTCAGGAGCCTGAGGCACAAGAATCGCTTGAACCCAGGAGGTGGAGGTTGCAGTAAGCCAAGATTATACCACTGCACTCCATCCTGGGTGACAGAGCAAGAGTCTGTCTCAAGAAAAAGGAAAGGGAAAGGGAAAGGGAAAGAGAAAGAGAAAGGAAAGGAAAGGAGAAAAAGCTAAACCCTGTTTAAAATGGTTGTGCCTCCATTTCCCACAAGCTGCTGAGCATCCCAGACAGACTCTGAACCCTCCTGGACATCACCTGTCCACCTGAGGCCACCTTCATCCTCAATGGGCGGGGCGTGAACATGCAAATGAGTGAAACCCTTCAGAGCTGACACCTGCAGCCCACGACCAGGTCTGAGGTAATCAACCTGGGTGCTTGTGGGGAGAGAAGCAGGGTGAGAAGTGCGTACCCCATCTGTGCCTCCCCTTCCACCCCAGGGGCCAGCCAGGCTAAACTTAACCAGGCCAAAATCCTCCACGTTCATGTTACAACATCTGTCAAGACCACAGCTGCTGCAAATCCTAATTGAAATTCTTGGAGAAACTGGTGGCCCTTGTCCCAAACTCCCATCCACTGGCCACCTTCTCTGGTTCCCAGACCTCCTTCCTCTTAATGACTGACCCATGAGACCCAAAGTCACAGCCTTCTTGCCAACTAGTCTCCCAATGTCTTACCCACAAGGGAGGATTTCTCAAATGATTCCTTTAAAGCTTTTTACCATGAAAATTTCCAAGCATATACAGAAGTAGATGACAGCAACCCATCCTCCTGCTGCAACTGTCACCTCATGACCACTCTTGTTTCATCTTCATCCTCACTTGGTACCCATCCCCAACACCCCCACCTCCACTGCACCCCCCAGGGAATCTGAAGGACATCCCAGATAGTGTATCACCTTATCCCAAGACACTATTTTGAAACCGAAAGAATCCAGTTATCCAGTTGTCTAAAAAGATGTGTCCATTCTTTTTTTTTTTTTTTTTTTTTTTTTTTTTTTTGAGACAGGGTCTCACTCTGGCACCCAGGCTGGAGTGCAGTGGTGAGATCACAGCTCACTGCAGCCTTGACCTCCCGCGCTCAGGTGATCCTCCCACCTCAGCCTCCCAAGTGGCTGGGACTATAGGCATGCAACACTATGCCCAGTTAGTTTTTGTACTCTTTGTAGAAACAGTTTGCCATGTTGCCCAGGCTTGTGTTGACTCTTAGGTTCAAGCAATCCACCTGCCTCAGCCTCTCAAAGTGCTAGGATTACAGGTGTGAGCCACTGTGCCCAGCTGATATGTCCATTTTTTTTTTTTTTTTTTTTTTTTTTTTTTTTTTTTTTTTTTTTTTTTTTTTTGAGACAGAGTCTCGCTGTTGCCCAGGCTGGAGTGTGGAATGCAGTGGCACGATCTCGGCTCACTGCAACCTCCACCTCCTGGGTTCAAGTGATTCTCCTGCCTCAGCCTCCGAAGTAGCTGGGACTACAGGCGCATGCTGCCATGCCCTGCTAATTTTTTTGTATTTTTAGTAGAGGCAGGGTTTCACCATGTTGCCCAGGCTGGTTTCAAACTCCTGAGTTCAGGCAATCCACCTCCCTCAGCCTCACAAAGTGCTGGGATTACAGACGTGAGCCACCGCGCCCAGCCCATTCTTTAGTCATCTATCCATCCATGCATTCATCTAACACATGCCAAGTCACTCTGCATACCAACGGATAAAGGAGACTGGAAGATAAACGAGGCTAAAAAGGACCCCCACATTCCAGGAGCTCCCAGTCTACAATGTCACACTTGAACTGCCAAGAATCTTGTGATGCCATCTGCTTCACTCCAATGTTAGGCAAGATCATCTTATACCTACGCCATCTCAGGTGTGATAGGCTCCACAAACATAGGGACCTGCATGTGTTCTCTGCTGCAGCCTCAATCCCTGGGACAGTGCCTGGTACATAATAGGCTNCTGCCTCAGCCTCCGAAGTAGCTGGGACTACAGGCGCATGCTGCCATGCCCTGCTAATTTTTTTGTATTTTAGTAGAGGCAGGGTTTCACCATGTTGCCCAGGCTGGTTTCAAACTCCTGAGTTCAGGCAATCCACCTCCCTCAGCCTCACAAAGTGCTGGGATTACAGACGTGAGCCACCGCGCCCAGCCCATTCTTTAGTCATCTATCCATCCATGCATTCATCTAACACATGCCAAGTCACTCTGCATACCAACGGATAAAGGAGACTGGAAGATAAACGAGGCTAAAAGGACCCCACATTCCAGGAGCTCCCAGTCTACAATGTCACACTTGAACTGCCAAGAATCTTGTGATGCCATCTGCTTCACTCCAATGTTAGGCAAGATCATCTTATACCTACGCCATCTCAGGTGTGATAGGCTCCACAAACATAGGGACCTGCATGTGTTCTCTGCTGCAGCCTCAATCCCTGGGACAGTGCCTGGTACATAATAGGCTCTCAATAAACATTCATGGAGTAACTGAGGCAGGTGCGTGAGGAGCCTCTTCCCAGGTCCCCCGTGCACACCTACCCCTGGGCTCCCACCAGGCAAGGGGCAATGACTAGTGAGAATGCAGATGTGGTGCTGACGAGGTTTTGCAATTCCACCGGGTAGATCAGGCATGGATGGAGGAACAGGAGAGTTCAGCCAGGATCAGGAGATCTGCCCTAACTGTGTTCCGACCCACCCTGCGACTCCACACTAGTCACTTTGAGATCTCCCCACAACCTTCGGGGCCAAGAGAATGACCAATCCAGGCAGACAAGGCCTTCAGCATCTGACCTGCCTCTACAGCCTCATCTCTCCCTGCTGTGTCACTCTGGTGTAGCACCAGCCATGGTGAGCTCCATGCAGCCCTTCAAAGGGACCCTGTGTACCTTGCCTCTCAGCCTTGTCGGGGGCTGTCCCTTTGCTATAAGGCCACAGAGGCTACTGTGGACTGTCTCACTATATGCCTGTCACCCACTGCCAGGACAGGCACCTTGTATGGGCCCCTCAATGTTGTCAGTGTCCAACTGAGGGCACAGCACACAGGAGGCTCCGTCTGTCTGCTGAATAAATGCCAGGTGAGCAGCAAGGTTTGGGCGCTGTCTGCGCTTCCCTTCCAGCCCTGCCACGTGGAGGTTCCAGGCCACTGGTTACAGAACACAGAAGGTGTCCTGAGAAAGAAACAACAGGGCAGGGAGGAAGGAAAGGGCTGCCGACAGCCATCTCATTAGCAGACTACTGCAGACACTGTGCAGGTTGGGAGAACATGAGGCCAATGCTCTGCATTAGCCCAACATAAAACTGGGCCATCAGGAGGAGGTCACTATGAGACACAGCACCTGAATCACACTCTGGCATCCTTCCACCGTGTCTGTCACCCCCAGCAGCACCCGATGTCTCAGGAGGGCTCCATTGGCAGCTGTCAGCCTCAGGTCCGTATTGGTATTGGCCTGTAAGACAAATGTCAGGCCCGTCACCAGACCTCCACGCTACTTGGGAGCTCCTGGGCTCTGGGCAGTAGAAACACACCATCCCACCCCTAGATGCCAAGGGATAATCCCCACCCTCAGGACTGTCCCATTTCCTCCCCTATTAAATGGGCTGGGGTGGAGGCAGGTGCAGTGACTCATGCCTGTGATCCCAGTGCTTTGAGAGACTAAGGCAGGAGAATTTCTTGAAGCCGGGGGTTTGAGGCCAGCCTGGACAATGTAGCGAGATGCTGTCTCTATAAAAAATTGTTTAAAAATTAACTAGGTGGGGCCAGGCGCAGTGGTTCATGCCTGTAATCCCAGCACTTTGGGAGGCCGAGGCAGATGGATCACAAGGTCAGCAGTTCGAGACCAGCCTGGCCAACATGGTAAAACCCTGTCTCTATTAACAATACAAAAATGAGCTGGGCGTGGTGACGCACGCCTGTAGTCCCAGCTACTGGGGAGGCTGAGGCAGCAGAATTGCTTGAACCCAGGAGGCGGAGGTACAGTGAGCAGGGATCATGCCACTGCACTCCAGCCTGGGCAACAGAGCGAGACTCCATCTCAAAAAAAAAAAAAAAAAATTTGCTAAATGCGGTAGCATCCACCTGTAGTCCCAACTACGTGGGAGAGTGAGGCGAGAGGATCACTTGAGCCCAGGAGTGTGAGGTTATAGTAAGCTATGATTGCGCTACTACACTCCAGCCTAGGTGACAGGGCAAGACTCTCAGAGTGTGAGGTTATAGTAAGCTATGATTGTGCCACTGCACTCCAGCCTAGGTGATAGAGTGAGACTCTATCTCTTAAAAATAAGGAAAGAAAAATAAAATGAGATGGGGGATAGTTGGAACAGTAAATTCAATAGTGTCAGACGGCCCCAGCATAAAGCCCAGCTCTGCTGCTTCCTGGCTATATGACCCTGGACAAGGTATGTCCCTTCCCTGAACCTTATTTTCTTCAGTTGTAGAATAAAAGAATGTCTCAGCCTCCTAAGAATGGAGTGAGATTTCACTGAGATTGTGTGTGATGTACTTAACCTAGGGCCTGGGACTCTGTCAAGGTGCATAAGATATTTGCAGAAGATGGGAGATGAGATGGGTTTGATCTGTTTGGGCTGACACATTAAATCTGTTGTGTAAGTGAAGCACTCGCTCCATCTAGAAAGCACCTACTTTAAAGTATCTAACACAGCGCCTGGTCCTCAGGAGGGTCTCTGGGAATCAGCTTCCTGCTCTCCCACCCAAACCAACGGACGCCACGCATTCAGCTGGAAAAGTGGATGCTAAACAGGTGGGGGAGAAGAGGAGGGACAAGGAGACCCCAAATGCTGGTTTGGGGAAGTGAGCACAAGAGGACTTTCAGACACAGAAGAGAGCCTGATCAAGAATAATAGTTCTCAAAAGGGGCAGCACCCTGTAAGGGAGATTCTAGAAATGCAAGAAGGACCCTTTGGTTGTCACAGGGATTGGATGGACAATGCTGACACTTAGTGGAGGAGGGCCAGGCGTACTAAACCCATGCCTTCCACTGAAAGACATGTCCTATTAGAAACCATTCTGCACATTCAAGACTGTCCCCTGGGCTGCCTGGACTCCAAATGTCCCACTGAGCATATATACAGATAAAAAAAATCTACTTAGAATTATCTGGTCAGCAAACCTAACTCCAGTTTACATTTATACCTAAAGTGATTTTTTTTGCGGGGGGAACCTAGTCTCCCTCTGTCACCCAGGTTGGAGTGCAGTGGTAAGATCACAGCTCCTCGAACTCCTGGGCTCAGATCTTCCTGCCTCAGCCTCCCAAGCAGCTGGGACCACACATGCATGCCACCACAGTCAGCTAATTTTTAAATTTTTTGTAGAGATGGGGTCTCGCTATGTTGCCCAGGCTGGTCTCAAACTCCTAGGTTCAAGCAATTCTCCCAACTCAGCCTCCCAAAGTGCTGGGATTACAGACATGAGCCACCATGCCCAGCCACTTAAAGTGATTGTTTGCATGAGTTTAATATACACTGAGTTTTCCAGGAATGCCTCTACTATGAAAATTGAGGAATAATTAGATTTTGTTTTGCCTAGATCTGTAGTAAGGAGATTTGGATGTGGATTTGGATTTGATGTGGATTTCTTCCTTTTAGAAATCCACATCACCAACAGTTCGATTCCTAACTCTGTCTCTCACTGCCCATATAACCTTGGGCAAATTACTAAACATCTTTCTGCCTCCATCTTCATACCCCTAAATGGAGATAATAATGCCTCTACCTCAGAGGGGTACAAAAAGGATGAAATTAGTTAATCCATGTAGAATAATTGAAAGAATTGAACACTTAACACATATCAGCTGATAATATCACAGTGAGGATGACAGTGAATTTAAATCATCGTGTTTTTACTGTGCCATATTAGCCACAAACAAATATGTGTAGGAACTTGGAACTTCTCATGTGTCCTAGCAATGTGCTATACTCTACAAGGCCGGGACTTGCCTGCCTTTACAAACCTTCCAATCTTTTATTTTATTTTTTTTTATTTTTTTATTTTTTATTTTTCTGAGGCAGGGTGTCGTTCTGTCACCCAGGCTGGAGTACGATGGTGCCATCACAACTCACTGCAGCCTTGAACTCCTAGGCTCAAGCGATCCTCCCACCTCAGCCTCCTAGGACTATGGGCATGTACCACCACACCCCACTGATTTCATTTTTTTGTAGAGACAGAGTCTCACAATGTTGCCTAGCCTGGTCTTAAACTCCTGGGCCCAAGTGATCCTCCCACCTTAGCCTCCCAAAGTACTGGGATTATAAGTGTGAGCCACCGTGCCCGGCCCAAACCTTCCAATCCTGAGGAAGGCTAACAGTACACCAAAGGGAAAACAAGACAGTTATGCAAGACATTGAGGCTCTCAAAGACACCAAGTAACAACACAGGGAGGATGCTAACAGTAAGAGTGACAATGGCCAGGAAGAGGGGATCTGCATAGTCCTGAGTGACAAGGGATCCAGGGAGGAGGAGGTCCTGGAGCTGAGACCCAAAAGAAGACCTGAGAAGGGCTGTGTGGCCATGGACTGACTACTTAACCTTTCTGAACTCCCATTTCCTCACTGGCAAACAGAGTTAATAAAAGTTAATACTTACAAAGCATTTACTTTACACCAGGTACTATTATAAACACTTTGTGTGTCTAAGTCATTTAATTCTCACAATACTCCTATGAGGGAGCTAAAATTATTATCTCATTTTCTAGATGAGGAAACTGAGGCCCTGATAGATTAAATAATTTACCCCAAGTTGCAGAGCTAGCAGATGGTGGAGGTATCCTGCCTCCTTATAAGGTTGTTGTTGAGCACAGACGTGAAGCCCCAAGCATACAGCGCACAATAGGTGCTCATGAAATGATGGACATTATTAGGAAGAAAAGAAGGAGTCTCCTAAATGGGCAGTGATGATGGCATTGCCAGGATGCACCTGGGACTTGATGCTACACACAAGCCTTGCTCATTTTCTGGGATCTGTGCCTGGCAGAGTAAGACCCTGTCTTGGATGGATGGATGGATGGATGGATGGATGGATGGACGGACGGACGGACGGATGGATGGACAGACGGACAGATGGATAGATAGATGCACGGATGGATGGATGGATGGATGGATGGATGGATGGATGGATGGATAGACAGACGGATGCATGGATGGATGGATGGATGGATGGATGGATGGATGGATGGATGGATAGATGATGCATGGGTGGATGGATAGATAGATAGATAGATGCATAGATGGATGGATGGATGGATGGATAGATAGATGGATGCATAGATGGATGGACGGATGGATAGATAGATAGATGCATGGATAGATGGGTGGGTGGGTG
>NW_016806398.1:1314648-1325685 GCF_001698545.2 Rhinopithecus bieti
GGAGGGAAGGAAGGAAGGAAGGAAGGAAGGAAGGAAGGAAGGAAGGAAGGAAGGAAGGGGGGAAGGAAGGAAGGAAACCAACAGTTTTCTCTAGTGTAGTGACTAAGAACACAGCTTGGAATCTGAGGCCCTAGCCTTGATTTCCAACTCTGGCATTTATTAGAAGCATGGCCGGGGCTACTCTTTGAGCCTGAATCTAGGGTTCCTCAACTGCAAAACAAGTGTAACAGTGTCTACCCAGATTTAATGTCAAGGGATTTAATGAGTTAATGTGTTAAGCATTTAACAGAGGACCTACTACATATGATGTGCTCAGTACATATCAAAAGACAGACACTGAAGAGACAGAATACAATTAAAATCATACATCAAGCTGGGAAGTATCTACCTCCTTTCTAAACATCATCAGGAACCAGAGGGCTCAGGGTTTGAGCCCTGGCTCTCTCACTAACAGTGGGATCCAGGACAAGTTACCTAACTCTCAGACCACCCACCTTGCCTCAAAGGTCATTGCTGGGATTAGAGACATGACTGTCAATAGAACACCAGGTGGGCATCTGCCCATCACAGGAGGGAATAACGTAAATTACCTCTCCCCAGAGGTAAACTTCAGGCACCTTGTGCTGCAGGGTGGGTTCAGTAACCCTCCCTTGTTCACAGGGCTGTTGTGAGCACTCAGCGGGAGGAAGTGCATGAAAGGGCTCAGTTAACTGAAGTACTGTCAGGATATGGGCTATTAGTGCCCTCCTCCCACATTCTCAAAACACAGCTTGCTTCCAGAAAAACAACCCACAGGGATTAGACAGAAAAAGCAGAGAGGACAATCACGTACACGATTTGATTTCTTTTAGTCACTGGGCTTATGGGCTAGTGTGAATTTTCATGGCCAGGGAAATTCTTTGAGGGAGGCAAAAGAGAAAAATCTGATTCTCACGCCTGCACCGCCCCTCTGGAGGGAGCGTGGCAGGGATCTCCAGACATCTCACCTTCTTCTGCTGTCTCTCAAAGACCAGCACAAGAGTCAGGGTCAGGCTCACCGCGGCCAGGGTCACGAGCAGCATGCCAGCCCAGTGGTTCCCTAAGGCAAACATCTGACTGGTAGAGTAGATATTAGCCCACACCACCACGTAGAAAACCTGCAAGATGCCAGACAGAGATCATGGTCAGGAACTTCAGTCCTCACATAAAGCAGCTCCATTCAAAGGGACACCCTTCAGACACCACTGACATCCTCCTTGGATTCAGACAGCTCACAGCACCAGTAAGAGAGTGATACAGACATCTAGGTCTGTGAGAATGAGCTCATGTTCCTTGTTTATAAGCAAAAATAGACAAAAAGGGTTAGTAGCTACCCCAATCCTTGTTTACCTTAATTTTAAATAAAACAGAAAAACGCAGGTGTATCCAAAGTGAGATAAATATCAGTTCAAAGACCACAATGATCCTTCAAGCACTACATGGCTCTGGACAATGTATAACTCCTCTAAGTCTCAGTTTCCTCATCGGTAAAATAGGGATAATAACACCTATTTCACAGCATTGTAATAAGGGTTAACAAGGTAACATAAGTAACAGCCCAGCACTCACCAGGTAATGAATGAATGTTGGTTCCCACCCTTTTCCCTTCTCCCTGGAAGTGGGACCTGGGAGTCAGGTGTGCTATTTGACCATTTATACATACAAAACAGCAGCAAATTATAGTGCTTCTGAGCACAGACACTGAAACCAGACTACCTGGATTTAAATTCTGGCTCTGTCATTTATGTATGTAAGTTTATATGTATCAATATGAAGATGTATATTTTTTATATTATATATACAGATGTGTATACACACATACATAGAGCTGAAATAACCCATCTGTTGAGCAGATGGGGAAACCAAGTTCCGGAGAGGAGGAAAATCTTGGCCAAAGCCAGACATTGAGTCCAGAGCCTGGGTGGATCTGCAGACTTCCAATCCCAAGCTCTGCCCACAGTAAACCCTGACTCCCATCCTTTATGCAAGGACCTGGTTACAACTCTCTCCCATAAATTTCCTCTGATCCCAAATCAATGTCCACATGTGCTGCTCGTTTCCAGGCACCTGGGCCAACAGCCCCCAAGCCTCTGACCCACACCAGCAGGCTCCAAGACATGGTGCTGAATTTGGTGGTGCCACAAGCTGTCAGGGCAGGGTCAGTGTGCGGGCCACCTCCCCCTTACCACAGCAAAGGCCAGCCGCATAGGCCTCGAGTTGTAGATAATATATCTTCTCACTTGGGGCTCCAAGAGAGCACTCTCAGCCAGGCTCCTGTACTGGTCGGCCGGGACCTGCTTGGAACCCAGGGAAAGAGATCAATTAGCCGCAGGACAGCCAGTTGCCAGTTCATGTGACTATCATGTGGAAGGGGGATCAGGCACATTCTGGGCTGTCCCAGAGGCAGAATGAGGAGCTTGGAGCACTGGAAGTCACATGGTGCAGCTCTCAGCTCAGGGAAGGAACAGGGATCATGACATCTGGAGAAGGATCCACACAGCCTCAGACTCAGCACCTTGCAGCAGACACAGGGTAGCCTGATGGTTAAGGCACAGGCCCTGGAGTCAGACAGCCCTGGGCCCAAACTCTGGCCCTGCCACTCACGTGCTGCGTGACCTGGAGCAAGTAACCCCACTCCTCTGAGCCTCAGTTTTCTCCTCTGTAAAATAAGCATAATAAAAGTATCCACTTTGTAGAATTAAGGTACATATTAAATGAGATAATACATGTACAGTGCTGAGCAAAGGGCCAGTCCCTCAGTGAACACTCAATACAGAGTTGCCATTATCAATACTGCAATATCAATATCTATTAATGTGGTCCAAAAGACTGAACACTCACATCTTCCTGCCCAAACAAAAGTGTCTATAGAATATAAAGGCCCTGTGAGAGTAGACCTAAGAAAACAGAACTTAACCATTAAAATTATATTTAGGCCGGGCACAGTGTCTCATGCCTGTAATTCCAGCACTTTGGGAGAGCAAGGCGGGCGGACTGCTTGAGCCTAGGAGTTCAAGACCAACCTGGGCAACATAGCAACAGTCTGTCTCTTTTTATAAAAATAAAAAAGAAGGCCAGATGCAGTGGCTCACGCCTGTAATCCCAGCACTTTAGGAGGCCGAAGCAGGCGGATCATGAGGTCAGGAGTTCAAGACCAGCCTGGCCAACATGGTGAAACCCTGTCTCTACTAAAAATACAAAAATTATCTGGGCGTGGTAGCACATGCCTGTAATCCCAGCTACTCGGGAGGCTGAGGCAGGAGAATTGCTTGAAGCCGGAAGGCAGAGGTTGCAGTGAGCCAAGACCACACCACTGCACTCCAGCCTGGGCCACAGAACAAGACTCTGTCTCAAAAAATAAATTAATTAATTAAGTAAGTAAAATAGAAAAAAAAATTATATTTAGGAACACAGTAGAACAATATGTAAACTGTTCACGCATAAGAAAACCCAATCTGCCAGGCGCAGTGGCTCATACCTGTAATCCCAGCACTTGGGGAGGCCGAGGCGGGCAGATCACTTGAGGTCAGGAGTTCGAGAGCAGCCTGGCCAACATGGTGAAACCCCGTATCTACTAAAAAATACAAAAATCAGCCAGCAGTGGTACATGCTTGCAGTTCAGCTACTTGGGAGGCTGAGGCATGAGAATCACTTGAACCCAGGAAGCAGAGGTTACAGTGAGCCCATATTGTGCCACTGCACTCCAGCCTGAGCAACAGAGAAACACTCTGTCTCAAAAAAAAAAAAAGAGAAGTAAATTCTAAAATCTTCAGGCTAAAATTAGCAGTATATCTTCCCTATTTGTAATTAATCCTTAATCCTCCTTGGCTAGCACAGGAAAGTCCTGACCATGTTGGGGGCTTTGGGAAAAGAGTAAAACCCATACATACAGGTACTTCATAACAATAATAGCTACAATGTATTGAGCATTTACTATATACTAGAGACAATGCCAGGGTTCCTCAAGCATTATTGCNAGCAGCCTGGCCAACATGGTGAAACCCCGTATCTACTAAAAAATACAAAATCAGCCAGCAGTGGTACATGCTTGCAGTTCAGCTACTTGGGAGGCTGAGGCATGAGAATCACTTGAACCCAGGAAGCAGAGGTTACAGTGAGCCCATATTGTGCCACTGCACTCCAGCCTGAGCAACAGAGAAACACTCTGTCTCAAAAAAAAAAAAAGAGAAGTAAATTCTAAAATCTTCAGGCTAAAATTAGCAGTATATCTTCCCTATTTGTAATTAATCCTTAATCCTCCTTGGCTAGCACAGGAAAGTCCTGACCATGTTGGGGCTTTGGGAAAAGAGTAAAACCCATACATACAGGTACTTCATAACAATAATAGCTACAATGTATTGAGCATTTACTATATACTAGAGACAATGCCAGGGTTCCTCAAGCATTATTGCATTTAATCCTAACAAAAACCCTTTGTAATAGGTATCAATATTATCCACATTTACAGATGATAAAACTGAGGCTCAAAGAGGTTAAGTCACCATCCCAAAGTCACATAGGTAGTGAGCATCTGAGCTAAATCTGTATCCAGTTCCACAGGTCTGTAAGCCTGGCCTCAAATCACTATGCTTGAAGGTACTGCATCATTAGCTAATGAATTCATAAGCACTTTCCTTGGTATATGCAGTTCCCTCTCCCAAAATGCCCTTCCTCCTCTCCACCCAGCATATTCCTATTTATTCAAGATCCCAGATCAAGCATCTGCTCCTCTGCAAAGCTTTCACAACCACTGCCCTCTTCCCCCAGGCAAGTTTCTCACTTTCTCCTGTGAATGTCTTCACTGCCTATGCATTCCTCTCCTGTGGCATTTATATGATACGGTCCCGATTTCTCCCACACACGTCCATCTCCCCCGCTGGGATCTGTGTCCTGTCCACCTCTATTATGTTGAGCCAGTTAAGTGCCTGGCACAGAGTGGGCACCCAAAAAATACACATCTGTTAAGTGAATTAATTGGGAAGAGAGGAAAGAGAGAGCAGTTCTAACACGCCTTCCTTATATACCCTATGAGAGCTGGCACAGAGTGTTTCATAAAGGTTTTGTGAATAACTGGATGAAAAGATACATGGATGAATGGATGAAAGAGAAAATGGTAGGGATTCAAGGAAATCAGCACTCACCTGAATGCCCCAGGTTTGCAGTTGCTCTTCTGCGGCTCCCAGGTCGAAGGAGATGGGTGCACAGGTGTTGTCAATCCGGAGAACAGTGAGGACCTGGCCATTGTGGAGCTCTGGAAGCAGACCGGAAGCTTCATCTGGCTGAGTGATAACCATACCATGCTTGTGGGGTGAGTCCAAAGCCTGATGGCATCACATCTCTGGCCGTGAGAACCTCCTCACAACAAGGAGGGACACGGTGACCATCCTCAGATCCTCTTGAGAGAAGGACTGGATTTGACTGGGAAGCCCCAGGAGGCAGAATTAAGGCCAGAGGGAGGAGGCTACTAGGACCACAATGTGAGACCACATAAGGAAGAACTTCCCAAGAGCAAAAGCTGTCCCCACAAAGAATAGGTATTTTTTGTCCCCACAAAAAAATGTTCCCCAACACAAGGAACATTTAAACAGAGAATGAAAAACTACAGCAAGGGGGGTGATGTAGTGAAGTGGACCTTGATTTCAGCACTGCAAAGGATGCTCAGCTGAATAAGTTAAATTCCCAGTAGGCTCAGAGAGTCTAAGTAAGAAATAACTGACCACAGTAGGCAGAACAATGGCCCCAAAGACATCCACACCCTAATCCCCAGAGCCTGCAAATATACTGCCTTTCATGGCAAAGGGTGGAAGTAAGGGGGCTCATTAGCTGGCCTTTACTAGGGAGACTATCCTGAATCATCTGAGTGGGCCCCATAAAATCACAAAGAACCTTAAATGTGGAAGAGGGGGACAGAAGTAGAGTCAAAGGGAGATGTGACTATGGATGAAAGGCAAGGAGGCATGTGGCATCAATCGCTTTGACCATGGACGGAGAGGGCCGTGAGCCAGGGAATGTGGGTGGCCCCAAGGGGCTAGACAAAGAAAGGAAATGGATTCTCCCCAGAGCGTCCAGAAAGAAAAACAGTCCTGCCAACATGGGGATTTCGGCTCAGTGAGAGCAGTGTCAGACTTCTAACTTAGAGAACTATGAAATAACAAATCTAGCTGGGCGCGATGGCTCATGCCTATAATCCCAGCACTTTAGGAAGCTGAGGTAGATGGATCACCTGAGGTCAGGAGTTCAAGACCAGCCTGGCCAACATGGTGAAATCCCTGTCTCTACCAAAAACACAAAAATTAGCCAAGCGTGGTGGTGGTGCCTGTAATCCCAGCTATCGGGGAAGCTGAGGCAGGATAATTGCTTGAACCTGGGAGGTGGATGTTGCAGTGAGCTGAGATCGCGCCATTGCACTCCAGCCTAGGCAACAAGAGTGAAACTCCATCTCAAAATAAATAAATAAATAAATAAATAAATAAATAATCTGTGGTTGTTTTTTGTTGTTGTTGTTATCATTGTTCGTGTGTTTGTGTGTGGTTTTGTTTTTTTTTTTTTTTTTTGAGACAGAATCTCTGTCAGGCTGGAGTGCAGTGACATGATCTCAGCTTACTACAATCTCCACCTCCCAGGTTCAAGTGATTCTTGTGCCTCAGCCTCTCAAGTAGCTGGGAGTACAGGCGTGCACCACCATGCCTGCCTAATTTTTGTACTTCAGTAGAGATATAGTTTCGCCATGTTGGCCAGGCTGGTCTCAAACTCCTGGCTTCGTGTTATCTGCCCGCCTCGGCCTCCCAAAGTGCTGGGAGTACAGGCATGAGCCACTGCAGCTGGCCCAAATCTGTGGTTTTAAGCCAGTATGCTAGAGGTAACTTGTTATAGTAGCAATAGAAAACTAATACACTGACTTACTGGTAATCCCTCCTACGTATGGCTGTAACACACTCAGCATTTCAAAAGCATAAAATATGTGTTTATTCCCTCAAAAAACATGCATCAAACCAGGCTGCTCCCAACTGCTTACAAAGCCCCCGCCTTCCAAGGGTGGGATGAAGCCAGACCATGAGACCAGCTGGAGAGAAAGGTCTGGACTGAAAACCACTCAAGGCCAGGGAGGAATGGCAGCAGCACGAAGCCCAACCTACCTGCCCGCAGTTCCAAGTAGAGAAACTGGACAAAAGGATCGAGAACTCCTTGCACCACAGTACAAGGCCCTGTGAGCCACTGGTCAGCAGGCAAGAGGTCTGGGGGTTGGGAGAGATTCCAGCCCTGGGATTCTAGGTCCCAGGTTTCAGCCATGCACTGCTGAGGACTGGATATTTTGGCATATTCTCTGTGGCTGCTGCTTAGACAATGAGGCAGGACAGAAGGGATTAAAGCATAAGTGTGTTGTCTGCTGGCCCAAAACACCTGTCACCCCAGTCTAGCTCTCAACAGTACTTGAATCTTCAAAGCCAAATGACTCACTGTACTTTCCTGGAAATTCCTGGCCCATCCAAACCCTCTCTCTCTCCGCTCCCCCAGTGCATCACCAAGTCCTGCCAACCGGGCAAACAAAACATCTGTCCACTCCGTGCCCTCCTGGCATCCTCACCTCTCCCTTGGCCCTCTGCAGTAGCCTACTAAGTGGCTTCTGCTGCAAACCTACCTTACTTCTATGATGCATCTTCCACACAGTGGCCAGGGTGCAGATCAGATGATACCAATGCCTTGAGTAAAACTTTCAATAGCTTCCTGGTGCTTTGCAAAAGCCAACCTTGTTACCACGTTCTTCCAGCCCTTAGGAAAACCAGCCTCCCACTAGACTCAGCTTGAGCCCCTCAGCCTCGTTCTGTGTCTCACCACACCAGCCTCTTTCACTCCCTGAACAGTGTTCTCCCCCACCCCAGGGCCTTTGCATATGCTGTTCCTCTCTCTAGAACACGTCTACCTAGCTTCACCCAGTTACAGCCCATGCATCATTTGTATCCCAGCTCGATTCACTTTCCCCAGGGAGACCTCCTTCACACTCTAAACTACTAACTGATTAAATCCTCTGCGAAACCTACCATAACTGATGCTCTTCTTAATACTCACCAAAGCTAAATACCTATGTATGCAATTATTTGATTACATATGCATGAAATTACTTGAATAAAATCTATCTTCTCCGCCAGACTATACACTCTCGCATTGGTTTGTTCATCACTGAATCTCCTGATCTGATACAAACAGGAGGCACATTAAATACATGTTTGGTGTATAAACAAATTAATAAGCTAGGAAAAGGTTCTTTTCTTTTTTTTTTTTTTTTCTTTTTTTTTTTTTTTTTTTTTTTTTTTTTTTTTGAGACAGCATCTCACTCTTGTCACCCAGGCTGGAGTGCAGTGACACTAACACAGCTCACTGCAACCTCCACCTCCCAAGGCTCAAACAAGCCTCCCACCTCAGCCTCCCAAGTAACTGGGACCATAGGCATGCACCACCACACTTAGCTAATTTTTTTTAAATTTTTTATTCTGTAGAGACGAGGTCACTATGTTGCCCAGCCTGGTCTTAAATTCCTGGGTTCAAGCAATCTTCCCATCTCAGCCTCCCAAAGTGTTGGGATTACAGGTCTGAGCCACTGCACCCAGAGAGAAAAAGGTTCTTTTTTCATACCCTGGGATATCATCTCTGATCTCAAGGGTTCCATAGATTTCTAAATTCTACATCCTGCCAAAAGACATTTTTTTTTTTTTTCTCTCCCTCTCATTTTTTTTTTTTTTTTTTTGGAAGTGGTGGGGACAAGGAAGCGAGGTGGTGAGGTGGTGAAAACACAAGTTAGATAGCTTTCGAGTTCAAACTGAAGCTCGGCCTCTCACTAACATGGTAAAGTTGAAGAAGCAACTTAAACCTGTTTCCTCACTTAAAGGATGCACACATTCACTGCAGAGGACTTTACAAATAATTAAGGTGATAAAAATAAAGTGCTCAGCACAAGATGGGTACAAAATAACTAGCTGCTATTTTCATAATTTAAAAGCAAGCTTGTCACGATTCAAGTTATAATCAAGCAACATTTATTTATTTGTGTTTTTAAAAGCAAGCTTGCCACAACTCAAAATTAAAATCAAGCAACATTGATTTATTTGTGTTTTTACCCTCCCATACCTTGTTCCAGAAAGGATTTAAGGTGGCTTCATAAAAACAAAATATGAAAAGATAAAACTGACCAGGCACAGTGGCTCACGCCTGTAGTCCCAGTACTTTGGGAGGCTGAGGCAAGTGGATCACTTGAGCCCAGGAGTTTGAGATCAACCTGGGCAACATGGTGAAAAACCCTGTCTCTACAAAAAAATACAAAAAGTTAGCCAGATGTGGTGGCACATGCCTGTAGTCCCTGCTACTCAGGAGACTGGGGTGGGAGGATCCCCTGAGCCTGGGAGGTCAAGGCTGCAGTGAGCCAAAATCATGCCACTGTATTCCAGCCTGGGCAACAGAGTGAGATCCTGTCTCAGAAAAAAAAAATCAGTAAGTAATTAAAACCATAAAAATATTTTCTTTTTTGAGATGGAGTTTCACTCTTATCACCAAGGCTGGAGTACAATGGTGCGATCTCGGCTCACTGCAACCTCCGTCTCCCAGGTTCAAGTAATTCTCCTGCCTCAGCCTCCTGGGTAGCTGGGATTACAGGTGTGCACTACCACACCTGGCTAATTGTTGTATTTTTAGTAGAGACGGGGTTTCACCATGTTGGCCAGAATGGTCTCGAACTCCTGACTTCAGGTGATCCGATCCACCCGCCTAGGCCTCCCAAAGTGCTGGGATTACAGGCATGAGCCACCATGCCCAGCCTGAAAATAAATTTTAAAATAAGCAAATGAGGAAAACCAGACAAAACAAAAAGAAAGGCAGACAATAAGAACAGGTTCTGGGTCGCTTGGGCTTCATTCGTGATTTCATTTCATTCTCCAAGAGCCCCCAAAGCTCAGTACCATCAGCACGGAAAAGAAAACTGAGCCTCTGAAAAGTGAAGAAACTCCCTTGTAAACAGGGAAAATGAAAGTGAGAGCAAGAAGCGACAAGGGAAGGTAGTGCACAAAATGCAGGCAGTCAAGCAGATCCAGTCTCAGACCAGCTCTCCACTCCACAGGAAGAATGAAAACTCCACTTTGATTTGGACTCCACGCATGGAGACTCAGAACCATTCCCAGGTCTAGTTCGTTGTACACTGAATTATGTGTTTGCCCAAGCAATGCAAAGATCTTTCGGGATGTCTTTGTTTGCCTTTCGAACCAAGAGTTCCTGGATTCTTTGCAATACCAGCTCTCATCTGTTCCTTAAAGTGAGAACAGCAAGTCCTCCACTTAAAAATACTTGTTTTTACACCTAAGCTAAGAAAAGCTACCAAAGAAAATGTGTGTGTCTGTGTGTGCGTGTGTGCGCATGCAAGCACAGAGGGGCAGCAGTTTCCTACAAAGGAACAAGAACTGACGTGCCAAAAATCAGTGAAGCAATGTCTTCAAAGTTCTGATAGAAAAATTATTTCATTCCATCTTGTTCTACTATTGTGTACACACTACTTTCCTTACATATATACACACACAGTGCTTTCCTAACAACAGTAGTAATAAAAGAAGCCTTTGTTTTTAAGCAGTCAAATTTCAAAGCCTCTAAAAAACCCTTCACATTCCTGTGGACCCCACAATTCTGGATGCTGTTTCCCCTTGCCCATATCCAGCTACTCATTAATTCTTTCATTCCACAAAATATTTATATTGAGCATCTACTATGGGCCAAGGTCTGTGCTAGGTACAGTAGATACTGGGATGAAAAAGAAACCACTTCCTTCAGGGAGCTTACACTCTAGTGAAGAAGCCAGACTTCAGCACTTCATACATAATTATTTACAGACTATGATAAATGCTAGAGGGAGAAACAGGAATGTATCAGAGGGTCCTGACTTAGGCTGAACCACCAGGAAGATTCTTCAAGGAAGGGATATTTGAACTAAGTTTTGAAGGATGAATGGAAATTCCTATTTTTTTTTTTTTTTTTTTTTTTTTT
>NW_016806398.1:1326063-1332041 GCF_001698545.2 Rhinopithecus bieti
TTTTTTTTTTTTTTTTTTTGAGATGGAGTCTCACTCTGTCACCCAAACTGGAGTCCAGTGGTGCAATCTTGGTTCACTGCCTCCCTTGGTTCTCTGGTTCAAGTGATTATCCTGCCTCCCTAGTAGCTGGTACTACAGGTGCCCACCACCACATCCAGCTGATTTTTGTACTTTTAGTAGAGAAAGGGTTTTACTATGTTGGCCAGGCTGGCCTTGAACTCCTGACCTCAAAGTGATCTGCCTGCCTTGGTCTCCGAAAGTGCTGGGATTACAGGTGTGAGCCACCATGTCTGCTGGATGAATAGAAATTCATCAGGAGAAAGGAGGCAGGGGAAAAGCACAACAGGCAGAAGGAAACACAGGTGCAAATGTCCTGAGGCAGAACAGCACAGCAAAGAACATGAAGACAGGCCTTGCAAGCCGATCCTGACAGGTCTTCACACTATGCCCCATGGGAAACACTGAGCAGAAAGTGACATGGTTGGACTAAATGTGTATTTTAAAAAGATATCTGGGACCAGGTGTGGTGGCTCACGCCTGTAATCCCAGCACTTCGGGAGCCCGAGGTGGGTGGATCACCTGAGGTCAGAAATTCGAGACCAACCTGGCCAACATGGTGAAATCCCATCTGTACTAAAAATACAAAAATTAGCTGGGCATGGTCGTGGGTGCCTGTAATCCCAGCTACTCAGGAAGCTGAGGCAGGAGAATTGCTTGAACTTGGGAGGTGGAGACTGCAGTGAGTCGAGATCATGCCACTGCATTCCAACCTGGGCAACAGACTGAGATTCCATCTCAAAAAATAATTAAAAAAAAAAAATTTTAAACCTCTGGGCCTCATATCTATAACCCCAGCATTTTGGGAGGCCAAAGCCAAAGGACTGCTTGAGGCCAGGAGTCTGAGACCAGCTTGGACGACAAAGTAAGGCCCCATCTCTACAAAAAACATTTTTAATTAGCAGGATGTGGTGGTGCACGCCTGTAATCCCAGCTATTCAGGGGGCTGAGGTGGGAGCATTGCTTGAGCCCAGGAGTTCGAGGCTCCAGTGAGCTATGATCACGCCACTCCAGCCAGCATGACAGAGCACCCTGTCTCTAAACAAGTAAAAATAAATTAGAAATATAAATAAATAATAAAGAGCTCTCTGGCTGCCATGTAGAGAATGAATGGAAAAGAGATGACCAACAGGCAAGCTTCAGCAGGGGCTCAGCAGAGAGGGATGGTGGCTTGGTCTAAGGCCAAGAGACAGAACTGGTAAAAATGACAGAATGTGGCTTCAAAGACACCTCCCCCTGACCTTACCTAAAGGAACTTCTGTGCCCTGTGAGTGCAGCTCAGCATGAGGTAGAAAGGCGGTAGAAAATGAAAGATTGTGATCTTACCTTGCCCCCAGCCGGGAGGGCTCCCTCCAGGCAGGGCACTCCAGCCAGGGGAGGAGGGGGGCAACGGGCCAGCGGCCCCCGGGTCCACCTGTGGTTCACAGGCCATGGCAGGGTGCCAGCTGTTTCTACTTCCCCTTCTCAGAGCTGTGGTTCATTCTGGAGCAGCCAGCTCAGCATCGTATGCCTTCAAAAAACAGCACAAAAAAGAACTTCAGGCCTGGGACTGGGCAAGATGGGCTTCCTAGGGTCTCTCTCCAGGGCCAAAGTCACCAAAGGCCAGGGAGAGCCACCCAGAGTCTTTTTGCCAACTTTGGCCTTTCTGAAAATGCTGAGAAAAATTCCCAGGAGGAGAAGGAGGAGGAAGAGAAACTAAAACCCTCCAAGGCCCAAACTGAGAACTTCCCTTCTGGCCTTGGGTCTCCTCCAGCTCAAGCACAGCCAAGGGTCCACAGGGTACTCAAGAGCTGACCAGGCCCCACTGCCAGGCAGCTGGGATTTCTGTTCCCTTATGGAGGACGCCCCAGGCAACCAGGCACAGGATAGGTATATTCATTACAGGGAGTCTTGTTTACACACAGGATTTCAAGTAGCTTCCCGTAAGACACTGCAAAATACAAATTAAAAAAAAAAAAAAATCAGGCACGGTGGCTCACACCTGTAATCGCAGCACTTTGGGAGGCCAAAGTGGGTGGATCACCTGAGGTCAGGAGTTTGAGACCAGCCTGGTGAAACCCCATCTCTACCAAAAACACAAAAATCAGCTGGGTGTGGTGACGCATGTTTGTAATCCCAGTTAGGAGGCTGAGGCAGCAGAACAGCTTGAACCCGGAAGGCAGAGGTTGCAGTGAGCCGAGATTGCACCACTCCACACCAGCCAGGGTGACAGAGAGAGACCCTGTCTCAAATCAAAAACAAAAACAAACAAACAAAAATCAGATGGTAGGAAATATAAATGAGTAAGAAAAGTAGGCTGACCACAGTGGCTCATGCCTGTAATCCCAGCACTTTGGGAGGCCGAGGAGGGTGAATCACCTGAGGTCAGGAATTTGAGACCAGCCTGGCCAACATGGAAAAACCCCATCTCTACTAAAAAATAAAAAATTAGGCCGGGCATGGTGGTGGGCACCTGTAATCCCAGCTGCTTGGGAGGCTGAGGTAGGAGAATCACTTGAACCCAGGAGGCAGAGGTTGCAGTGAGCCGAGATCACATCACTGCACTCCAGCCTGGGTGACAGAGAGAGACTGCATCTCAAAAAAAAAAAAAAAAAAAAGCAGTGACACCTGTCATGGGTGATTCCTTGATGAGAAACTGAGTTTCCAGTGCCACTCCCTCCAGCGGCAACCTGCACATTTACCTCTGTTATGTGTCCCCCAGCAGGCCTGAAAATTACCCCTCACCAAGGAAAATCAGGCCTAAGTCCCCTGGGATGACACACCAGCCCTGCTAACCACATTGGTGAAAAGTCTACTAGAATCGTCTTTTGCTGCTATGGTTCTAGATGTTTGTGAAGATTTGAAGTGGCCAGTCAGCACACATCTTCATGATTCCAAGCTGGCCCAAGGGCTGATGGCCACTGATCAGGCCCCCTAGAGAGGGAACAGGGCTCTCATGCCCTCACCATCTTTCACTTCTCTCAATACTTTAAACAGCAGCAGCTACAGAATGTGTGTGACCCAGTGCAGAATGAAAATGTGGGGCCTCTTCTTTAAAAATAATGAAGAATTTAAAGATGGCAAGAGCACAGTATTAAACCAAATGGGAGGGGCTTCTGAAGTGGGGGACCCTGTGTGACTGCACAGGTTGCATGCACCTGAAGCTGGCCCCGATTTTCAGCTCTGGAAGATCACTTAGGAGCCTCCACTCCCAACCAAGAATATGTAAAAGATGAGCCTTTAACAATTATCATATATCTGCCCTGCACCGGGCTCCAAGGCTGCAAAGCAGCAAACTATGAAAACATTGAAGACTTTAGAGCCAGAAAACCTGGACTTGAATTCCCACTCTGCCACATACATGCTCTTTGACATTAGCTGTCAAGGTACTTAACAACCTGCACCTTGCTGTTCTCATCTGTAAAATGGGGATAGAGAGGTCTACCTCATATAGCTGCTGTGGGGATGTAACAGAAGGAAATGCAAGTATAATATCCAGTACTCTGCTCACCAGACCAGCCCCTGTCCTCAACATGATTTTCCTATTTTACAGGAGAAAAAAACTGCAGGTCAAAGATGTAAAGTGACTTGCCCAAGGTTGGGAGGCCATGCTACCAGCATGGAGCTGGGAGGTAAACCCAAGCCATCTGGCTCCAGGGTCCAAGCCCATAATTTCCATGCCCTTGCCCCTCTGCACTAACTATCTCAGAGAATGTTCATGAAATCACCCTAACAAAACAAAACAAAACAAAACAAAAAAGAGTGAGTCAAGGGAGACTGCATTTCCCCGGCAAGATCAAGCAACAAATGCAAGTCAGCCCTGAGATGTTACACTGGGGCCTTCTCCTCCTCACCTGGCCCACAGCAGAAGACTCTCCTAAATATGCTAAGCGTTTCTCACTCTCATCATGCCTTCCTTCCTTCCTGTTACCAACAAAAATAGCCACAAGGATCTCTGCCCTGCACTTGATAATCACTGAAGCCCTTCTCTGCTTCATTTGATCATCTCTTAAGCCCCTGAGGCAGATATAATTCTGAGATCCATGTTCCAGACAAGACACACAGGGACATCGTAGCTAGGGGCCTACAGCCCAGAGAAGCTGACTAGAGTCTCAGAAAGGCCTGGGAGACCGAGGAGCCATGAGGGACCATGCCCAGGCTGGAGCTGCACAAGTATCCTTCCAGACTGCGTGGAAGGTTCCATTCGTTGCAAAAATCCCACCATGAGGCATTGTCTTTCGGAAGAAATCACAGCACCCCAGTTGGCCCCAACAGCCTCTCACAAAGTACCAATCAGCAGGCTTTATTCCATTCACCTGGAGGCTGTTTCCTGTAATAGCTCAAAGTAACCAGCCCTGTCCTGCCGCTTCCCACCTGTGTAATCTTGAGCAAGTTACTTCTCTCTGCCTCAGTTTCTTTACATGTAAGTGGGGAAAACGATAGTAACTTCAGGTGGTTGTGAGGTTTAAAGAGTTAACACATGTAAATCACTCAAAATAGCACTGGGCAAATAGGAATCACTGAAGAAATATAGCTGCCATCATTTTTACTCCACAGACATTTCCTAAGCACCTTCTCAGGCCAGGCCCTGTGCTTTCTTGACTACGAAACTGGAAATAAAAACTCAAGTTCCTACTCAACCCTCCCTGCTAGGGATCACCAAATGGTAGGAATGACAAACTCAGGGAAAGACAATTACAAAACAAACAATTGCAACAAGGCAGTGAGAGGGAGCACCTCGTTTGGGGTGGAGGAAGGGTTCTCCGGAAGGCTTCCTGGAGGAAGGAGGCTCCTGGGCTTGGCAGAGGTGGAGGTGGAGGTGAGAGCCAAGAGAGGCCAGTGCCAAGCAGAAAGGGATATGGACCAGAGGCCAGGATGGGCCCATCAGGGCAGCCTGTGTGGTCACCTTGCAGCCCCTCATTCAACTAGGAAGCTGCAGAGGGTGGGAGGGGTGCTGGCAAGACCCCAAAGGCAGATGTCTATCATATGTCCTGAACTCCATTTCCCCATCCAGCTCAGCCCTGCACCAGCCCTAGGACAACACAGAGGGTCTGACAGATACCAGGGTGGAGGCAGAGCAGAGGGAGTGAGCACAGCCTTGAGGCTCCTGCAACTAAGCAGGAAACCAGAGCTTCTCCGAGTCTCCTTTGCTGATTCTGCATTTTAACCAGAACTTCCAGATATCCATCTTGCACAAGGTCAGCTCCCCTCTTTTTCAGCTCGTAGAGAGCATCTGCAAAGGAATATACTCTTAAGTCCTATTGCGCAAAGTCCTCCATCTCTGCAGACACCGAGTGCCCAGCCTCCCCGGGAACTAGCACTGAGATTCGTCAGTTTCCTAAGTCAGGTTTTGTTTTGTTTGTGAAAATCCCAACACGAGACCCTAAAAGGGTCTGTTATAGAAGTTTCCGGGCGAAAAAACCTTGAGACACAATGAGTCCGAGCTCTCCATTTTACAGATGAGAACGTTAAGACCCAGAAAATAAAGTGTACATCCAAGGTCAAGGAGCCGGTCCTGGACTGAGCCAGCATTGAAACCCAGGCTCCTTCAAGCTAGCCGGAGCTGTCACGCCATACACGGCCTTGGCCAACTTGGGCAGCTGTCTCGCCCCAGTCTCAGTCTCCGCCCTCTGGAACTGTCCAGGTCGGCTGAGGGAGGGGGGGATCTCCTTCACCCCAGAAATCAGTCCGGCCCTCCCCAACCGCGGGCTTCCAGGAGGCTTCTCAGAGCCGCTCCCACGGCCCGCACGCGGGGGCAGGGGCCCCAGGGCGTACGGAGGACCCCCCGCAGGCTGCCCGCGGCGCCGACCCTAGGCCGTCGGGCCCGAACGCAGGCCAAGGCGGAGGCGCCCAGGCGGCCTCCCAGCCCCGGAGCCCCACGGCACCAATCCCGGATCGCAGGACGCGGGCGCGCGCCCGGGCCCGCGCACACTCACCGCCCG
>NW_016806398.1:1332301-1341006 GCF_001698545.2 Rhinopithecus bieti
CGCCTTCCCGGGCCCGCCCCCCGCCCGGCCGGCCCCGCTCCCCGCCCGGCCGGCCCCGCTCCGTCGCCCAACCCGGAGGAGCCGCCCGCCGGGCTCGCTTTGGGGCCAAGAGGGAACGCGGCTCCTGGGCCCGCGGCGGAGCGGAGCTGGAGGCCGCGTTTCATCAGCCGAGCGCCCCCCGGGACGCCGGAAGGAGTCTCCGCGCCGAGCCAACCACGTGCACGGCATCTTAGGGCACGGGTTCCCGCCGTCTCCCCACTGTAAAGGAGCGGCTTACTCCGGAGGTCCAGCCCCCGTCACACACACAGTCACGGAACCCGTGGATGAGGCAGTATTTGAGACCAGAAGTTTACTGGGGACTTGGGTTTGGTTTTTGTTTGGTTGATTTTGTCGTTGTTTTTAGAGTCGGAGGTCTTGCTGTGTTGCCCAGGCTGCTATCAAACTCCTGACCTCAAACGATCCTCTAGCCTGAGCCCCCAAAGTGTTGGGATTACAGGCATGAGGCACCACACCTGGCCGAGGACTTATTTCTAATGGAAAATTGTGTGTGTGCTGTATTATTAAGAGCGTTGGTTTGGAGTCAGACTATCTGGGCTATGACCCGGGTCTCTGCACTTCTTATATCATCTTTGGTAAATTATTTAACCTCTCTGTGCCTTCGTTTTCTGTAAAAAGCAGATAATTATAGCTACTTCATGAGGTTGTGTGAAGATTTAATGAGATAGTGTGTGTGAAATGTTCACAACTACCAGACACGTAACTGCTCGCTCGTGTTCCCAATTGCTATACTCACAAGGGCTCACTCCCACTGCCATCTTTCATAATTTCAAAGGGTCTACGGTTAAAAGTAAGTGCCCTTTCCCCTGAGGAAAGCACTAACCTTGTGCTTTCCTTGTATTTTTTCTTAGAGCACATATGTACCTGTGCGTGTGTGCGTTTACACAAAAGGCCTTTTCTATTCTGTTGGGCACTCTGCTTTTTCATACGACAGAGTACCTTGGCACTCATCTGCCAGAACATGCCACACTGCCTCATTTCTTTTTAAGGGGCACATAAACGTCCCTATATTATATTAGGTTGGTGCAAAAGTTACTGCGTTTTTCTGCCATTAAAAACATTGCAGGCTGGGCCCGGTGGCTCATGCCTGTAATCCCAGTACTTTGGGAGGCCAAGGCGGGAGGATCACCTGAGGTCGAGGGTTTGAGACCAGCCTGATCAACATGGAGAAACCCCATCTCTACTGAAAATACAAAATTAACCGGGCGTGGTGGTGCATGCCTGTAATCCCAGCTACTCAGGAGTCTGAGGCAGGAGAATCGCTTGAACCCAGGAGGCGGAGGTTGCGGTGAGCCAATATCGCGCCATTGCACTCCAGCCTGGGCAACAAGAGCAAAACTCCATCTCAAAAAAAAAGCAAAAACCGCAATTATTTTTGCGCCAACCTGATAGAACGGGTCTTTGTTTTCTTTGCCCTTCTTTCTTGGTGGACATGGAGGTGATTTCCAGCCTTGCTGACAGGCCTTGCCCTGATGCACATAGCAGCATTGTTGCGTACATGCAAACACACCACAGCCTGCCTGCCTTTCTTTCTTTCTTTCTTTCTTTCTTTCTTTCTTTCTTTCTTTCTTTCTTTCTTTTCTTTCTTTCTTTCTTTCTTTCTTTCTTTCTTTCTTTCTTTCTTTCTTTCTTTCTTTCCTTTTCTTTCTTTCTTTCCTTTCTTTCTCAGTCTCTCTCTTTCCTTCCTTCCTTGTTTCTTTTCTTTTTCTCTTTTTCTTTCTTTTTCTGAGACAGGGTCATTCTCTGTTGCCCAGACTGGAGTGCAGTGGCACAATCACAGCTCACTGCAGCCTCAGCCTCTCATCTCAGGCTCAAGGGATCCTCCCACCTCAGCCTCTCTGGTAGATGGATCTACAAGTGCATGCCACCACGCCTGGCTAATTTGTTTGGTGTTTTTGTTTTTGTTTTTGTTTTGTAGGTGCAGGGTCTTACTATGTCTCCCCAGCTAGCCTCAAACTCCTACACTCAAGTGAGCCTCCCACCTCAGCCTCCCAAGGTGCTGGGATTACACGTGCAAGCCACCCTGCCTGGCCCATTTCTATAAGTAGATGTGCTGAGTCAGAATGTGCATGCGTTTTTGTTTTTTGTCGTTGTTGTTGTTTTTGAGACGGGGTCTTGCTCTGTCACCCAGGCTGGAGTGCAGTGGTGTGATCTTGGCTCTCTGCAGCCTCCACCTCCTGGGTTCAAGCAGTTCTCCCACCTCAGCCTCCCGAGTAGCTGGGATTACAAGGGTGAGCCACCACGCCTGGCTAATTTTTGCATTTTTAGTAGAAACAGGGTTTCACCATGTTGTCCAGGCTGGTCTCGAACTCCTGACCTCAGGTGATCTGTCCGCCGTGGCCTCCCAAAGTGCTGGGATTACAGGGGTAAGCCATCACACCTGGCCTGTGCATGCATTTTTTAATTTAACAGATATTGCCAGATTGTTGGGAAACTCTCAGACCCCAGAACTTAGCTGGCTACATGCTCGGCCAGCCCTCAGAGACAGCATGCTTGGAGACAGGAGCAGGAAGTGACAACCTGAGTGGTAGATACCACCCAGGCACCCTCATTCACCAGGTAAGGATCCAGGTAGTGGGCTACTAGAAATGAAGTTCATTCATTTATTTATCAACAAATGGACATTCAGTACCTGCTAAGGGACAGACATTGTACTGGGCAAGAGTGAACAATATACACCAGGTCCCTATTTAGTGTGCCTGATTTCCAAACAAAACAAAAACAGAAAACAATTTAGAGGCGTGGGAGCAAGAGTATCAAGAGATATTGAAGCTTAACTCACTGGTGATAGGATACTAAAAGGGACCCTGCAACAAGAGTGTGGCCTGATCGCAATCTATCTAAACCCTACATCTCCAACAAGGTCTCCCTCCTCCATGAAGCCAGATGTGGTCCCCCTGCCCTTTCTGCTAGGCTGCCTTTACTCTTCATTCTCATTGCTGGTCACTCCAGCGTGAACTTAGATGCTGACACATCAATCTTCTATACTAGGGAGGTGCAAAAGACAGGGGCCTTTGGAGCTGGCCCACCAGGCTCCTCCACTTACTGGCATGTGGCATTGGCAGGCAGCTCAGCTCACTCTCTAAGTTTCAATACCCTCATTTATGAAAGGCAGATAACAATATCTGCTAATCCGGGAGATTGCAAGGATTACTTGAAGTGATGAAGTGCTTAGAAGAAAGTGCTCAGTAAAAGTACTGTGCATTCTTGGACAACAAGGTGTCATGTGTTTGTATCTCTGAAATTTCACCAGTGTCCAGTCCTGGCATAGCAAGGGGGAGTGGGTGCTCCATGTAGAATGAAGAAAGGGCAATAAAATCCAGTGAAAGTAGGGTGAAATCCAGTCAGGTCTTCTGGAAAGCACACTTCAGCAGTGACAAGGTCCTTGTGGTGGGCCCAAGCCTCTCCCCACCCACACCCTACCCTGGACTAATCTTTACTCTCTCCCAGCACGTAAAAACCCTATGCTCCAAAAATACAAAGCATCTCTCAGTTCCTCATATAACCCTCTCCCCCTGTTCTCTCACTTCTAGTTCTCAGTGGTTGCCATTCTCTCCCATCTGGAAAGTTGTCTCCAAACCCCAACCCCATCGTGGCACCTGACCAACCAACTCATTCTCGAGTTTCAGCTGAAAGGGCCCTTCTGGGAGCCCTGACCTGTCCTGGGCCTGGGCCAGTTTCCCCATTCTCGTAGTTCATTCTCATAGTTACTCTTGTTTGTTTGTTTCTGGCTTTGTTTGTTTGTTTTTATTTTTTGAGACAGGATCTCACCCTGTCATCCAGGCTGGAGTACAGCAGCACAATCTCAGCTCACTGCAGCCCTGACCTCCTAGGCTCAAGCGATCCTCCCACCTCAGCCTCCCAGGCATCTGGGACTACAGGCATGCACCACCATTCCTGGCTAATTTTTTATTTTTAGTTAGAGACAGGGTTTTGCCATGTTGCCCAGGCTGGTCTTGAACTCTTGAGCTCAAGTAATACACCTGCCTCGGCCTCCCAAAGTGCTAGGATTACAGGCGTAAGTCACTGCGTCCAGCCCTACTCTTGCTTAACCTACACTCATCCCATACCCATCACATGGTATTATCATTGTTCAGTGTCCCCTTTCCCAAAAAGAGAGTAAGCCTTTTGGGCATAGGGCTGTTTCTACCCATGTTTGTCGCTATCCCCCTGCCCCTAACCCTGCCCTCAGTAATTGTTAAATGCATATGAAATAGTGAATGAATAAATATGTATGTATGAAATCATCAGGGCCTCAACTATAGATAAACCCAAATAACCACAAACCCCAGCCAAAGCCACCCTTACTCAGCAGTTGCTCCATCTGTCCTGTTGTGTCTGCAAGGGTTACAGACCCAGGGCTGAGGGCTAGCTGCCAATACTATTTGATAACTTGAATGAAGTAAGAGAATGAACTTCTTTCCAGCCTGGCAGAACCTTAGTGTTGCAGCAGATGGTACTGGGAGAATCTCAGAACTGCTGGATGAGTAAGTGAAAAGGCAAAGATCAAAAATTACATCTTCGTGTTTTTTCGTTTGGGTTTTTTTTTTTTTTTTTTTTTTGGAGCTCGTGTGCCAGTTATGGATTCACTGGCTTCCTAAACTTTTCTTGGAGACATACTACTTGGAACATCGCCATGGCCTGAACAAATTGACCCAAAGCATGCAGTAGTAATTCGGGCTGGGAACTCAGACAGACCTGGGTTCAAATCCAGACTTCACCACAAATTAGCTCTGTGACCTTGTAGCCTCAGTTTCCTAATCTATAAAATAGAAATAATAATACATACCTCATAGAGATGGTAGGAAAATTAGATTATGTATATAGAGTACCTTGAATGGTACCTGGTATAAAGTTGATGTTAATAAATGTGAGTTATTTTAGAAATTATTTCTGAAAGTGTGTCCCACAGAATATTCCATTGCTAGTGGCTCCATTACATTGATTTCAGCTCCCGGAAGTCACATCGTCAAATGACAGACTCCACTATGGGAGAGGTAGATTAACTATACGTGAGAGCTTGGGACTAGATACATAGCTGTGCTTGGCAGGAGGTGTGCTGGAAGTCAGACAGATCACATGCTGTTTGTCAGGAAACCGGGCCTAAGTCAGTAGAAAAAAATCCTCTGAATTCCTATTAGGAAGGCCAGCAATTCCCCCAGGGCGGATAGGGGTCAGGGATCTCTTTCTACACTATGAACAGAAAGATAAGCGGCAGGGTCGGAAGAGTCAGAAGAGGGAGAACTCCGTCTCCGGCTGGGGAGAAAAGGGAAGGGCAGTTGAAGGCAATTGGACTTTTTTAACTAGGTAACTAGACTATTGGTCTTTTCATCTTTAAAAACCACCTAAGGTAATGGTAGACAACCCAGTCATGCTCTCTGAACAATCAGCCGTGTTTCTTTCCTAAACTTATCATCAACGGCAGCATCTAGAATGTTGCCATCCTCCTTTGTAAGTTATTTTCTTTTTCTTTTCTTTTTTTTTTTTTTTTTTGTTCAGGGTCTCAACTTTGTTACCCAGGCTGGAGCACAGTGGCACAATCTCAGCTTACTGCAACCTCAGCATCCCGGGTTCAAGCAATCCTCCTGCTTCAGCCCCTGCAAGTAACTGAGACTATAGGCGGCACCACCACCACATCCAACTAATTTTTTTCTTTTGTATTTTTTTGTAGAGACAGGGTTTCCCCATGTTGCCCAGTCTGGTATTGAACACCTGAGCTCAAACGACCCACCCATTTTGGCCTCCCAAAGTGCTAGGATTATAGGTGTGAGCCACTGCACCCAGCTGTAAGTTATTTTCAAGTAGGAAGAAAAGGAGGCTGCCTGCTCCTTAATTCTTCAAGCCTACCCATCCCTATCAATCATCCCTTCAAACACAGTAAACTGTGACTGTAAATTCACACTTGGCACAGGAGCCGGTGGCATCTGAATTTTTTTTAAAAGCCAGAGAAGATAGATGTTGACCTGATGATCTTTCAGCTTCTAGATCTCTCTGAACCACTGGCCAAATCTTTCAATAAAGCATGTGCTTAACTTGCCTCTTAAGACCTATGTATTTGCACAAGAAGGGGGAAAAAAATGCAAAACTACAGCTGCCTGCCTGTGCTGAAGCTTTTTCAGTAATTTCAGAGCCACTGAAGTGATGTGAGATCAGTTGACAAGAGAAAAACACTCTGAGATCTGCCAGAATGACCCTAAAGGGGAGAAGAATAAACAGGTAGAAAAACAAGAAACACGCAAGACTGATCAAAGCGTATCTTTTCTGTTGAACAGCTTTTGTTGACTTCTGGTATCATCAGTTTCCTTGAGTAGAATAAAGACCAAGAAATGCAGAAAGTTAGTTATGGGCCTTACCCAATCAGGCCCAAAGGCTTTACTGGGGTTACAGGAAACCAAGTACCCAGTCCACCAATATCCTGGGAGAAAAGCCTGAAGGCAGAACATGGTGGGTTTTCCCTTGCAGCCTTCAGGGTGATCTGATGGGACTTCAATTCTGTCACTTCCTTGCTCCGTGATGTTGAACATTCTGTAAGCCTCTGGGCCTCAGCTTTCTCATCGTGGAAGTGGGATTACAGTGTCTAACCCACAGGGCTGCTGTGTGTTTATATATGTGCGGAGAACATAATGGGCTTCCCCTGATAGAAGCAGAGATTGGACGTGTGACCTCTGACAAGTTACTTTTTTTTTTTTTACAAGTTTTTTTACAAGTTTCCCTCTCCCTCCCCCATTCAGAAAGTGGGAGGGGTAATTATTCAGGGAATTTGTGAGATGTTACCACAAGGTTACACAATGGCTTGCTGTAAGCTATTTTATGTCTTTTTTTTTTTTTTTTTTTTTTTTTTTTCAGATGGAGTCTCGCTCTGTCACCCAGGCTGGAGTGCAGTGGTGCAGTCTCGATCTCAGCTCACTGCAACATCCGCCTCCCAGGCTCAAGCAATTCTCGTGCCTCAGCCTCCTGAGTAGCTGGGACTACAGGTGTGCACCACTACGCCCCAGTAAATTTTTTGTATTTTTAGTAGAGACAGGGTTTCCCTATGTTGGCCAGGCTCGTCTTGAACTCCTGGCCTCCCAAAGTGCTGGGATTACAGGTGTGAGTCATATTTTATGCCTTTTATCAGGGCATCCTCCTCTCTAGGTTTACAGGACATAAAATTGCCCAGAGGGCAACTGAGGAGCATCACTCTACAATTTGGGAGCGGTAAAGGGAAAAGAATCAGATGGGTAAGATACATAAAAGGTGTACAGCTATGAAGTTGTTCAATACTGAGTATGCACCATGGTTAAACACACAGATGCAAAAGCCGGACTGCAAGTTTGAATCTTGGCTCCAACACTGCACATCCTTGGGCTGGTTCCCTAACCTCTCTCAGTCTCATATCCCATAAAAAAAGAATTACATTAGTCAATATAAATGTAAAAGTTCTTACAACTAGCTGGCACATAGAAAGCTGTTAGCAAGCCAGGCATGGTGGCTCACACCCATAATCCCAGCACTTTGGGAGGCCAAGGTGGGCAGATCACTTGAGGTCAGGAGTTCAAGACCAGCCTGGCCAACATGGCAAAACCCCATCTCTACTAAAACTACAAAAATTAGCCAGGTGTGATGGTGGGCACCTGTAGTCCCAGCTACTCAGGAGGCTGAGGTGGGAGAATCACTTAAACCTGGGAGACAGAGGCTGCAGTGAGCCGAAATCATGCCACTACACCCCAGCCTGGGCAACAGAGTGAGACTCTGTCTCAAAAAAAAAAAAAGGCTGTTAGCAACTGTAGCAGAAACATGGTTTTACCCATGGAATATTCATGGGCTCCCCTTCTCCCCCTTATTTCTTAGCCTCCTTTTTGTTAGGTTGTGACCTGTGACCTACACCAATGAGCTGAGAACAAGTGTCATTTGAGGACTGAAGCAGGTGAGAGCTGATGCATGCTTGCCAACTTTTTCTTCCCATTACTGAAATAATGGAATGTGATGAGACGGTAGAGACACAAACCGGAAGTAATCCAAATCACTGAGTGGCCACATGGAGAACAGTTGCCCTGACGTCACCCAACTTGTATCAGACTTTGCAAGAAATAAACCTCTGTTACATTAAGCCACAGAGATTTCAGAGCCTGTCCTCTCCTGACCAATGTAGCTATTATTAAACTTGTAATCAAGAATGATTAGTCTGAGAAAAGGACAGCAAGTTTTAGAAAATTAGGAAACATTTGCTGAGTACCTAGAATGTTCCAGACACCTTGTATAGTGCCTTATCTTCTCTAATGTGGGGGTGGTTTTTGGCACCCAGGGGACATTTGACAATATCTGGAGACATTTTTTGTTGTCACAACTGAAGGGGTTCTGCTGGTATCTAGTGGGTAGAGGCCAGGGACACTGCTACAAAGCCCTATAATGTATTAAGTGTACAAAAAGAAACCCTCCCGGCCAGGCATGGTGCTTCATGCCTGTAATCCTTGCACTCCGGAGTCTGAGGTAGGCAGATGGCTTGAGCCCAGGAGGTCGAAGCTGCAGTGAGCCCTGATCGTCGTGCCACTGCCCTCCAGCCTGGGCGAAAGAGCATCTCAAAAAAATAAAACCGGCCGGGCGCGGTGGCTCAAGCCTGTAATCCCAGCACTTTGGGAGGCCGAGACGGGCGGATCACGAGGTCAGGA
>NW_016806398.1:1341040-1345849 GCF_001698545.2 Rhinopithecus bieti
AGACTCCGTCTCAAAAAATAAAATAAAATAAAATAAAATAAAATAAAATAAAATAAAATAAAATAAAATAAAACCTCTCTGCTGTTGGTTTCTGTGACTAGCAACATTGAGTAGCTTGGCTCAGTATTAATAGTCAAGTAGTTATATAAATAAGCACAACTCTATTAATCCAGAATAAAAATATTGGTGGCATCCCATTTAAAAATTGAGTCTAAGCCCTTGAACATGAGTGTTGCTTCATGTTTCTCCAGTTTGGTAGATCTATATTTGCAGTTGGCAGAGATTAGGAGTTGCTACACTTAGCAATAAGGAGGGTAAAGCCTTAACAAAACTGGATACAGTTTGGGACATGTTAAGATGGAGATGTTTACCAGACATCCAAGTCAAAATATCAAATAAGCAATTTAATGACTACAGCTCAGGAGAAATGGGTTCGAGATACAAATTTGGGTCTTCAGTATAGGTAATAAAGCCAGGAAATGAATGTAGTCTCACCAATAGAACATTAGAGAAGTCCAAGAACAAAACCTTGGTGATATGGTTTGGCTGTGTCCCCACCCAAGTCTCAACTTTCCCACGTGTTGTGGGAGGGAACAAGGGGGAGGTAATTGAATCATGGGGGGCCAGTCTTTCCTGTGCTGTTCTCATGATAGTGATTAAGTCTCACGAGATCTGATAGGGTTTTTAGGCTGCTTTTGCTTCTTCCTCATTTTCTCTTGCCTCCACCACTTAAGAAGTGCCTTTCACCTCCCACCATGATTCTGAGGCCTCCTCAGCCATGTGGATCTATCAGTCCAATTAAACCTGTTTTTCTTCCCAGTCTCAAGTATGCCTTTATCAGCAGCATGAAAACAGACTAATACAATATATTGGTACCAGGAGTGGGGTGCTGCTAAAAAGATACCCAAAAATGTGGAAGCAACTTTGGAACTGGGTAACAGGTAGAGGCTGGAACGGTTTGGAGGGCTCAGAAGAAGACAGGAACATGTGGGGAAGTTTGGAATTTCCTAGAGACTTGTTGAATGACTTTGCCCAAAATGCTGATAGCAATATGAACAATACGGTCCAGGCTGAGGTGGTCTCAGATGGAGATGAGGAACTTGACTGGAGCAAAGGTGACTCTTGCTATGTTTTAGCAAAGAGACTGGCAGCATTTTACCCCTGCCCTAGCGACTTATGGAATTTTGAACTTAAGAGAAATGATATAGGGTATTTGGTAGAAATTTCTATAAGCAGCAAAACATTCAAGAGGTGACTTGTGTGCTGTTAAAAGCATTCAGTTTTATAAGGGAAGCAGAGCATAAAAGTTTGGAAAATTTGCAGCCTATTTGATAGAAAATTAAAACCCATTTTCTGGGGAGAAATTCAAGCTGGCTGCAGAAATAATTTGTGTAAGTAGCAAGAAGCCTAATGTTAATCCCCAAGACCACTGGGAAAATGTCTCCAGGCCATGTCAGAGACCTTCACAGTAGCCCCTCCCATCACAGGCCTGGAGGCTCAGGAAGAAAAAGTGGTTTCATGAGCCGGGCCCAGGGTCCTTGTGCTGTGTACAGCCTAGGGACATGGCACCATGTCCCAGCCCCTCCAGCCATGGCTGGCTGAAAGGGGCCAATGTACAGCTCAGTCTGTGGCTTCAGAGGGTGGAAGCCCCAAACCTTGGCAGCTTCCACATGGTGTTGAATGTGCAGGTGCACAGAAGTCAAGAATTGAGGTTTGGGAACCTCCACCTAGATTTCAGAAGATGTATGGAAATGCCTAGATGCCCAGGCAAAAGTTTGCTGCAGGGGTGGGGCCCTCATGGAGAACCTCTGCTAGGGCAGTGTGGAAGGGAAATGTGGGGTCAGAGCCCCACACAGAGTCCCTACTGGGGCACTGCCTAGTGGAGCTTTGGGAAGAGGGCCACCGTTCTCCAGACTCCAGAATGGGATCCACTGATAGCTTGCATCGTGCACCTGGAAAAGCCACAGACACTCAACACCAGCCCATGAAAGCAGCCAGGAAGGAGGCTGTACCCTGCAAAGCCGCAGGGTTGGAACCCACCTCTTGCATCAGTGTGACCTGGATGCGAGACCTGAATGAAGTCAAAGATCATTTTGGAGCTTTACAATTTGACTGCACTGCTGAATTTCAGACTTGCATGGCCCCTGTAACCCCTTTGTTTTGGCCAATTTCTTGACCATTTGGAATGGCTGCGTTTACCCAATATTTGTACCCCTATTGTATCTAGGAAGTAACTAGCTTGCTTTTGATTTTATAGGTTCATAGGCGAAGGGACATACCTTGTCTCAGATGACACTTTGTACTGTGGACTTTTGGGTTAATGCTGAAGTAAGTCTTTGGTGGACTGTTGGGAAGGTATGATTGGTTTTGAAATGTGAGGACGTAAGATTTGGAGGGGTCAGGGGCAGAATGATATGGTTTGGCTGCATCCCCACCCAAATCTCAACTTGAATTGTAACTCCCAGATTTCCCACATGATGTGGGAGGGACCTGGGGGAGGTAATTGAATCATGGGGGCTGGTCTTTCTGTGCTGTTCTTGTGGTATTAAGTCTCACAAGATCTGATGGGTTTATCAGGAGTTTCCTCATTTTCTCTTGCCCTCACCATGTAAGAAATGTCTTGCCTCCCCCGATGACTTTGAGGCCTCCCTAGCCATGTGGAACTTTAAGTCCAATTAAACCTTTTTCTTCTCCATGTCGGGTATCTCTTCATCAGCAGCGTGAAGAGACTAATAAAAGCAGAAGGAGGCCAAGCGTGGTGGCTCGCACCTGTAATCCCAGCACTTTGGGAGGCCAAGGAGGGCAGATCATAAGGTTAAGAGATCGAGACCATCCTGGCCAACATGGTGAAACCCCATCTCTACTAAAAATACAAAAAATAGCTGGCTGTGGTGGCGCATACCTGTAGTCCCAGCTACTAGGGAGGCTGAGGCAGGAGAATCACTTGAACCCAGGAGGTTGCAGTGAGTTGAGATCATGCCACTACGCCGCACCCTGGGTAACAAAACAAGACTCCATCGCCAAAAAAAAAAAAAAAAAAAAAAAAAAGCTGAAGGAAGAATGAGGGAGAGAATGAATGAGAAGCAATGAAGCACAATACTGCACGATAGAAGCTAAGTGGGCTGGGTGCAGTGGCTCACACCTGTAATCCCAGCACTTTGGGAAGCCAAGGCAGGAGGATGGCTTGAGCCCAGAAGTTTGAGACCAGCCCAGGGTACATGGAGAAACCCTGTCTCCACTAAAAACAGAAAAATTGGCCAGGCACAGTGCCTCACGCCTGTAACCCCAGCACTTTGGGAGGCTGAGGTGGGCGCATCACGAGGTCAGATCAAGACCATCCTGGCTAACACACTGAAACCCTGTCTCTACTAAAAAAAAAAATACAAAAAATTAGCCGGCCGTGGTGGTGGGTGCCTGTAATCCCAGCTACTTAGGAGGCTGAGGCAGGAGAATAGCATGAACCTCGGAGGCGGAGCTTGCAGTGAGCCAAGATCGCGCTACTGCACTCCAGCCTGGGTGACAGAGCGAAACTCCGTCTTAAAAAAAAAAAGGAAAAATTAGCTGGGTGTGGTAGTGTGTGCCTATAGTCCTAGGTACTCAGGAGGCTGAGGTAGGTAGACTGAGCGGGGGACACGAAGTTGCAGTGAGCTGAGACCACACCAGACCAGTGCACTCCAGCCTGGGTCATAGAGTGAGACCATCTCAAAAAAAGGAAAGTGGTTAAATGAAGGAATGGTCAACCCTGTCAAGAGTATGGAAGGTCAAGGAAGAAGACGATGAACTTTCTCAACCTGGACAGCATTGCTGATCTTGACAGACAGCTTCAGTGGGATAGCAAGACTTGAGGGTTTTAACAGTGAAGAAAACAAAACAAAACAAAACAAACAAAAGAAAACCTCATCCAGTCATCCAGTCACTCTTTTGAGGAATTCTATAAAAGGAACAGAGAAATAACAGTAACTAGAGACAGTAGTGTTCTGAAAACAAAATCCTGAGTCATATTAAATATGAGGGTTTTTAAGGTCATCTAGTTATCTTGTATCAGAACAAGGAAATCCCATAATGTTCTTTCAACTGTTTTCACCTACAAGAAATTACTTTTGCATCCAAAGACTTTCGGCTAAGAGGGCCACAGGATATTTAACTTGTAAGGGCTAGGCTGGGTGCAGTGGCTCACACCTGTATTCCCAGCACTTTAGGAGGCTGAGACGGGTGGATCACGAGGTCAGGAGATTGAGACCATCGTGGCTAACACGGTGAAACCCTGTCTACTAAAAATACAAAAAATTACCCGGGTGAGGTGGTAGCCGCCTGTAGTCCCAGCTACTTGGGAGGCTGAGGCAGGAGAATGGCATGAACCCCGGAGGCGGAGCTTGCAGTGAGCCGAGACTGCTCCACTGCACTCCAGCCTGGGCAACAGAGCGAGACTCCGTCTCAAAAAAAAAAACAACTTGTAAGGGCTAGTGTGAAGGTATTGCAGGTATAATGCACGTCATCTAGCCCACCAGAAAGGAAATATGCTCAATAACTTGCCCCAGGCCAAGGCTCTCTAGAGAAAAGAAACTACACACTAGTTGCTTGCTGTTTTCCAAAACATTTGTTGGGTAAAATCACATGATGCATGTATCACAAACATTTTCAAATTATGTATATAAATGGGTGATATGTGTGCTGTTTGTGCGCTAATGTCCTAAGTGAAATTCTGCAGACCATCTGGGTCAAAGTGCATTATGCATTATCAAAAATGATGAACCATTGGTCATCATGAAGACAAGGAAAAAAATGAACGGGAGAAAATGCATGACAGAG
>NW_016806398.1:1346372-1356539 GCF_001698545.2 Rhinopithecus bieti
GCATATATACCTTGCCAAAAAGACAACATATACCCATTAAATTCCTAAGAAATATGAGGTAAAAAGATGAAATCTTTAGATAATTTGTAAGTCTGTACAAAAAAGCTAGATTTGCTACTGCCCAAAAAGTGGAAGGACCTACTATATAATATATGGAAATAATTTAATGCCATTTCATAAGAATATAACTAGAGCTGTGCTAAAGCTTCATATTCATGAGGGCATCTAAAATGCCACTCCACAGAACAGGTGCTTCTCTCTTCTTCTATCCATTTATGCGGTAGTTTTCATGGATTTCTGGCCGAATGTCACAGACAAAAGCCAAGAGGTTATCCAAGACTTCATCCCTGTTCTGCCGGAAGTAGGTCTGGAGGATGGTCATCTTCTCCTGGGTCTCCTTCTCCACTTCAGTGCTGCAACTGCCATGGGATCCCAGTGCCTGGAGATGGGGAGCGATGTAACAGAGGCATTATGAGAACAATGCTCTGGTTGGTCAGGTACCTCTCGTAAGCTACTTGCTGACTTTTGGAGAAACCCAGGCTCACCAATCAGTATACTCAGAATGTGACCTTGTGGCTGAAGCACATGTGAGGTATTCCCCGAGTCAACGGGAGCCACATCTACCAAAAGTAAACTGCACAGCATTTCCACTGCTAGGAAATTATTCCAAAGACATGTATTCACATCTCTCCTCTAAGAGTCTGCTATATAGCCTTAACCAAAGACAGGAATCAACCTAAAAACTCAGTTTGCTTCTATACAAGAGAACTATTCAGGAATTGCAATGAACTGTAAAATATAAGCAAGATATACAACAGTATCAATGTGGTATGTTTTTGTATCTGTGGTTTTAAATGTGGGGAGATACGTGGTTTTTAAAAATTCCTCAGTAATAATAAACACAAGCCAGACATGGTGGTGCATGCCTGTAGTCTCAGCTATTCAAGACACTGAAGCAGGAGGATGGTGAGTTGGAGCCCTACCTGAGCAAAATTGCAAGAAGACCCCATCTCCAAACAAAACAAGTAATAATAATAAACACAAGGAAGATACAATTTAGGAGTAATATACAAGGAGTTTCACCATTATTGGTGTTTTAGTTCTTAAGTTCAACAGTGGATTCAATAGTGTGTCACATCTGTTCTTGCAAATATAAATATTCTATAAGAATTTAAAAAAGAAACCTGTTAACAGTGACTGGCTCTGAGGAGTACTGCAGATCTGAAAGAGAGGAAAACTAATTTCTCATTGCTGCCCCCACCACCACACCCCTTTTATTTTTTTTTGAGACAGAGTCTCGGTCTGTTGCCCACGCTGGAGTGCAGTGGCGCGATCTTGGCTCACTGCAAGCTCCGCCTCCCGGATTCACGCCATTCTCCTGCCTCAGCCTCCTGAGTAGCTGGGACTACAGGCACCTGCCACCACACCCAGCTAATTTTTTTTTGTATTTTTAGTAGAGACAGGGTTTCACCATGTTAGCCAGGATGGTCTCGATCTCCTGACCTCGTGATCCACCCACCTTGGCCTGCTCCTTTTTATTACCTGAATTTTTATCGTAAACATCTTATCTCTTTAGTTTCTCTTAGCAATTTCACACACATGAATTTTCTTTTACCTTCTATGGTCTTCACAATACAGCCAGCTTTTTGTTAACTGCTGTGCCTTCTTTACTAGAACTTAACCTATAAGGTTTTGGAAGACGTAACTTTTGTGTCAGACCCTTTTTACTCACCTAATCTGTTCTTGCCACACTATACATATACATATGCTAATAACAACATCCCTTCATATTTGTTTAACATTAATTTGCAAAAGATTCTCTCACATTACCTATTCCTCACAACGACCTATAAGGAGGCTATCACTCCATTTTCTTTCCCCAAAAAGATGGGATTTCACTATGTTGCCCAGGATGGCCTCAGACTCCAAGCTCAAGAGATCCTCCTGCAGAGCTGGGACCACAGGTGTGCACCACTGTGCCTGACTTTATCACTCCATTTTCTCCTTTTAAGAGATGGAGTCTCACTCTGTTGCCTAGGCTGGAGTGCAGTGGCATGATCTCGGCTCACTGCAATCTCTACCTCCTGGGCTCAAGCCATCCTCCAACCTGAGCCTCCTGAGTAGCTGGAACTACAGGTACGCACCACCATGCCTGGCTAATTTTTGTATTTTTTGTAGAGGCAGGGTTTCACCATGTTGCCCACGCAGGTCTTGAACTCCTGGGCTCAAACGATCCACCCACCCTGGCCTCCCAAAGTGCTAGGATTACAGGCAGGAGCCACTGTGCCCTTAGGGCTCTTCATACTACACTATAACTGTTCATATTACAGGAATATCCCGGGGCATTTCATAACAGCTCAGTTGCTAACTTATACTTTTATGTTCAGAACCCCATTACCTGTTTCTTGAATATAAGCCATATGCCAGGCTAAGTTGTCTCCAAAACTAAAGAGGTGACAAATGGAACACTGCTAGAAAGATTCAGAGCTTGGCTGAGCTTGGTAGCTCATACCACTAATCCCAGCACTTTGGGAGGCTGAGGCAGGTGGATCGCCTGAAGTCAGGAGTTCGAGACCAGCCTGCCAACATGGTGAAACCCTGTCTCTACTAAAAAGACCAAAAAAAAAAAAAATTGCCGGGTGTGGTGGTGGGCGCCTATAATCCTACTCGGGAGGCTGAGGCAGGAGAATCACTTGAACTTGGGAGGTGAGGGTTGCAGTAAGCCAAGATCACACCATTGCACTCCAGCCTGGGCAACAAGAGTGAAACTCTTGTCTCAAAAAAAAAGAAAAGAAAAAAAGGAATCAGAGCTTGTGCTTTACAGTGCAATACCAGTACCATCTCTATAATCAACTACAGCAGAGAATGTAAGAATATGAGGGCATATGTCATTGGGACCTCCTAAGCCTGTGCCACAATAAAGAAAAAAGAATGTAAAAATATGAAGATGGGCCAGGTGTGGTGGCTCACGCCTGTAATCCTAGCACTTTGGGAGGCCGAGGCACATGAATCACAAGGTCAGGAGTTCAAGACCAACCTGGCCAACATAATGAAACCCCATCTCATCTAAAAATACAAAACTTAGCCGGGCATGTTAGTGCACGCCTGTAGTCTCAGCTACTTGGGAGGCTGAGGCAGGAAAATCATTTGAACCTGGGAGGTGGAGGTTGTAGTGAACCGAGATGACGCCACTGCATTCCAGCCTGGGTGACAGAGCAAGACTCCATCTTGGGAAAAAAAAAGTGCTGGGCGTGGTGGCTCACTCCTGTCATCCCAGCACTTTGGGAGGCCGGGGCAGGCGGATCACCTGAGGTCGGGCGTTCAAGACAAGCCTGACCAACAAGGAGAAACCCCGTCTCTACTAAAAATATAAACTTAGCCAGATGCACATGCCTGCAATTTCAGTTACTTGGGAGGCTGAGGCGGGAGAATCATTGGAATCCAGGAGGCAGAGGTTGTAGTGAGCCAAGATCATGCCATTGTACTCCAGCCTGAGCAACAAGAGCAAAACTCCATCTCAAAAAAAAAAAAAGAAGATAAGATGATGGCTGCCCTGACACACAAGGGTATTTCTACATTGTTTTATGAGCAATCTGACAATTTACAGCACCTATCAGCCCCAGTACAAGAATCAAAGAAACATGTTAAGTTTTATTTGTATTTATCTTGTTTTTTTTTTTGTAGAGACACGGTCTGGTTTATTGCCCAGGTGGGTTTTGAACTTGTGGCTTCAAACAATCCTCCCACCTCAGCCTCCCAAAGTGTTGGGATTACAGGTGTGAGTCACTGTGCCCAGCCAAGTTTTAATGGCACTGTAATTGCCAAGAACAAAGATGATTCAGCTTGGGAGGTCGAGATGTGAGGATCACTTGAGGCCAGGAGTTCGAGACCAGTCAAGGCAACACAGCAAGACCCTATCTCTACAAAAACAAAAAAAATTAGCTGAACATGATGGACCATGCCTATAGTCCCAGCTACTCAGAAGGCTGGACAGGGGAGGATGGCTTAAGCCTAGGAGCTCCAGGCTACCATGAGCTACGATCACACCACTGCACTACAGCCTGAATGACAGAGTGTGACTCTGTCTCTTAAAAGAAACAATTAAAATTGATCAAAATTTTTGCTACTTAATGCAAGGAGAGAGGAGAGAGGTATGTGCCTTTAATCACTGGACTTGGGCCTGGAATTTGTGTATGCTGGAACTACTAGAGGCCACAATGTAGAACTTGAGAATGACACAAAGCCAAACACAGAGGTGAGAGAAAGTCCTGAGCATATTATTTAAGCTCTTGGGTTTTTAATTATATAGGCCATTACATTCCATTTAGAATCAGTTTTAATTATATTTTGTTACCTGCACCCAAGAGTCCTGAGAGTTCCTTTTCTGTGAAGCCCTCCTGTCCTTTCCCCTTTCCACAATTGTCCCTGCCTCCTCTGTACTCTCTGTTTTTGTACTATTATTGTATGCACCATAGTATAGCCTGTATCACTGGTAAATGTCTGTACTATATATACTATACTAAAGTGGTGCTCCATTTGATTTGTTTACTACCGTCACAGCACTTTTCAGTTGTAGCTCTGCATGATTTGCACTGTATTACTGAGTCTCCCTGGCCACCAGATGGTAAGCTACACTCCATGAGGGAAGGGACCATGTCTCTTCCTGGTCACAGCTGATTCCTAGCATCTAGCACGGTACCTGACGCATGTTAACTGCTTAACAGATATGTGTTAAATGAGTAAATAAATGAAAATTAGGACTCAATATGAGTGGAAAAACTGATCATCCTAAGAGACAGATGCCTAAGCAGTCAATAAAACACACGACTACCACATTTTCAAAATTCAACCAGGATCTCTGAGCTATGCTGGCTATTTTGAAAGCCTTGGTGGGACGGGGGATTAGGAGACGAAAGCAGTAACAAAAACAAATGGTGCCCCACCGCAGCTTCCTTGGCCTTGAATTCTTTCTCCCTCTGCAGGCGGTACTGTTCAATTTCGGCCTGAGCTTCTTCTTTGGCCTGCTTCAGCCTCCGGTTCTTTCCTGTTTTCAAAGGAGAGAGCTACATCAGGAAACGGTTAAAAGTAGAAAAGCAAGCAGAGACTCAGATGGTATATTATAACAATAAACCAAGAATAAATTATGACACGGTCTGAAGAGATGTGCATGGGAAAGAGGGAATGCAGAGCTAACAAACAGTACAGTTTCCTCCCTCCTATAGGCTGTACTTAACCAGCAAGTGACAAGACAAAAATGAATACCTTCTATAACTACAGCCCATTAAAAACATTGTAGAATGTGTCAGAATATTCTCTCAATCTCAACTATTAAGAACGAACATAGAATGAGTAACATTAACCACCTAGGGAACTCTTTTCCAGAAGTAAACACATAAGTATGCTGCTGATTAAAGCTGCAACCCTACTTAGATGCTTAGCAAGAAGCCTAATAAGCTCCCAAGGACATCAACCTATAATGTAACTAATGAACCAGATGATATAACATTGGAAACTAAAAGCAGTGCCTGTCACAAGGAAGTAATGATAGTGGTGACTTGCGAAGGAACGCTGAATGAGGAACACTGTACAGCCAGACTGCACAAGCAGCTGAGAGGAGACACAGGTATTTTGGTTTCTAGAAGTGAGTGGCTTAACATACAGCTGGAAAAAATCTCTAGGTTTGGTCAGAGCCTACATGAAAACAGACCACAAGGACAGCCAACATATACCCTCTGCTTTGAGTCTCCACTCACCCAAAAAAAAAAAAAAAAAAAAAAAAAAAAGAGGGGTTCTAGACCATCAACCAACCTATTTATTTAATTCAGAGGAAAAGACATCCTGCATCTAAAATTAAGCTTTGTTATATATCATTGTATATCAACTGTCTAGAGCCCGTGTGGATAAATGAAAATAACTTAACCTTCCACCTCCTGATTAAGAACAGAACTTTGGACCTGTAATGAAGTGACCCATGACATCAACATTCCCTGATGCTAGTCTGAAACAATTAACAGGTCTCTCTCTAAGCACTCCAAGGACTATTTCTGCAAGTCCACGTTCACTCCAGTATTATTTCTGGCCTATTACTGTCTGCTTCGGCCACCTGTACCCCAATCCTTCACATGCTATCCTCCCATCAGCTATAATGGGCTATATTTCAAAGCTAAAGATATTTTCGAAACCAACACTCTACAAAAAACACTCATGGCCCAAACATTATGCAGTAGCTCCACAAGACATCACTCCCAACTCCCATGGCTCCCTGCATTTATAACTCAAGATAATAAAATTTACTGCCTTTGGCAAACATCTTCAACATTCAATTTTGATAGGGGCCTCTAAAATCAAAATATTTAAACAGAAAATGTATTTCTCTTAAATCTTGTTTTTCTTAGGCCTTACATATGGGAGCCAGTGTTTTGTTTCACTCCAGTGAAATATGCCATTAACACAAACTTTTTTAAAATTTTAAGGTCCAGGCCAGGCGTGTTGGCTCACGCCTGTAATCCCAGCACTTCAGGAGGCCAAGATGGGCAGATCACAAGGTCAGGAGTTCGAGACCAGTCTGGCCAATATGGTGAAACCCCATCTCTACTAAAAACACAAAAACTAGCTAGGCGTGGTGGCGAGCGCCTGTAGTCCCAGCTACTCGGGAGCCTGAGGCAGAAGAACCACTTGAACCCAGGAGGCAGAGGTTGCAGTCAGCTGACACCACTGCCCTCCAGCCTGGGGGCGACAGAGCGAGATTCCATCTCAAAAAAATAAAAATAAATAAATAAATAAATTTAAGGTCCAACGCAATGATTTCATTAAAAAATTGGATGGGACCATTTTACATACTGCCTCGTCCCAACTCTTAACTGGGCAAGTCAACCATAATTATAAATCAAGAAAGGCAATTTTTCAAACTGCAGTTCTTCCGAATACCTCTGTTCCTAACTATTATCAATTCAGGCGCAGCGACTCATATCTGTAATCCCAGCACTTTGGGAGGCCGAGAGTTTGAGAAGAACCCGGCCAACATGGTAAAACCCTGTCTCTACTAAAATATAAAAATTTATTTTGTATTTATTTATGTACTGATTAATTTATATGTTTTTGTATTTTAGTAGAGATAGGCATGGTGGCGGGCACCTGTAATCCCAGCTACTTGGGAACCTGAGGCACAAAATCTCTTGATCTCGGGAGGTGGAGGTTGGAGTGAGCCAAGATGGTGACACTGCACTCCAGCCTGAGTGACAGAGTGAGATTTTCTTAAAAAAAAAAAAAAAAAAATTTGAGACGTATGTTAGCCGTAAACTAATACTTTTTTGGGGGGGAGGGGGGACATGGCGTCTCCCTCTGTTCCCCAGGGTGGAGTACAGTGGCATGATCTCAGCTCACTGCAACTTCTGCCTCCTGGGTTCAAGCATTTCTCCTGTCTCAGCCTCCCAAGTAGCTGGGACTACATGCGCAAACACGCACACCACCACGCCCAGCTAATTTTTGTATTTTTAGTAGACACGGAGTTTCTCCATATTGCCCAGGCTGGTCACAAACTCTCGACCTCAGGTGATACACCCGCATAAGTCTCCCAAAGTGCTGGGATTACAGGTGTGAGCCACCACGCCCAGCCAAACTAATACTTTTAAATTCACAGCTACCTGAGATATACAAAACCCTGCACCAGGCTTGACAGGATAAAGGTATAAAACATAAATCCTACCTGACCAGGGTACTCAGAATTATTCTTACAATATTCCAAGCATTTTTTTCTGTACTTCCGCAATCTATTCTCCTATCCCTCCGACAGATACAACGTCTGTTACTGATGAGCCATCAGAACACAAACTCTGAGAAGTCATTCTGGAAATACTCTATCAGGAGCATGACTGGAAATATTCTGGGAAGAACAAAGAACTTTCCAGTCACCGGAGCAAGAACAAAAGGCTTCCTCCCATTCCGAACACCCTCAAAGAAAGCTTTCCAAGTACCACACAACCCCTAATTGCACAAGTAGAAGAGACATGCTTGCAATCTAGTTGGATGTCAGATAGAATAACTCCTATACTAGGAGAAACACCAAGGAATTACTAAGATCAGTATCTTAGCCTTACATGGAAAAAGAGGCTCCTGAGTCCCAACTATGTTGCTTCCCAGGGAATGGACAAATCATTTCTGAGCCTCATTTTTACCATCTGTAAAATAGGGAAAGAAGCATCTTTCTCACCAGATGGGAAACTGGATACATAAAGTTAAATGAGACATAGTTTCTGTTCTCCAGAAGCTTAGTCGAGTGACTGAGCCATATAAACAAACAGGTTATCGCACGGCAGTGGCAGAAATCAGCACTTGGGAGGGACTCCAAGCCTAATCCGGGTGAGAAGCATGAGTCAGGAAAGGCTTCCCCAAAGAAGTGCTTCCTAAATTTTCAGATCTGATGGAAGACTAGGGGGCAGAGAACAAAGGAGAGGAGAATTGGAAAAGGCTTCTCCCATCAGAGGAAACAGCGTGTGCAAAGACCAGCAGATGAAAGAAATCATGGTGCTTCTAAGGGACCACAATGATTCAGTATGGCTGGAGGAAAGGACCAAGCCTGACCCACAGGAGCCTCCCCAACTTCATTAAGGAATTTGAGCTTTGTTCTGCAGGCACTAAACGTCTGACTGCAAAGGCGGTAGGAAAATCATATCTGCATTTATTTATTTATTTTGTTCCTTGCCAGCAGGAAGTCACATCTTTGCATTTTAGAAGGACGACTGACTGCAGACAGAATGGATTGACTGGAGGGGACTAGAAAGGGTTCCTCCACTCCCCAGTCTAGATTAAACTCACCTGTTTAAATTCTTTACATTTCTCCACTCCAGCCCTCATCTCTCCTGCAATTAATTAAGCAATCCAACACCTGCTTCCTTCACTGCGACACTGAACGCCACGTTAGGGGAGACAACTGATGCACTGGGCACTGCGCTTGCCACATATTACACAGAAACAGAGACACCTCCCCCCACCCCCCACCCCCACACACACCCCAATCAACGATTTAGACAGTTACAGTACCTTTAGAGAAAATGGTGTCCTGGACTAAGACGCTGGTAGTAGACATGGGGGAAAAAGTGAAAGACACTCAAGCCTTGGCGACTGACTAAATAAAGGTGGCAAACGAGGGAGGGAGAAGAGGCAAGTAGGACTCCAGGTGTCTAGACCAAGCCACCGTGTGGATGCTGGCTCCATTCACCGAAACTGACCACCCCAGAGCAGTTAAGTGGGAAAGGGGAAGAACAAAGAGCTCCGTTTGGAGAGCCCACTTCACAAGCCTCCAGGCCCCAAGGACGGTAACCCACTACTGTTTCCACGCCCGATTTACCATCTCACATCGTGGCTTCCAGGCGATTCGCAAGCCTTCCAGAGCCTCAGCTCCTCAGAGCTTCGAAACACACAACCTTCCGCGACTATACCCAAGGCCGCACCCCGCAGTTTTTCGGGCCTAATCTACCCACCACCTGCGGCCCAGCGGTCTTCCTTCGACTCGCGCCACGCTGGGCAGCCCTACCCTGAAACTCACTTTTACGGGCCTCGGACACCTTCTCGGCTGCCCGCTTCTCGGCCTGCAGCAGCTGCTGAATCCCCTGCGACTGACTAGCCATGGCGGCAGCGATTCTGAGACCAAGACAAGCCGCCTAAAGCACCTCGAAGGCCCCTTGGGTCAGCTGACACAGCCGCTTACCATCTGCGCCTGCTCCTCGCGCCTGCGCTTCGCCCCTCCCCCGTTGTCACGTGACCGCGCAGCGTAGCATCAGCTGACCGCTCTTGGACTTCTGTGATTAGGAATAGATAGGGCGGGGCGGAGGAGACAGGAGCGGAGCGGCCTCGACTGCGCCTGCGCAGGGTCTCCACTCTCCTCCCCTCTCCCCTCTCCCCTCTCGGGCGTCTTTTGATGGCTGCGGGGTCGTTGGTTCACTCAGTGTAGCCGCCTTGCCACGTCGTTATTGCTATAGTCCCTCAGTTTGCAGTATGCTCACATTAACGTTAAGAGAGAAGGGGCCAAGTCAAATCACTTTCCTCCTACTCTCCACACTGCTCACTCCCTCCCTTTCTGGGACTTTCTTTGGCGCTCAAAATTTTATCGGGGGGTAGTTTAGAAAGATTCTTTTTTTTTTTTTTTTTTTTTTTTTTTTGGTGGCGGTC
>NW_016806398.1:1358271-1400919 GCF_001698545.2 Rhinopithecus bieti
GTAGCCCAGGCTGGAGTGCAGTGGTGCAATCTCGGCTCACTGCAACCTCCACCTCCTGGGTTCAAGCGATTCTCCTGCCTCAGCCTCCCAAGTAGCTAGGATTACAGGTGCCTACCACTGCTCCCGGCTAATTTTATTTGTAATTTTAGTAGAGATGGGGTTTCACCATCTTGGCCAAGCTGGTCTTGAACTCCTGATCTCATGATCCGCCGGCCTCAGCCTTCCAAAGTGTTGGGATTACAGGCGTGAACCACCACTCCCAGCATGTATTTCTTTATTAAAATGTACTTTAAGTGGCTGGGTATGGTGGCTCACGCCTGTAATCCCAGCACTTTGGGAGGCCGAGGCTGGTGGATCATGAAGTCAGGAGTCCAAGACCAGCCTGGCCAACATGGTGAAACCCGGTCTCTACTAGAAATACAAAAATTAGCTGGGCATGGTGGCACGTGCTGGTAGTCCCAGCTACTCGGGAGGCTGAAGCAGGAGGATCCCTTGAGACCAGGAGTTAGCAGCTGCAGTGCACTATGATTGCCCCTGTAAATGGCCACTGCATTCCAGCATGGGCAATGCAGGGAGGCCCCATCTGTATAAACGAAAAGAGATCAAAAGAAAGAAAACACAGTTCACTTAGTCAATCATTGGAGGACAGCAATACACACTTCTAGAGGTGGCATAAAGATTAAAAGAGATGATGGTACCCCCAAACTGGAAACAACCCAAAAGTCCATCCACTGATGAGTAGATAAACAAAATGTAGCTTATTCATACAATAGAATAGTATTGGGTTATAAAAAGGAAATAAAGCTACAACGCGGATGAAACTTGGTAACATGCTAAATGAAAAAAGCCAGGCACAAAAGACTACACGTTGTATAGTTCCGTTTATATGAAATATCCAGAATAGTCAAATAGATGCAGAAAGTAGATTAGTGGTTAACCAGGGGCTGAGGAATGGGGGTGTGCCTGCTAACCTGCATGGGGTTTCTTTTTCAGGTGATGGAAACATTCTGGAATTAGTGGTGACGGCTTCATACCTTTGTGAATATACAGAAAAAAAAACCAGCTGGGCGCAGTGGCTCACACCTGTAATCCCAGCACTTTGGAAGGCTGAGGCAGGCGGATCACCTGAGATCGGGAGTTTGAGATCAGCCTGACCAACATGGAGAAACCCCGTCTCTACTAAAAGTACAAAATTAGCTGGTTGTGGTGGCGCATGACTGTAATCCCAGTTACTAGGGAGGCTGAGGTAGGAGAATTGCTTTAACCTGGGAAGCGGAGGTTGCGGTGAGCTGAAATCATGCCATTGCACTCCAGCCTGGGCAACAAGAGTGAAACTCCTCAAAAAAAACACACACACACACACACACACACACACAAAAACCCCACTGAATTGCATACTTTAAAAGTACAGTATGTGAATTATACCTCTATAAAGGTGTTATTAGAGAGAGATGATGACAGATGTAAAGCTCTTGCAATTTCTAGTCTGTAGTAAGAGCCAGGAAATGGAAGCTGTTATTTTTATCTGGTTTGGGGGTGATTGATTTACAAATCTGGTCCTCCACTTAACAAAAGCCTTCACATTAGGGTTCCTCTAACAGCCCAGTCCCTCAAAGCATCTAAATATCTACAAATTCCAGAATTCTTTTTGCTTGTAGCATTTCAAAAGTTTATTGTGTAAAGAAAAAAAATGAGACAATCCCGCCTCTGAAATTTTTAGACTGGTTTGGATTTCAATGATCTGAGTGGGTGTTTGTTGACAGAACTCGGGTACCCTAGGGAGGTGTCCCACAATAACTAGGAACTAAGGGTGAAGCTATTGTTCTCTGAAAGAAAGTTTTGAGCCAGTAAGGTAGATTCAAACAGTCATGTAACAGAGTAGATCTCAGGCCTTGTTGCCCTGACCAAGGCATGTATTAGCATATCAAAGAGAGGAGTGTTTCCATTCTGAGGACTGGTTGTTCTTACACAAGCTGGAAACAAGGAGAAGCAGCAAGGTTGTTCTTCATACACCCCAGCTCGGCTAGGACTAAGGTAGGTAGAGCCTCTCACTGCCTTGGCTAAGAGAGCCAGGTGGCCTGGGTTCAAATCCCCAGGCCTGTAATTTAGCAAATGGAACCACTCTGTGACTTCAACTCCTCATATGTTAAAAATGAAGTTAGCCGGCCAAGGTGGGTGGATAACTTGAGCCTGGCAGTTTAAGACCAGCCTGGGCAACACAGTGAGACCTCTTCTCTACAAAAAATTCAAAAAATTAGCCAGGCATGGTGGCACATGCCTGTGGTCCCAGGCACTCTAGAGGCTGAGGCAGAAGGATTGCTTGAGCCTAGGAGTTGAAGGCTGTAGTGAGCTGTGATCACGCCATTGTATTCTAGCCTGGGTGACAAAGTGAGACCCTGTCTCAAAAAAAAAAAAAAAAATGAAAATGAAGTTAATAGTATAATAATATTATTGTGAGGATTAAATCAGTTAACACATGTAACTAGCTTACAATGTACTCACTACTCACAAGAATTTAAGATATCTGGACCCCATGTTGACACAAGAATAATACAGGGCAGTGGCAGAAGAATAGAAAATTCCAGGCAGGCTGGGTCCGGTGGCTCATGCCTGTAATCCCAGCACTTTGGGAGGCCGAGGAGGGTGGATAAACTGAGGTCAGGAGTTCGAGACCAGCCTGGCCAACATGGCGAAACCCCGTCTCTACTAAAAATACAAAAATTAGCTGGGCATGGTGGCACGTGCCTGTAATCCCAGCTACTAGTGGGGTGAGGCAGGAGAATCACTTGAACCTGGGAGACAGAGGTTGCAGTGAGCCGAGATCGTGCCTCTGCACTCTAGCCTGGGCAACAGAGTGAGACTCTGTCTCAAAAAAAAAAAAAGAAAAGAAAAGGAAAATTCTAAGCAGCAGATTCACATGACTGACAAAAGGAAACTTTTGAAATGACTGCATAAGTTGGGGCTGATAAAACCCTGAAAAACCAGGGTATAGGCCAAGCTGGCTAAGATCGACTGGCCCCAACCTGGGGCTGAATTTGACCTAGGTTTCTCCTAGGACCTCATTATACACTCATTAACATGCTAAATGACACACCCACCAGCACCTGGACAGTCCCAGGAACACTCATATTTGGTGTAAAAATGGGCGGCAAGAGTTCACATTTTTCCAGGAATCTTCATGAATATTCCACCCCTTGGTTAAGGAAACCCATAAAGATGGAAACCCCAAACCCGATGCCACAGCTCTCTGTCTTGAGAACACCTGCACCTCCCTTTCTTGAGTGTGTATTTCTCACAATAAATCTCTGTACTTTCACTGTTTTTTTACTAGTCCTTGAATTCCTTCTCATGACAGTGACAAAAGCCTGGACACCAGCAGGGGTCGAGGTCCCACCAGCATTTGGGAACCTCACCACAGAAAATAAGAAATGACCTAGTGTATCTGGTCAATAAAAGTTCACCTTAGTCAAGGAGACTCCTTCCAGAGACTCTGCAAGGCCACTACAAATGGTGGGATAGGCTGTTTACTGCATAAGGAGGCAAGACAGGGCTACAATCCAGCCCATACTCTGACCATTTGGCCCAGAAGGAGCATATTTTTAAATTTTATTTTTTTAATTAATTAATTAATTTTTTACTTTTTAAAACAGAGTCTTGCTGTATCACCTAGGCTGGAGTGCAGTGACGTGATCTCTGCTCACTGCAATCTCCGCCTCACAGATTCAAGCGATTCTCATGCATTAGCCACCCAAGTAGCTGGGATTACAGGTGTAAACCACCACACCTGGCTAATTTTTGTGTTTTTAGTAGAGACGGATTTTGCCACGTTGGCCAGGTTAGTCTTGAACTCCCGGGCTCAAGCGATCCTCTCACCTCAGCCTCCCAAAGTGCTGGGATTGCAGGAGTGAGTCACCATGACTGGCTCATCTATAACTTTTACTTAACAGTAATTATCTTCCTTATAAATCAAGGGAGAGGAAGGGTTAACTATGCATTAATTCTCAACATCCATTAATTCTCAACATCCATTAATTCTGAACATCCTGTCCACCTAAAGAAAGAAACTAAGGCAAAATTAATATAGAGAATTGGTTTGGGCAGAGTTCGAGGACTGCAGCCCAGGACACACTTCCAAGTTGCCTTGGAGAGTGCTTTGTTTGGCCTTTGTTATTGAACAGGGTTTTAAAAGCAAGAAGTGGGCTGATGCAAAGTTGTTCGACAGAAATTCTCACTGATTTACAGAGATGACATTGGTTAGCAACTGGCTGTGTTAGTAGTGATCAATCAGTGAATCTGTAGGGTTCTGCAGCAACCTCAATTCTTGCCTCATCAGAAGAAAGACTTCCACCCAGGGGCATAAGGCAGAGTGAGAGACTGAGGCAAGTTTTAGAGCAGGAGCGAAAGTTTATTAAAAAGCTGTAGAGTGGGAATGAAAAGAAGGAAAGTCCACTTGGAAGAGGTTCAAGCGGATGATTGAGATCAAATGTGTAGTTTGACCTTTGACTTGGGGTTTTATATGTTGACATTTTTCTGAGGTCCTGCATTACTTCTCTCCTGATTCTTCTTTTGGGGTGGGCTGTCCGCATGTACAGTGGCCTGCCAGCATTTCAGAGGGGCTGCGTGCCCAATGTGTTTACGGGAGTTGTATGCATGCTCGCTTGAGGCCTTCTTCCCTTACCAGTTGAATGTTCCTAGAAGGTCATATACCAGTTAAACACTGCCATTTTGCCTGTTGGTGTGCATGTTTGAGCCCACTCACCCAACTTTGAAGGCTATTCATCACCAGTTTCGGGTTTTTCTATCTGCTGGGAGACTACCTTTCCCTGGCACTGGGTGTGACCAGTGGCATGATCTCGGCTCACTGCAGCCTTGACCACCTGGGCTCAAGCCATCTTCCCACCTTAACTTCATGAGTATCTGGAGTTACGAGTGTGCACCACCACACCCGGCTAATTTTTGTATTTTTTGTAGAGACATAGTTTTGTCATATTGCCCAGGCTGGTCTCAAACTCCTGGACACGAGGGATCTACCCGCCTTGGCCTTCCAAAGTGCTGGGATACAGGCATGAGCCACCATGCCCAGCCAAGTGATTGGTTAACATCAGGTTATTTCAGTTTACTTTTTTGTTAAGGATTAAAGAAGAGAGAAATCCATTATCATGCCAATTGAAACTGACCTGTTCAGGAAGTTAGGCTGTTATCTCTCTCTTGATTTATGGGAAGGTCAGATAACAAATTAGTTTTGGTTTGGTGGCATGGAAACCTCAGCACATATATATAAAAGATATATATAAATATCTTTTATTACATATAAATATCTTTTATTACATATAAATATCTTTTATTACATATATCTTTTATATATGTAATATATATATATATCTCACCCAGGCTGGATTGCAGTGGCTCCATCATAGTTTACCGTATGATCCAGCCACTGCAATCTAGTCTTCTCATGGGTGCCTGACTAGCTACTATAACAGCTAGACATTGTTGAGCTATAGGGTATGGGATATGGCATCCAGTATATGGCATTTGGTGACTACTTGGCATCAGTTGGTCCAGAGACTATGTAGCAAGTGACTTCAAGAGGTAATTATGGCTGGGTGTGGAGGCCCACACTTGCAATCCCACACTTTGGGAGGATGAGGCAAGAGGATCGCTTGAGCTCAGGAATTTGAGACCAGCCTGGCCAACATGGCAAAACATGTCTCTATTAAAAATACAAAAATTAGCCAAGTATGGTGGTGTACACCTGTAATCCCAACTACTTGGGAGGCTGAAGCACGAGAATCGCTTGAATCTGGGAGGCGGAGTTTGCAGTGAGCGGAAATAACGCCACTGCACTCCCGCCTGGGTGACAGAGCAAGACTCTGTCTCAAAAATTTTTTAAAATTAAAAAATTAAAATAATGCTCCTTCTGGGCCAAATGGTCAGAGAACTGGCTAGATTTTAGCCCAGTCTTGCCTCCAGTCTTGCACTCTAGCGTGAGCAACAGAGCAAAACTCTGTCTCTCTAGAAAATAAAATAAAAGTAGAAGTTTAAAATTGTTTTAAATTAAAAAAAAAGGAAAAGGAAATTTAAAGAAACAATCATTTATTTCTCTATTGTTCTGTTTCCTTGTTCCTGCCTTACAGAGAACTTTGAAATGACCGATCCACGTTTTGTTATTTTATTCTGCTTTTTTCAGCCCTTCTCCATCAATGATACCAAACTCCTCTGCTCAGCTCATTGGAACACTTACTCTATTTTATGGAATGAAGTGTTTAATTTATTTAGGATATTTAAAGGTATTTAAATTTAAGATATTTAAATTATTAGGCTGGGTGCAGTGACTCATGCCTGTAAACCCAGCACTTTGGGAGGCCAAGGCAGGAGCATCACCTGAGGTCAGGCATTTGAGACCCCCTGGCCAACATGGCAAAACCCCATTTCTACTGAAAATACAAAAAAATTAGCCAGGCATGGTGGTGTGCACCTGTAATCCTAGCTACTCAGGAGACTGAGGCAACAGAATCGCTTGAACCCGGGAGGTGGAGGTTGCAGTGAGCTGAGATGGTGCCACTGCACTCCAGCCTGGGTGACAGAGCAGGACTCCATCTCAAAAAAAAAAAATTATTACAGATATTGTTTAATATTATATTTATACTACATAAATAATATGTTTAACATTTAAACACAATATATGTATATAATAATATTATATTTCAAGTGCTCAATAGCTACGTATATATACATATATGTATACGATAGAACATTATGCTAAGTGAAATGAGCCAGTCACAAAAGGACAAACACTGTATTAATCCATTTATAAGAGGTTCCTAGCATAATCAAACTTATAGAGACAGAAAATAGAATGGTGGTTGCCAGGAGCAAGGCAGGTGGTGGGGGAATAGGGAAGAGAGGAATCAGGGCTTGTTTAATGTGTAGAGAGTTTCTGTTCTGCAAGACGAAGATGTTCTGGAGTTTAATTCCACAAATATATACTTAATATTACTGAACTGTACACTTAAAAATGGTCAGGATGATAACTTTTATGATGTTATGTGTATTTTACCACAATTAAAAATAAAATATTGGCCAGGCACGGTGGCTCACGCCTGTAATCCCAGCAATTTGGGAGGCTGAGGCAGGCGGATCACGAGGTCAGGAGATCAAGATCATCCTGGCTAACACGGTGAAAACCCGTCTCTACTAAAAAATACAAAAAATTAGCCGGGCGTGGTGGCAGGCACCTGTAGTCCCAGCTACTCAGGAGGTTGAGACAGGAGACTGGCATGAACCCAGGAGACGGAGCTTGCAGTGAGCGGAGATAGAGCCACTGCACTCCAGCCTGGGCAACAGAGCAAGACTCCATGTCAAAAAAATAAATAAATAAAAATAAATAAATAAAATAAAATAAAATAAAAAATTGTTAAAACAAAAAAAAAGATCCATTTTACTTTTTCTCTTTACTTTAAAAAATGTGCCCAACAGGAAAATTTATTATTACACATTTGGTATGCGTTATATTTCTGTTGATGCTACTCTAGAAAACAGAACTTTGATATCCAAGGGTTTTTTAACAAAGTAACTTGATCATGAGAAATAAAAATAAAATTGTAAGCCTCCCAACCAACTGAATGGGCCCCCTCTTGGCCAACCGNNNNAAAAATAAATAAATAAAATAAAATAAAATAAAAAATTGTTAAAACAAAAAAAAAGATCCATTTTACTTTTCTCTTTACTTTAAAAAATGTGCCCAACAGGAAAATTTATTATTACACATTTGGTATGCGTTATATTTCTGTTGATGCTACTCTAGAAAACAGAACTTTGATATCCAAGGGTTTTTTAACAAAGTAACTTGATCATGAGAAATAAAATAAAATTGTAAGCCTCCCAACCAACTGAATGGGCCCCCTCTTGGCCAACCGGATTCCAGAAAAACTTAAATGCTGAGCTCCCAGTCATGTCAGGACAGGAGGTCAGACACGCCTCAGAAGGCCCCTTCCTTACTGACCTAAACCAGAATTCTTTCCTAAGGAATAGGCAGAAAGCAACTCTAGAGAACAAGAAACAGACCAGGCGTGGTGGCTCACACCTGTAATCTCAGCACTTTAGGAGGCTTAGTTGGGAGGATTGCTTGAGCTCAGGAGTTCATGACCAGCCTGGGCAACATAGTGAGATCCCATCTCTACAGAAAAAATTTAAAAATAATATTAATACAGAAAAAAAGGAAACAAGAAACAAACAATTCATTCCTTTATCACCTCTAGTCAATCATCTGAGGCCGTGACTAGACTCCCCTTCTCTTTTGCAGTTTCCACACAGCAACTGACCAGCTCTCCTTCCTGTTGAGAGGTCACGGACCACGGAGCACTTCTGGGCAGGGTACAGAGGCTGCACAGTGAGGGACAGTGAGCTCTGTGTCCTCTGCTTCACCTTTTGACATCAGAGGGCTGAAAACAGCTCCTTCAGATCACGCTAATGTCTCAATTTTTGGAACATGCAACCCATGAAGAGGCATGAAGTTCAATTGCACATGTGCATGTTTCTCCTTTCATAAATATTCATGACTCCTTCTATAGCTTACTGCATATGTATACTCAGTCAACCAGCTCAGCATACATTTCTGTTTTACACTTCCCATTTTTTTCTGAAGACAGAGTCTTGCTCTGTCACCAGGCTGGAGTGCAATGGCACAATCTCAGCTCACTGTAACCTCCGCCTCCCGGATTCAAGCAATTCTCCTACCTCAGCCTCCCGAGTAGCTGGGACTACAGGCATGCGCCATCATGCTCAGCTAATTTTTGTATTTTTGAAGGCGGGATTTCACCATGTTGGCCAGGAGGGTCTCAATCTCTTGATCTCGTGATCTCGTGATCCACCCACCTCAGCCTCCCAAACTGCTGAGATTACAGCCATGAGCCACCGCGCCCGGCCTCTACACTTCCCATTCTTGAAGCGCCTTTTCCCCATCTTCTGTCATAGGCTGTGCTTCCCAACCTGTTAGAATGGCCACCTTGCAGATCACCTGAGGTTAGGAGTTCGAGACCAGAGTTGAAACTCTGTCTCAAAACAATTAAAAAAAAAAAAAAAAAAAGGCCCACCTTGCAGGCTGCAACCCTCTATAAGAAATAGAACCCTGCCTTCGAAATTTGTGACCCTTGTCACTCTTCAGCTGACAATATAGACTGAAGAATGAGGAACAGGTAACTAACCAAGCTTGAGGTGTCCACCTTGGGGCGGGGTTTGAGGTTAGGAGGGTTGGAGAGCTTTTGAGGCAGAAAGAACAACTTGAGCAAAAGCCCTGAGGCAAGAGAGAGAATGGAGTGTTCCAGAAAGAGCAGCAAAACTGGAGTGCACAGAAAGAGGGGAAGAAGGCCCTAAGGTGAGGCCGGATAAGTAGGCAGGGGCCAGTTCCGTGGGGCCTGGACGCCTTGCTAAGGACTTTGGCCTTTATCTCAAAGCAATGGGGGCCAGGTGCAGTGGCTCACATCTGTAATCACAGCACTTTGGGAGGCTGAGGTGGGCAGATACCTGAAGTCAGGAGTTGAGACCAGCCTGGCCAATATGACAAAAACCTGTCTCTACTAAAAATACAAAAATTAGCTGGGTATGGTGGCGGGCACCTGTAATCCCAGCTACTCAGGAAAGCCAAGGCAGGAGAATTGCTTGAACCCAAGAGGTGGAGGTTGCAGTGAGCCAAGATAGCACCACACACTCCAGACTGGGCAACAGAGTGAGGCTCCATCATAAATAAATAAATAAATAAAGCAAGCAAGCAAGCAATGGGAGGGCAGCAGGAGAATGGCCGGAATGCCTTTTAAGAGATTGCTCTTTCTGTCATCTCCAACGCAGGGAACCAGAGCCTATGTGTGCATGTCCCTTTTTTGTTTGTTTAATTTTCATACTTTTTTCATGAGATTAACAATGTTGAACTTTACCTAAGCCCTATGCTCCTGGAAAACGGCAATAGTTAAGACATCTCCCAACCTTTTGTTTTTCAAACTCTCCTCATCCTTTTGTGTTGCTGGAAATCACTTACCTATAAGAACCACTGGCTCCTCCTATTAATTAATTAATTACTTATTTCTTTTTCTTCTGTGTTTGGTTTTGGTTTTGGTTTTTGTTCTGAGACAGGGTCTTGCTTTGTTGCCCAGGGTGGAGTGCAGTGGTACATTCATAGCCCACTGTAGCCTCTACCTCCCAGGATCAAGTAAGCCTCCCACCTCAGCCCTCCAAGTAGCTGGGACTCTTGGCTTTTTAGTTTTTTGTAGAGATGGAGGTCTCTCTCTCTCTTTTTTTTTTTTTTTTTTTGAGTTGGAGTTTCACTCTTGTCACCCAGGCTGGAGTGCAGTGGAGAGATCTTGGCTGGCTGCAACCTCTGCTTCCCAGGTTCAAGCGATTCTCCTGCCTCAGTCTCCTGAGTGGCTGAGATTACAGGTGTGTGCCACCACACCCAGCTAATTTTTGTATTTTTCGTAGAGATGGGGTTTCGCCATGCTGGCCAAGCTGGTCTCAAACTCCTGACCTCAGGTGATCCACCCACCTTGGAACTCCCAAAGTACTGGGATTACAGGTGTGAGCCACTGCTCACTCCACTAATTTAGATAAGACTCCCTTCCATAGGATTCACAGATGACTTCCAGGTATTTGTGACAAGGTCAAATGCAGACCCTTCAACTCCATGTTCCTTTTTTCATGAGCAATTAAGATTAGAATTTCCTGTCCCCCTGAAACTAGCTAGAGACAAAAGTAAACATTTTCTGTTCAGCTAGCAGAGACTTCCCCTGATTGCAAAACTATTCTAAACTGTTCATCGTGCACCTGTGACTTGCCTATTCTTAACTATAAAGGTCTAAGGCAAAGCTACTTTGCCACAATACTTTGATCTTCACATCTAGATGGCTCTCCCTATTGCAATAGCCTCAATAAAATCATATCCTTAATTGTCCTATGCATTTTGTCTCTTTTTTTTTTGAGACAGAGTCTCGCTCTGTCACCCAGGCTGTAACATAGTGGAGCAATCTTGGCTCTCTGCAACCTCTGCTTCCTGGGTTCAAGTAATTCTCCTGCCTCAGCCTCCCGAGTAGCTGGGATTACAGGTGCCCGCCACCATGCCCAGCTAATTTTTATGTTTTTAGTAGAGACGGAGTTTCACCATATTGGTCAGGCTGGTCTCGATCTCTTTACCTTGTGATCCACCCACCTCGGGCTCCCAAAGTGCTGGGATTACAGGTGTGAGCCACCACGTCTGGCCCTTATGAATCTATTTTTAAAAATGTATCCTTTACTTGGTCACTTCCCCCCTTTAAATATTACAGTTTTTCTTTTACTTTTTTTTTCTCAAAGTATAAAAAGTATGAAATATAAACAGGGTTTTTTGCATTGCACATGTAGAGGTGTGCAATTGAAGCACCATGGAACTATCTCACACCAAAAAAACCATCAAATCGTAAACAATTCCTTAAAAATCTCAAGGCCCAGAAAGAACTAAAACCTACTTTTTTTTCATTACACATATAATTCATATATTCTGTCTGAAGAAATACCTTAATCATTTTCGCTCTCTTCCATATCTGCATGGTGGCACACTTATAAAAATACGCCTGTATGATCATGTTTAGTCTTACTGTTTCCAGCCAGATTTTTTTCTCTTTTTTTTCTTGAGATGGAGTCTCATTCATTGCCCAGGCTGGAGTGCAGTGGCATGATCTCGACTCACCACAACCTCTGTCTCCTGGGTTCCAGCAGTTCTCCTGCCTCAGCCTCAAGAGTAGCTGGGATTACAGGTGTGTGCCATCACGCCCAGCTAATTTTTTTGTTTTTAGTAGAGACGAGGTTTTGCCTTGTTGGCCAGGCTGGTCTTGAACTCCTGACCTCAGGTGATGCACCTGCCTCAGCCTCCCAAAGTGCTAGGATTACAGGCCTGAGCCACTGCACCCGGCTGCCAGCCAGGTGTAAAACCTCAAAACCAGCCATCCAGAAAAAACAGGTAATCAGAAAGTTGATCTCTTTCCCACCTCTCTAACCCCAATAACTATGAAGTCAGTTTTATGACAGGACTCCAAACACTGGATTGTGATGAGAAATGCTAGGTCCAGTTTCTTCATAATCCTTTTTGGCATGGCATACTCAGTAGACGCCAGCATGTATCCTCCAAATCAGACTGTATTGCTGCATGTGTTGCATAGTGATCTGTGTATCAATAGGTTTTGGCCTCAATCTACCGCTACTCAATTCCTCACTTAATTCCTGGCATCTTAGAGTTCTTTTCAAATCTCTCATAAGCAATATTCAAAGTACCTGAACATGGTTGAACCTCCAGAGAGGACAATATTCTTGCAGGGAGGATGTCTGACATTCACAGGACAATCCCGAATTACTTCATCTGCAACCTCCCACCTCGATCTCCCAAGTAGCTGGGACTACAGGTGTGTGCCGCCACACCTGGCTAATTTTTGTATTTTTGTAGAGACAGGGTTTCTCTATGTTTCTGCAGGGCTCAAGCGATCCACCCACCTCGGCCTCCCAAAGTGCTGGGATTACAGGCATAAGCCATCATGCCCAGCCTCTGGTGAGTCTTCTCTCAGGCTGAACCTCCCTCTTTTTCATAGAAGCTCTTTGACTTTATTTGGGATCTAGTTTGGTAATAAGGCCTTTTTTTCTTCTTCTTCTTCTTTTGAGACAGAATTTTACTTTTGTTCCCCAGGCTGAAGGGCAATGGCACCATCTCAGCTCACTGCAACCTCTACCTCTCAGGCTCAAGCGATTTTCCTACCTCAGCCTCCCAAGTAGGTGGGATTACAGGCATGCGCCACCATTCCCAGCTAATTTTGTATTTTTAGTAGAAATGGGGTTTCACCATGTTCATCAGACTGGTATCGAACTCCTGACCTCGAGTGATCCGCCCACCTCAGCCTCCCAGAGTGCTGGGATTATAGGCATGAGCCACTGCGCCCAGCCAAGACCTCCTTAATAAATGGCCTTGCATCCTTCTTGGGACTATAAAAAGCTTTTGTCTTTTCTGGCAAGCACTTCCTATGAGGATAGCATCATCACAGAGCAAAGTCTGGTTTCTACAGAATTTATGTTCTGTCTGGGAGGCATGCCTTTTCCGGTGAATTCTCTTTTGTTTTTCTCTGCATGCCTGATATAATATTTCATGTGGTCCACACACCTGGCTTAAAAGTTTTGAGGCAGTCTTACTTTGGTTTCATTTTGGTTTGGTTATATGTATCTGCAAATGACTTGGGGTTCTTTTATTTTTCCCTGCTTGTTTCTGAACATATTCTGAGGGCAAAAAAAAAAAAAACATTCTAAGTGGTGGGCACAGGTGGACTATTAAAAGCCACTAGGGGCTGGGCGCGGTGACTCATGCCTGTAATCCCAGCACTTTGGAAGACCGAGGCGGGCAGATCACCTGAGGTCGGGAGTTCAAGACCAGCCTGGCCAACACGGCAAAACCCCGTCTCTATTAAAAATACAAAATTAGCCAGGCGTGGTGGTGCATGCCTGTAATCCCAGCTACTCGGGGGACTGAGACAGGAGAATTGCTTGAACCCAGGAAACGGAGGTTGCAGTGAGACAAGATCATGCCATTGTACTTCAGCCTGGGCAACATGAGCGAAACTCCATCTCAAAATAATAAAAATAAAAGCCACTAGGGTAGTTGCCACCATCTATGAGGGTCTCTTGTCCCTGAAGAAAAAGTCTCCCATGTTAAGATAAATGGGTATGATTACTACTGGGATGCCTGCCAGTCTCAAGAAAATTTCCATGTGACTAGGGAAAACTTGGTCACAGGTTGGACAACTTCGGGCAAAGGCCATCTGCCAGGTATAAAAAAAGTATTCTGTGCCAGGTACACTGTAAAAAAAACAAAACAAAACAAAACAAACAAACAAAAAAAACACGGGTCCAAGCCCCTGACATTCCCAGCAGGGCTTATAGGGGTTTCTTTTGCTCTCAAAAGGTTAATAAAAAATGGGACAGGATTCTCAAAATTCTAGGCATGCCAGACTCTCTGGGATGGGACTCCAGCTGGAAAGATGTTCAAAATTGATGGCCCTTTCTCATGCACATTTTTAAACTGATGTGCAAACTATACCAATGATAATTTATGGCCATTATGGGAATTATTAGAATTTTCTAAACTTGTTTTTCTCAGAAAAGCTCAACTACAGAGTTAAGCAGTCTAAACACTGGATGCATAAAGAGGCTTCTAACCTTTGTGTGTGCTTTTGTTGTTGTTTATTCTGAATCTGCTAATTTTTTCACTTGTATTAAGATAAATCTTTTACTAGAGGCTACTTGGAGGTTTTCATTTTTTTCTCCAACCCCTAAATGAAATATAAACATCCAAGAGTTCACTAAAACAATTCATTTGAAACAAAAAAAAGTGGGGAGAAGTTTAAAAAAAAAAAGACTTTTTAAAACCAAACTGCTATGGAAACTGCTTTGCCCAAAATTTGGTTCACAACCTTCATTATATTACATCTCAGGACAAATAAAAGTTTTCAAGTTTAGCCATGTGAACATGACCCTAACTTGTCCAATTTTGTTAGAGATATAATTTGGATCCAACTGTTTTTTGTTGTTGTTGTTTGTTTGTTTTTTATTTTATTTTATTTTATTTTTGAGACAGAGTCTCGCTCCGTCGCCCAGGCAGGAGTGCAGTGGCCGGATCTCAGCTCACTGCAAGTTCTGCCTCCCGGGTTCATGCCATTCTCCTGCCTCAGCCTCCCGAGTAGCTGAGACTACAGGCGCCCACCACCTCGCCCGGCTAGTTTTTTGTATTTTTTTTTAGTAGAGACGAGGTTTCACCGTGTTAGCCAGGATGGTCTCGATCTCCTGACCTCGTGATCCGCCCGTCTCGGCCTCCCAAAGCGCTGGGATCACAGGCTTGAGCCACTGCGCCCGGCCCAACTGTTTTTTTATAAGCTGACAAGTTTATACTACTCTGTTTTACTGTATTATGATTAGAATTTTAAAGTAAAAACTGTAATTTTTTTGTTTTCTTCATCTATATGTTTTCCTTTTGTGTCTACATATTTTATGTATATGATTTTAAATTTACAAAGATCTCTATTTAATTGGCTTGAAGGAAAATAAGTGCTTAAAAAAGTGATTTATTAGAAATACAGTAATTAATACAAATGCTTTTACGTTCACATGAACATAAATCCTTTTTTTTTTTTTTTTTTTTTTTGAGACAGAGTCTTGCTCTGTCGCCCAGGCTGGAGTGCAGGGGCACAATCTCTGCTCACTACAACCTCCGTCTCCTGGGTTCAAGTGATTTTCCTGCCTCAGCCTCCCTAGTAGCTGGGATTACAGGTGTGCGCCACCACTCCTGGCTAATTTTTTGTATTTTTAATAGAGATGGGGTTTCACCATGATGGCAAAGCTGGTCTCGAACTCTTGACCTCATGATCTGCCCACTTCGGCCTCCCAAAGTGCTGGGATTACAGGTGTAAGCCACTGCACCTGGTGGGTAAATCTTTTGTAAGTAAACTAATCTTAAAATTGTTTGTAAAATAGGCTGGGCGTGGTGGCTCACACCTGTAATCCCAGCACTGTGGGAGGCCGAGGTAGGCAGATCACTTGAGGTCAAGAGTTTGAGACCAGCCTGGTCAACATAGTGAAACTCCATCTCTACTAAAAATACAAAAATTATCTGGGCATGGTGGCGCACACCTGTAATCCCAGCTGCTCAGGTGGCTGAGGCAGGAGAATCACTTGAACCTGGGAGTTGGAGGTTGCGGTGAGCTGAGATTGTGCCATTGCATACCAGCCTTGGCAACAGAGTGAGATTCCACCTCAAAAAAAAAAAAAAAAATTGTTGGTAAAATAAAATAAAATGTCTTCAGAATTCTTAGCATAAATTTTTGCCTGAGTTTACTGGTCAGGAAGTTCTATATTTGTCTCTGCTAGATGTTGTAAGGTCGTAGACCCACAAATCCAGCCTTAAAAGCAAAATTATCTTTGTGTAATTCTTTGATGAATGAGGCTAGTTTAATATTGTTTAAAAAAAATTTTTTTTTGTAGTAATGGGGTCTTGCTATGTTACCCAGGCTAGTCTCAAACTCCTGAGCTCAAGCATTTTTCCTGCCTCAGCCTCCCAAAGTGTTGGGATTATAGATGTGAGCCACTGCACCTAGCCCTGAATCTATTATTTATTGATCAATAAATATTGACCTATTTGTTCATCAGTGTCATACTGGTTTTATTTTGTTTTTTGAGACAGGGTGTCACCCTGTCACCCAGGTTGGAGTGCAGTGGCACAATCAGAGCTCATTGTAGCCTCAACTTCCCTTGGCTCAAGTGACCCTCCTGCCTCAGCCTCACAAGTAGCTGAGACTATGGGCATGCACCACCATGCCCAGATAATATTTTATTTTTTTATGTTTAGTAGAGACGGGGTTTCTCCATGTCGCCCAGGCTGGTCTCAAACTCCTGGGCTCAAGCAATCCACCCACCTTGGAGTGTCTTACTGTTTTAACTGTTACCTTCTAGTATGTTTTAATATTAGTGATAGTAATAGTAAGGCTATTATCCCCTGTGGTAAGCAGAATTCTAAGTTGATCCCCAAGGTTCCCCCTCCCGGGTATAAACATCTTTTATAACCCCTGGAATTTGTGAATGACGGGATAGTTACTCCACGATTAAGTTATGTTCTTTGGTACAGCTGACTTTATTTATTTATTTATTTATTTTTGAGACAGAGTTTCGCTGTGTCGCCCAGGCTGGAGTGCAGTGGCGCGATCTCGGCTCACTGCAAGCTCCGCCTCTCGGGTTCACGCCATTCTCCCGCCTCAGCCTCCCGAGTAGCTGGGACTACAGGCGCCCGCCACCTCGCCCGGCTAGTGTTTTTTGTTTGTTTGTTTGTTTGTTTGGGATTTTTAGTAGAGACGGGGTTTCACCATGTTAGCCAGGATGGTCTTGATCTCCTGACCTAGTGATCCATCCGCCTTGGCCTCCCAAAGTGCTGGGATTACAGGCTTGAGCCACCGCGCCCAGCCCAGCTGACTTTAAAAAAGAGAGATTATGCTGAGTAGACCTGACCCAGGTGAGACCTTAAAATAGAACGGGCTTTTCCTGGAGAGGTAGATTCAACACATGAAAGGAAATCAATATGAGGGAAATTCTCTCTGGCTGGCTTTAAAAATGGAGGGGGCTGTGTGGCAAGGAATGAAGGAGGCCTCTGGGGAGCTGAGAGCCCCTGGCTGACAGTCAGTAAGGAAACTGGGTCCTCAATCCTAGAACCACAAGGAATTAAATTTGGCTAACACGATCAATGAAATTGGAGGCTGATTCTCCCGCAGTCCCTCCTCCAGATAATACGCAGCGTGGCTGACACCTGGATTTCAGCCTCATTAGACCCTGAGCTGAGAACCCGGTCTTGCTGTGTTGGGACTTCTTATCCACATAACTGAGAGCTAATACATAGGTATTGTGTTAATCCACTAAATTTATGGTAATTTGTTATGCAGTAATAGAAAACTAATACACCTCCTTGTATCCTTTTTCAGATTTGTTTCTGGTTAGTAATTATTTATTTTTATAATAGACTATACAATCAGCTTATTTAACTTTTAAATTTAAAGTAGTAATTTAATTTCTCAAAATAGAGTCTTTCTCTTGAAGATTTTCAGATTTATGTCTCAGAAGCGCAACTTCTGCTGCACCTCATTGCACATGATTTGCAGGTCATACACCATTGCCTTCTGCTCTTCCTCCTTCTCCCCTTAAGAAGGCACACCTTTTTTTTTTTGTTTTTTTTTTTTTTTTGAGACGGATTCTCACTCTGTCACACAGGCTGGAATGCAATGGCGTGGTCTTCACTCACTGTAACCTCTGCCTCCCGGGTTCAAGCGATTCTCCTGCCTCAGCCTCCTGAGTAGCTGGGACTACAGGCACATGCCACCACACCCAGCTAATTTTTGTATTTTCAATAGAGACAGGGTTTCACTATGTTGTCCAGGCTGGTCTTGAATTCCCGACCTTGTGATCCACCTGCCTCAGCCTCCCAAAGTGCTGGGATTACAGGCATGAACCACCGCGCCTGGCCACACTTTTTTTTTTTCTTAATTAACTTAATGACTCTCTCCCTTGACATTTTGGTCAGCTTCTGTACTTATTTTATCTGGTTCTAACTCTGTCGTTGAGGCCCAATGCTGATATGTTTGTCTTAAAGGCCTAGAAAAGCAATGTTTTCCTCAAGAGTAACTTGATTCTGTGCTATTGGTTTTTCTTGATGTCTGAATTATTCCATGTAACCAGGAAACTTAATGTGCTTTTACTTTTTCTAAGAGCCATATGTTTCCCTGCTCAAGGTACTTATTTTTTTGTTTACTTCTTCTATAATATAGTGTATACTCATAACCTTGGACACACACTCATCAAGTGTCAAATTGAATTCAAGTACCTTTTCATGAGGTTAGATTTTCAGATTATCTAAAAGGACTCCCTGTAAGAAGCAACTACACTGCAGGAGTATTTATTTTTTGGTAATTGGCCTAGGAAACAAAGATTCTGTGTTTTATCAAGGTAATTTCCTGTGCTTCATGCTGTCTTTATTAGTTTGTTGTTGTTGTTGTTTTTGAGACCGAGTCTCACTCTGTTGCCAGGCTGGAGTGCAGTGGTGTGATCTCGGCTCACTGCAACCTCTGCCTCCCAGGTTCAAGCATCAGCCTCCCGAGTAGCTGGGACTACAGGTGCATGCCACCACACCAAGCTCATTTTTGTATTTTTAGTGGAGATGGGGTTTCACCATGTTGGCCAGGATGGTCTCGATCACTTGACCTCGTGGTCCACCCACTTCAGCCTCCCAAAGTGCTGGGATTACAGGCATGGTGAACTACCGCACCCGGCCAGGTTTGTGGTTACTTAGGAAAACTGAGTCTTTAGCCTTTTAAAAAAGAAAAAAAAAAATGCAACTTTCTGCATTTGCTTTTGCAATTTTTATTCTTTAAGATAGGGTCTCACTATGTTGTCCAGTCTGGCCTTGAATTCCTGCACTTAAAGGATCCTCCCACCTCATTCTCCTGAGTTGCTGGGACTACAGGTGCACACCACCATGCTCAGCTTACTCTTAAAATCTTCAGTCACAATCCTTTGGTAGTTCATGAGGATGATTGAGTGTTCACACTTATGTGTGAGATGTGCCACCCTCAGACCTTGAAATCTTCAGTCACTCTTGGTAAGTGAACAACTATTATTTCACTATGATCTGCAATTCTGTTTTAATTAAATGTTTTATACCTTTTGACATATTTGGCCGGCTTTCTCAATATCAGAGTTCTAAATGAAGTCTTTTCAACCTAGAATTATCTTTGAGGTTTTCTAGTTGGGCTCCTGGAGAGCCTCAAAGGATGTATTTTTCAGCTTGTAGAGATGTTAAACTAATTAGGCTTGTTTGATGTATTGAGTTGTATGAGAAGCATTGGAGGCACAGATGGGACCAAATAACGAAGTGATGCTAAATCTTCTCTAAGTTATATTTATATGGCTATGTTATTGATGTGAAAGATCTAAAAATTATGTAAAATTTATAAATGTTTGATGGTCCTAATGTGATGCTGTTAGTCATTTTTCTGATTGTTGTCTTAAAATGCTGTATGCAATAAACATAACTGAGTTTCCTTTTCAATTGCTGAACCCTCATCAGATTTTTAACCATGGCTGTTTTAAGCCTCCGTCTTCCGCAGTTTTAATTCTTCTTTAAATGCATCTGCAATCAGATTCATGGAAAAGACTCTGGCCAATATGCCTGAATATAGATTTCTGATAAGTTTAAGATCAATGGACTCAGTAAAGATATTCAGGACCCCCATGAAGAAACTGATAAATTCATGAAACTGACAACTAAGATTAAACAGAACAAAAATTAATTACATGAGATTAAATATCTAATGAAGACAGATATTTGAAACATTGTTGGTTTTTTACTTAAATGTTTTGTTTTCCAGATTTAAGGAGACTTTCTCTCTCAGTCTATCTGTAGTTTACAACCATTTGGTAAAGTATACTTTTGTGAACAAAACTGGCAACATTTACTTTTTCTCTGTCCCTCCAAAATTTGGAAACTATTTGTGAGTATTCTTAATTTTTATGGCAATGAAGTTGTTTGCATAAGTTTAATTAGAAGCTGCTTTTTTAATAACAAGGTACAATCGGAAACATTGGTTACGTTACCAAGCTTTTAAATGTAATGTCATATTTTAAGTTATTTATAGGTATAGCAGAAAAAGTCTGAAGTCTGCCTTAGATTAGCTTTCTAGCCTTGAGAAGCTTTTAAAGTCAAATCTGAGGTTCCTATGTGGTCAATTACTATTTCTGCTGTGCTTGTGTGAATTTATCAGGACAAATTTGATAAAACACAAATAACAAATTAGTCTTACTCAGATTATCTTTGGTAGAAATCAGAATGACTGTAGAAAGAAAAGTTATGTTTCTATGTTTCTAAAGAAAATTAAAATATACCTGTTTTAGATTGTAATCCTGTGTGGGGTATTTTTGTTTGTTTGTTTGAGTTTTTATTATTTACCTGTGGACTGAACTGGATCTTAAATTCTTCTAGGTTCCTCCAGTCTACTTTTCTCCCATGGAATTACTAAGAATGGGAACTGCTCTTTCCTAAAGCCCTGTAAGCTGAAGTTAGACAACTTGATGTAAATTTCAAGGGTCAAGCTTCATGCCTGATGTGTGGGCCACACCAAAAGTTCACCAAACCACCCAATGCCATAACCAGAGACATTTAAACTACAAACCAGGGTGAGCGCTGACATCTTCATGCTGTGGACATGCTGTTCCTAAAATGATGGAACAAGATTTCCCATCATAATGAAACTCTTGCCCCTCTGAATTTTTCCTTGCTTATGCCTAACTTTTTCACTTGGCATAATAATGATATAATTAAAATTTCACAGTCAGCAACTTCTGCAGGGAACTTGACCAAATGTTGCAGCTGCCAATCCTGAATATTTACATAGACAAAAAAAAAAAAAAAAAAAAAAAAAAAAGTTTAGTCCATCCAATAGGTAACTTTAACAAAATCCCTAATACAACTGCTACTCTTTGCTTTAACTCAACCCAGTCATGAGATAATAGATGATAGAATTGCTCTTGATTATCTAGCTGAAAAAGGCAGTGTCTTTGCTATTGCTAATACTACATGCTGTACCTGGATAAATGCCTCTGGGGAAGTCGAGACCCAAATACACAAAATAAGAAAACAGGCCGCATGGAAGCAATAGGTCTCACCTAATTCGCCATAGTCATTTGATTTATTAGTTGGTTGCCTTTAAGCGTTTGTTCATGGTTCAAAGCTATTAGACAAGCTGAAATTATCATATTAGTATCAATGATACTTTGTGTTTTCCTTTTTAAGCTTTGTATCTGTTGTCTGTTAAATTTCTGCAGGAGTAGAACTTCTAACAATAATGCTGTCCCAGCGCTTTGAATGCTAGCCAATGCTTATGGAACAGACAAAATTAAACTTGACAATGGCCTCTAGACAGACTTAGCCTGACAGGGGCACCCCCTCCAAACCTCCCTTGTAGCTCAAATGTAGCTAAAAGGGTTTTGACACTTACTCCTAGTTGCCAGTCAATTCCTTCTGATGTGGGACCAGACTAACAACTCAGAACAGGTTACCTCCACACCAAGAGACAGTCAAAACCTAACCATAAGATAATTAATCAAAGATACTTTCAGAGAACGATCTTGATCAAAAAAGAAATGTAAAAAAGTCGTCAGAATCAAAATGGAATCACTTGTGTCAAACCAAATTGACAAATGAAGCCACGAAGGGGGGTTCTCATGCACACGCATGTGGTAACAAGAACAGTCACAAGAGACTACAAAAACAACCTTGCACAAAAGTTGCTACAACAGCACACAAAAAAATACTTCTGTGGACTGGGCATAGTGGCTCACGCCTATAATTCCAGCATTTTGGGAGGCCGAGGCGGGTGGATCACCTGAGGTCAGGAGTTCGAGACCAGCCTGGCCAACATGGCAAAACTCCATCTCTACTAAAAATAATAATAAAAAAAAATTAGCTGGGTGTGGTGGCGCATGCCTGTAATTCCAGGTACTCAGGAGGTTGAGGCAGGAGAATCACTTGAACCCAGGAGATGGAGGTTGCAGTGAGCCAAGATTGCACCATTGCACTCCAGCCTGGGCAGCAAGAATGAAACTCTGGCTCAAAAACAAAACAAAACGAAACAATCCTTGTCTTTCTTTACTTCCCTGAATATACCCATGTGTACTCCCATTGCAATGCTCATTCCTCAATAACAAACATCATTTTCTCTTAGAGAGCTTCTCTCTCTGTTATTTGGGTTGACCGAAGAATCGAGACCACACTCAGTGTCTGCCACTCCCTCAGTTCGTTTATGAGTCAAGTGGTCAGAGGCAGCAGATCCTTGCACATGGGTGTCCATGCTCTTACTCATGTGACCTGTAGCCCAGGAGTAGCAGAGCTGTCATTGCTCCACTTGTTTCCCTGTGACCTTTTAGTGGGCTCTAGCCCATTCCCAACTTCCAGTATCTACATCTCTTAGCCCAGAGGCTTTTTTATTTTCCACAGAACTGAGGAAGTTGGCTCTTCCCAGCACAGGGAAGGGTGAAAGTGACTGGGAATTAGTATCCTCAGAAAGCAGCCTTCAAACAGTAACAGTAGGAAGTTGGTATATAAATACATCTATTCCCTCCTCCTTTGGGTGGGATAATTCTGAAGCATATGTTTCATGCTGGGTTTCCCCCCAGGGAATTAAGCTAGTTACCCACTATGGTAGCTTGCTTAATAATGCACTTTCCCTTCCTTGTATCACTTCCTTTTTTGGTGGGGGGACGGAGTCTTGCTCTGTCGCCCAGGCTGGAGTGCAGTGACACCATCTCGGCTCACTGCAACCTCCGCCTCCTGGGTCCGAGAGATTCTCCTGCCTCAGCCTCCCGAGTAGCTGGGATTACAGGTGCCCACCACCATGCCCGGTTAATTTTTTGTATTTTTAGTAGAAACAGGTTTTTGCCATGTTGGCCAGGCTAGTCTTGAACTCCTGACCTCAGGTAATCTGCCTGCCTTGGCCTCCCAAAGTGCTGGATTACAGGCGTGAGCCACCACACCTGGCAGTCTTTGTGTCACTTCCACACTCCCCTACAAGTCTGCCCTGCACCTTCCAAAGGCAAACTTGTATTCAAATCCTTTCTTCTGAGAGAACCCATGCTAATCACCAGACTCAACTGATTAGACAAGGAATGAGCCTTGACCCAAGACAGCCATTGTGTTTGGCCACAGCTCTGCTGTGTACATGGTTATGGTTAGGAAAGCAATCCAACTTTTTCTCAAGGAGCACAGAAGGAAGACACTAAAGTAGGAAAAAGGAAAGAGTAATGAATGAGCTGGCTTTTGGGAATGGTGGCATCCTGGGGGAGGCAAGTGTCCTCCTGAGTCCTGACTATCCCACCCCACTGATGGGCTTCCTTGACAGTGCCAAGATGTCTGTGCACTTTTTTTGTTTTTTTCAGATGGAGTCTTGCTCTGTTGCCCAGGCTGGAGTGCAATGGCGCGATGATCTCAGCTCACTGCAAGCTCCGCCTCCCGGGTTCAAGAGATTCTCCTGCCTCAGCCTCCTGAGTAGCGGGGATTACAGGTATGTGTCACCATGCCCAGCTAATTTTTGTATTTTTAGTAGAGACAGGGTTTCTCCGTGTTGGTCAGGCTGGTCTTGAACTCCTGACCTTGTGATCCACCTGCCTCTGCCTTCGAAAGTGCTAGAATTGTAGGCATGAGCCACCGTGCCCGGCCATCTGTGCACTTTTATAACAACTTCCACCACCTGCCTCAACCTGAGCACAGCTACCCTCACAATCTTAAAAGGCCCAACTCATGGAGACTTTAGAGTCAGACAAACCTCAGTTCAGATTAGTCTTGTGTGGTCTTCAATGAATGACTTTAAGCCTCTGAGCCTCAATTTCCTCAGTTCTGAATGGGAGAACGCTATCTCACATGTGTTTGTGAGGATTAAATAAAGCAATGTGTGCTAAGCAACCTGATACATAGTTTGTTGTCAGTAAATGTAGCTCTGTCCCTTACCTGAGCTCTTCTACTGATACTGGCATCTACAAATAGGTCCTGTCTTTTGGTCGTCATGGTGACCCTAGGCAAGCTATAAATTTCCCCTAATGAAGTTGAGATAGTTTCTGTTTTCGTGCTGTGCCTGTCTGTGTCTCAGATAGATTAAAAACTCTCAAAGGAGTCACATTTTAGAATGTGTAATCTGACCATTTATAGTCCACATCACCCACTTTGATACTGGCAAAAACAATCAAAGAGGGAAAGCAGAAAAGGTTCAACTCAGTCTTCCCTGAGCACAAAGGTGCTCTGTATTTTTGGTGGTTTAGGAAACAACTGGAGGGTGGGACTGGCAACAATGGGAATTGTTGGTTGGCTTTGGAAGGAAGCCTTTGGCCAGTTGGTATCATTCAAGAGGCCATTGATCGGGCACAGCAGCTCATGCCTATAATCCCAGCACTTTGGGAGGCTGAGGTGGGAGGATTGCTTGAGCCCAGGAGTTCAAGACCAGCTTGAACAACATAGGGAGAATCTTATCTCTACAAAGTAAAAAGAAATAAATTGAAACCTAGCCGGTTGTGGTGGTGTGTGCCTGTGGTTCCAGGTACTCGGGAGGCTGAGATAGGAGAATCACTTGGACCCAGGAGGTTGAGGCTGCAGTGAGATGGTCATGCCACTGCACTCCAGCCTGGGTGACAAAGTGAAACCCTGATTTTTAAAAAAAAGAGGTCATGAAGCAAGCTCTTCTTGGGTGTCCTTCATCTTACTTTCCCTTTGGGTAATTCATTTCTATTCAAAACAGCAAGCACACCTGAGTACCTGATTGTACGAGGTCTGGAGCTAGGCACGAGGATCTCAGATATGAATCTAGCCCAGGGTCTGCCTCAGGGAGCTCATGGTCAGCAACATTGCTTTCCTTCTTTGTAAAATGAAGGTGTCAGAGTACATTATTTTTAAATCCCTTCTCACCTTGAGTTTCTATCATTTGTATGAATCTGAGGTCAATTCTCAGAGGAAGCCTATGAAGAAAGGCTTTACTTGGCTGGGTGTGGTGGCTCACGCCCGTAATCCCAGCGCTTTGGGAGGCTGAGGCAGGCGGATCACAAGTTCAGGGGTTCAAGACCAGCCTGGCAAATATGGTGAAACCCTCATCTCTACTAAAAATACAAAAATTAGCTGGGCATGGTGGTGGGTGCCTGTAGTCCCAGCTACTTGGGAGGCTGAGGCAGGAGAATTGCTTGAACCTGGGAGGTGGAGGTTGCAGTGAACCAAGATCACGCCATTGCACTCCAGCCTGGGTGACAGAGTGAGACTCCATCTCAAAAAATAAAAAGGAAAGGCTTTACTTAAAGATAAGGGTGAGAGACGATTGAGATGTCATGGATTTTTGCGAGTACCAAAATGCTCACCTAGCGTCTCTCTTTCCATAAGTTAAAAAAACAAAAACAAAAACAAAAAAAAACTGTCAGGTAACAGGGAACCGGGCATGTATATAATCTGTGTCCACCACTGAGGTTCAGAATGTCTGGGCCAGACATCTATAGTCTGTTCTGCTTTAGCATTTGTTTTGAAAATGCAAATTTGTTCCAATGCAATTGATATCTTGAAGAACAATTTGAGTGTAATGCAAATTTTGCATTTGTTTATGTGTGATTTCATCCACAGTACGCTAGGTGAAAGCAGAAAACGGCTTCCAGCTGAACTGAGCCATAAAGTGTCAAGTAAAAATCCAATCTGGACCAAGGTAAGAAAACTTTTATTTTTTCACAAAGGTCAGTGGACTATTGCAAAAGAAAGAACACTTTAACCACGAGATTTGTAAGCATCTCCAGGGTTAGGCAAAACCAGTTTTTCTTTTATGGAGAGAAGTCAACAAAGCTAGAAAAAACCAGTATGAACGCTAAGATAAAAGGCCGTGTGTGATGAAATAGAGCAGATCAGAGAATGTCAGCCTGCTCCCAGGAGGATCTCTCATAGGGAGGGGCTGTCTGCTGGCTGAGGTTGAGGGTGGGCCAACGCTCAGGGGCCTCAGGGAAGGAGAGAAGCTTAACCTAAGTTTAGTTAACAAAGATTTTGTTTCTGATTGATCAGTGGGGCAAAATACTTCAGCTAAGCATTTTACAAGGCTTATGAGAACAGCAGTTTGGAGGATATGTGTCTGGCCTTGTCATAGGTTAACAAGGGGGCTTCCATGAGGCTTATCTAAGTCACGCGTGAAGTGTCGCTCTTTGTAGTAAGCTGTTTCCAGAACACAGAAGGGTGATGGGATTTCTTTTCCTACTGCTGTCTTCCAGGATAACAGGACTCCAGTAAAATTCAACAGCATTGATAGGAATGCTGGATAGGAATTCAACAAAACATACAAATACATACACTTCAAACACCTACCAGCTGTCTCAGTTCTCTAAGTGTGTTATAAGCCACACCTCCCTCCAAGTGGTGTTACAGCTGATGTTCCGATTTCAGATGACCCTCCTTCTGTCAGAGGTATTTGAACCAGAGTGACTCCATCTTGAATAGGGGGCTGGGTAAAATGAGGCTGAGACCTACTGGGCTGCATTTCCAGGAGGTTAGGCATTCTTAGACACAGGATGACATAGCAAGTTGCCTCAGATCACAAAGACCTTGCTGATAAAACAGCATGTGGTACAGAAGCCAGCTAAATCTCACCAAAGCCAAAATTACCATGGAAGTGACCTGTGGTTGTCCTCACTGCTCATTATACACTTATTATAATACTAAGAGACACTCCCACCAGTGCCATGACAATTTACAAATGCCATGGCAACATCAGGAAGTTAGTCTATATGATCTAAAAGGGGGAGGAACCCTCAGTTCTGGGAATTTCCCACCCCTTTCCCAGAAAACTCATGAACAATCCATCCCTTGTTTAGCATATAATTAAGAAATAATGATAAAAACAGCCAACCAGCAGCCCTTGGGGTTGCTCTGCTTATGGAGTTGCCATTATTTTGTTTCTTTATTTCTCTAATAAACTTGCTTTTACTTTACTATATGGACTCACCCCAAATTGTTTCTTGCACAAGGTCCAAGAACCCTCTCTTGGGGTCTGGATTAGGATTCCTTTCTGGTAACATTTCTACCACTGCACAGTATCTCACAAGCTGTCACCCTTTCTTCAACTTTAAACTTCAGGTTTTATTCAAGATAAACTGCCACATTTATTGTAGTGTGTCTTAGTCCGTTTTGTGTTGCTACAACAGAATACCACCGACTGGGTAATTTATAATGAACAGAAATGTATTTGGCTTATGGTTCTGGAGGCTGGGAAGTCCAAGAGAACGGCACTGGCTTCTAGCAAGGGCCTTCATGCTGCATCACACCGTGGTGAAATGCTGAAGGGCAAGAGAGCACATGAGTGAAAAAGAGAGAGAGAGAAGGGAAAGGTGCTGCACTTATCCTTTTTATCAGGAACCCACTCCCACAATAACTAACCCAGTTCCATGATAACAGCATTAATCTATTCATTACCTCATGACCTAATCACCTCTTAAAGGTGCCGCCTCTCAACAGTGTTGCATTGGGGATTCAGTCTCCAACACATGAAGTCTGGGGGACACATTCAAACAATAGTATGGTGTTCATGTCTTTCTTAACCATCAAATATGTGTGAGACTGTGCTACCATTTTTATTAGTTTCCTATCTTTTTTTAAATGTGTCACTGACAATGTTTTTGAGTGTGACCTAACTCCATTTTTCCATAAGCCCTATGACTTTATTTTATTTTATTTTATTTTATTTTATTTTATTTTGAGACAGAGTCTTGTTCTGTTGCCTAGGTTGGAGTGCAGTGGCACAATCTTGACTCACTACAGCCTCTGCCTCCTAGGTTCAAGAGATTCTTGTGCCTCAGCCTCCCGAGTAGCTGGGACTACAGGTGTGCACCACAATGCCCAGTTAATTTTGGTATTTTTAGTAGAGATGGAGTTTCACCTTGTTGGCCAGGCTGGTCTTGAACTGCTGACCTGAGCTGATCTACCTGCCTCAGCCTCCCAAAGTGCAGAGATGACAGGAGTGAGCCACCACACCTGGCCTACCCTATGATTTTTAATCACACAATTTTACATAGCACAATGATTTTTAGGAACACGTAAATCATTTTATAGTGGAACTGGCTGTATTTGCAGCACAGTCAGCTCTTAGGAGAGGAAGCAGCCCAGGGTGATGGCACTTCACAACTCCAGGGACAATGGTTACATGGCACCTCCTGTGGTGTGTATTCTGTGGAGTGTGCCCATAGGACTATGAATATTTTGTGCCCAGCGCAAGGGTTCCCAGCTGAGATGTGGACAGGGGCTGAGATCCAATGCTTACTCTGCCTGCCAAAGTCATCACATTCTCTGTCCACCCAGAGGGAGCTCCTGTTGCTAGCTCATAACACACAAAAGAGGAGAAAAGGGGTTTTAATTGCATTTGGAATTGAAGTGAAATAGTTGAAAAAAACAGAATTGTATTGCAAATGTCAAAATGAGATTTTACTAACAGCCTAAAATGGTGCTTCCAAATCTCAAAGAAAAGGATGACATTTGTTGACCACTCATGGGCCAAGGCAACTGGCCAAGAGCTCTGACAGCCCCAGGCCCCACCCACGCTACTCAGAGGGTTAAGGGATTTATTTCTCCATCTGTCCTGCACTTTCATAGTTCAGTGTTGCTGTGGCATCTTAATTGGATACCTCTGACCAAAAGTGAAGGTAAATTAAGGAACCTTACCAAGATGACATCATAGGACTCATTACTCAATGGTAAAGGCAAAGTGGGGGGCTGGGGGACAGGGAAACAGGGGAGATATGTGTTAGTTAGTGCACCTACTGAAAGAGCGAAAGCAATTTCTATATTGAGGGGACCATACATTCTAATTTGCCCAGGACACTACTGGTTTATGCATCCTTTTTCATCCTCAAAAGGGTCCCAGTAACCCTATTTATACTCCAAAAAGTTAACACTTCTTAATCAACAATTGGTGAAACACCCTGTGGTGTGTGTGTGTGTGTGTGTGTGTGTGTGTGTGTATTTGGTCCTTGTCCTGTCCCTGGTTTTTGACAAGGAGCTCCTAAATCCTTTGACATTTTTTGAGTGAAAGGAGTGTCTTTTGTTACTCAAAGGAATCTTTGAGTCCTTGTCTGTCTTCAGCCATATATGAAAGTGTATGCGAATAAGGTCAATCTTGTTGGGCACCTAGATGACTTCAGGATGGGGCTGGTCATCAGAGGAATCAATCATGTGATTACAGGGCTGCAACATCCAGTCCCACTGGGGAGGGGACAGGGGCAGGAGTTTGAGCTCAATCACCAATGGCCAGTCATTTAATCAACCATGTCTATGTAATGAAATTGCCATAAAATCCCCCAAAGGAGACAGAAGGGTTTCAGAGCTTCTGAGTTGATGAACACATGCATGGATGGAGAGGGTGGTGCACCCTGACTCCACAGGGACAGAGGTTCCTGAACTCGGGACCCTTCCAGACTTTACCCTATGCACCTCTTCATCTAGCTGTTCATTCATATCCTTCATAATAAACTGTAGGTATAGTATTTTCCTGAGTTCTATGAGTCGTTCTAGCAAATTATTGTACCTGAAGCAAGCATGGGCCATGGGGATTCCTGAATTTGTAGCCAAATTGGACAAAAGTGCAGGCAGCCCAGAAACCCAGGACTTATGGCTGGTGTCCCGAGTAAGGGCTGTCTTGTGGGACTGAGCCCTTAAACCTATGGAGTCTGACACTAACTCTGGTTAGTCAGTGTCAGAATAGGATTGGATTGTTGTACACCTAGTTAGTGTCATGGGAATCAGAGACAGTCCTTCAAGTTTTAATTATAACCCCCTCTAGAAGACAATTGGTCTGGGGACAGATCTTAGTAGTAGATGCCAGACTGAGTATTATCACTCCCCTCAACATTAGAGACGGTGATACTCAGCCATGGGCCTCCCACCTCCTCCCTTGAAGTGCAACAGAACCACCATGTTGCCTGCCTCCTCAGGCACCATTCACAGTGTATTTTATGTGAAGATGTGGGTTTATCTTTTTTAATTCCTAGGAAATAAGAATTCAAGGTAACCTTCCTGGCACCCTCTCTACCTGAGCAGGCTCCCCCATGCCATTTCATAAGGATTTTCCCCAGCTCAAGTAGTAGATGAGAACTTTTGCAAATCAGCTGGCTAACCAGATGTCCAACGGTGGAACAGACTACCAGCGTCCTTTCTTGCAGACACCCCAGTTTGAGCCCTATATCTGTCTTGGCCTTAGGGAAAAGACAAAGGAGCATCCCTGCATGAACACTGTATACCCACCGGCCAACAACCTCTAATAATTTTTGGGAAAGGTGTGGACCAGTTTCATTTTTTCTCAGTAAGGCTTGCGGGAATATGCGTGCTCTGAGAAGGGAACACTATCAGGTAGGTGACTTGATTGACGTGTCTGCCACAATGGTCCTGCTGCTTAGAAATCCATCAGTCCTTTGTGCATACCCCCTACTGTTCACCTGCATCAGTGACCAATGGTTTTGGCTAAAAGTTTCTTCTTCTTCTTCTTCTTCTTCTTCTTCTTCTTCTTCTTCTTCTTCTTCTTCTTCTTCTTCTTCTCCTTCTCCTTCTCCTTCTCCTTCTCCTTCTCCTTCTCCTTCTTCTCCTTCTTCTCCTTCCTCTTCCTCCTCTTCCTCCTCTTCTTCCTCTTCTTCTTCGTTGTCGTTGTTGTCGTAGTCGTGATGGGGCTTCACCACATTGGCCAGGCTAGCCTTGAACTCCTGACTTCAAGTGATCCGCCTGCCTTGGCCTCCCAAAGTACTGGGATTAAAGGTGTGAACCACCTGTAATCCAGCCCAAAAGCCTTTTCTTTCTGAGGCTCTTTTTTCTAGGAATTCAGGGTCCCAGACTGACTCCCCTTAGGTCTCTTTGTCCAAAACTGGGGTTGGAAACACTTAAAAAGGGGAATGGGATTGCCAGGGCTGGCATAGACACATGATGACTTGTTTCTGGTGTTGGGGGAAGGATCTTGCCCTTGCAACAAGCCAGGGAAAGGAGTGGAGGGGCGGGTAATGGTCACCCCTCTGAGTGCCAACCTTGACCATCTATCTTCCTTGCTGGTCAGTTCTTCAGTGCACCTGCACCTCCAATGTCCACGCCCTTCTTGCAGACGCCCCAGGGGGAGGCCCTTCCTCTTTTCTCCGTCCCAGCAATACTGGACTTTTCCACAGCAGTGGATACCACTCAATAAATGTTTCTTAAATAAATGAAGACAAAAAATTTTTTTAAAAAAGATTTTATGGCGGGTGTGTGGGGAGTATAGAATTTGGAAGAAACATATTTCATAGAATTATTAGACAAATAGAACCTAGAGACCAGGAATTCATTGCCTGGAGCCCATGACTTGGTGTCAGGGGGTTTCATGAAACCCTGAGATTGTATGAAACATTTTGCATGAATGTGTATATAAATTTTGGGTAGGGTGTGTCCTTGGTTTATAGCACATGTTGAAGATTCTGTAACCTCTAAAAGACTCAGAAAGCCCACCCCAAATGGCCTAGGGCAACACCCTCCAATTACCGGTGGGCAAGGTAGTAGCCAGCATCCTCCAGGGAATGATAAGCTAGCAGGACTGAGCATCTGACTCCCAGGACTTCTCCTCCTAAAGCTACAGACTCCATTGTTTCTATTTTTAAAAGGTCAGTCCAAAAGGTGTTATTATTCTCTGTCCCCCAGCACAGCTTGGAGCAGAGTGGCCAGACTAGGGAAGGAGTCTCTCATGATGACTCACCACCGTCCTTCCCTGAGTAATGGTCTTCAGCCTCTATCATTCACTTGTGCTGACGCACTGGACTGGAAAAAGCTGACCCTGAGTCAGTGGTTATATGGACATGTAAAACCCTGGGAGGCGGGACCAAAGAAAAGGAGCTGGGCTGGAGGTAGAGCCAGTGCCCACCACCCAGACCCACACCTCCCCCACCCCAAGGGAGAAAGGTCATTTACTTATGCAGGAGCCAGGTGAGCTACTGGATCAGTGTTAAAACTCCAAGCAGCCACTGCATAGCGGATAGCTTGTAGGTGAAGATGGAGAATGGGAAGAAGGCCCACCTCTCCCTCAATAGGCAGCTCCTTCCCACTTTTAGGATGGAGAATAGTTGTGGTTGAGTCTGGTTTGGGAGGCTCAGTGAGTTAGTTAGGACCCCACCCCACATAATTCAGAGTATGTGAGGCCAGGTGCAGTGGCTCACACCTGTAATCCCAGCCGTTTGGGAGGCCGAGATGGGAGGATTACTTGAGTCCAGGAGTGTAAGACCAGCCTGGCAAACACAGGGAGACCCCCTCCTCCACCCCGTCTCTACAAAAGAATTTTTTTTTTTTTAATTAGCCGGATGTGGTGGCCTGCGCCCATTGTCCCAGCTACTTGGGAGGCTGAGGTGGGAGGGATTGCTTGAGCCTGGAAGGTTGAGGTTGCAGTGAGCTGTGATCAGACCACTGCACTCTAGCCCAGGTGACAAAGCAAGACCCAGTCTCAAATAATAATAATAATAATAATAAATTAAATTAAAAAAATAAAATTCAAAAACAAACAAGAAAACAACCCACACATTGTTGTATGAGACTGACCTGTGACAGTTTTCCAGCTCCCAAGGTGTGCACCCTGGTCATTAAGCCCTGGATTTGTTATGTGATCTTGGGAAATTCATGTGGCCTCCCTGGTCCTCAGTTGATTCCCTTAATGGAAAGTTGTGGGGTTGCACTAGGTCAGTAGTTCTACACGTTCCTCCCTAGCAGCCTCTGACTCTACAAAGTAACCCTAGGCAGGCCATGGAGGGGATGGGTCCCAGTGAGGGGCCTTAGAGACTAGGAGGAGAGGTGCCTTGGGGGGCAAATGAGAGGACCCCTTGGAAAAGGAAGAAGGACACTGGCCTCTGGACATTTCATGCTCATGGGATTTTGCAACATGGCTGCCCTTTAGAAGTGAAGAGCTTTGGCCAGGCTCACACCTGTAGTCCCAGCACTTTGAGAGGCTGAGGTGGGAGGATTGCTTGAGTCTAGGAGTTTGAGACCAGCCTGGGCAACATAGTGAGACCCCATCAATATTTTTAAAAAAAGAAGTGTGGAGCTTTGTAAAATCAGAATTGCTTTCCCCAGACCTACCGATTCAGAGTCTTGCAGGGATAAAGACTGGAATCTGGACTTTCTGAAAGCTATCCAGGACATTCTAAAGCAACAGCAATTGTGACTGTGAATAGCCACTGCACTCTAGCCTGGGCAACATAGTGAGACCCCTGTCCCTGAAGAAGAAGGAGAAGGAGAAGGAGAAATAAAGCAACAGGGGCTGGAGATCTAAGATCTGGGCCCACTCAAGGTCAAGGTGCTGCTGACCACCTCTTTCCCAGTTGCCCCCTGCCCACACTGGAGACGCCCATTCCAGGAGGCAGCCCCCACCTCAAAAGAAAGGAAAGGAAAAGAAAAGAAAAGAAAAACAGTGGGGTCCAGACTTCAGCAGGTCCTCCAAGGGCAGCCGACCTCCTGCTTTCAGATGCTCCAAGTGAATCAGCTCACACATATCTGTTGCCAGAGTCACAAGTCTATCAAGATCCTGAGTGGAAGTATCTCCATCATTTAGCTGGTGGCAGAGACAATACCAAGAACAGTGTACTTACGATCACTAGAGAAAAACATTGAATGGGTTTTGAATAGCCACAGAATGGCTCACACAGCGTGCACAAATTCATTATCAGACTTGGCTCCACTCCTTTCAGGCGTGCCTCGGGCATGATAGGTTTCTGAAATTTGCATTCCTAGATGGAGGATGCTGGTGCAGAAAGCAGGCAGCCAAGATATGGTTGGAGGAGGGAAAGATTCACAAGTGAGTTGGGTGGCGGTTGCTAGGAAAAGAACAATGTTGGTTGGAATTGTTGAGTTACAATGACAGAGTCCCAACTCTTGGCAGTTGAAGGAGAAAAGGAGATTTACTGACATCATGGAAGAGCTCAGACTGACTCTGTGTCATATAGAGTCTCTCTGCAGCCCCTGGTTCTGCTTTCCTCTGTGAGAACTTCCGTCTTGGCCAGGCCCTCTCAATGTGGCAACACAGGTGGCCACCAATGGCTCCAGGCTGACGGTCCACCAGCTTAGCCACTGCAGGGAAAGAATTCTTCTTTGTCCCAGAAGAGCCAGCCAAAGTCTGAGGGTGGACTCTCAGGGGCAGGCTTGTGACATCTGGACATCCCTGAACAGAGCACAGTGGCCAGGCCTGGAGCCGAACCGTAAGGTCTGTCTCACTCAAACCGCATTGACTGACATGATGGAATGGCTTCTTTAGGGAACATTAAGATACTGTTAATAGAAGGAGGCCAGATCTGGGAAGGCACACAGGAGCTCTTCCCAGCCACTGCAGCAGGAGTGAAAAGCACTTGCTCTTGTTTCTGTCATGTGCTGAGCTCACTTCTATTATAGATTTTCCTAAATGGTCATTTCTTTATCTGCACATCTTCACTGCTAGTTATGTATCCTCTCTTAGGCAGCAGCTGTGACCTCTATCATCTTTAAACCTGCAGATTTACAGAGGTGCTTAGTAAGTCTTAGTAGATGGGGGTAAATAGCACAAGACTGGGATTAGAGAATTCTGAGTTTCTGTCTGGATTCTACGTGTAGACTTATGTGTAGCCTTTGAGCAAGTGCTTTCTTCTCCTTCGGCTTCTTTCTAATGCACTGGATGAGGGTCGGCAAACTTTTTTTGTAAATTGCCAGATAGTGAATATGTTAAGCTTTGTGGGCCATACGGTCTGGGTCATGAACATTCAACTCCACCACTGCTGCCCAAAAGCAGCCAAAGACAGTACATGAGCAAGTGGGCATTGCTGTGTTCAAATAAATAGAAAAAGGCAGTTCATGCTCAAAGTAAATGATTGCTGTGGGTTTTTTGCCTTTTTTTTTTTTTTTTTTTTTTTGAGACGAGGTCGCTTTGCGCCCGGCTGGAGTGCAGTTGGCCGATCTCAGCTCACTGCAAGCTCTGCCTCCCGGTTTACGCCATTCTCCTGCCTCAGCCTCCCAATAGCTTGGGACTACAGCACCCGCCACCTCCGCCCGGCTAGTTTTTTTGTATTTTTTTTTAGTAGAGACGGTTTCACCGTGTAGCCAGGATGGTCTCGATCTCTTGACTCGTGATCCAACACGTCTCGGCCTCCCAAAGTGCTGGATTACAGGCTGAGCCAACCACGCCTGGCCGGTTTTTTTGCTTTTTGTTTTTATTTTTGTTATTCTTTTTTCCTGACCATGGCAAGGATGTTAAAACTGTTGTTTTAAGCTGCTACATTCCTCTTTTTTCCTCCCTCCTTCCTTCCTTCCTTCCTTCCTTCCTTCCTTCCTTCCTTCCTTCTCTCTCTTTGTCTCTCTGTCTCTCTTCTCTGTAACCCAGGTTGGAGTGCAGTAGCACTATCACAGCTCACTGCAGCTCAATTTCCTGGACTCAAGGGATCCTCCCACCTCAGCCTCCCGAGTAGATGGGACTACAGATGCATGCCATCACACTCAGCTAATTTAAATTTTTTTGTTGTTGTTGAGATAGGGTCTTACTCTGTTGCCCAGTCTGGTCTTGAGCTCCTGGACTCTAGCAGTCCTCCCACCTCAGCCTCCCAAAGTGCTGAGATTACAGGCATGAGGCACTGTGCCCAGCAGCTGCTAAATTTTCAAGTGGCCTATCACATAGCAATAGTTAAAGGGAACAGTCATCCAGTAGAGGGTGGCAAACTATAGCTAGACAGCCACATTTGGGCCTCCACTGGTTTTTGTTTAAAAAAAAAAATCAGCCAGGGACTTGATACTTCTTCACGTGGACTTCTCCACAGGGCTGCTTGGGCTTCCCCACAGTATGGCAGCTGTGTTCTAAGAGTAAATTTTCCAAAAGATGAGAAGTGGAGGCTGTCAGTGTCTCAAGGCCAGGGTTCAGAAACTGGCACGGTGTCACCATACATTATTGGAAATCCACCAACTGTCCAAGATGAGTTCCCAGCTGACAGCCAGCCCCAGCTTGCCAACCATAGAAGTGGGCCATCTCAGAAGTGGATCCTCCTGCCCCAATTGAGCTTCCCCAGCTGATGCTTCCTGGAGAGCAGCATCAACTGCCTTGAATGTGGGAGCTGGCCCTAAAATGCTGGGTGATGTTTCAGCTCAAGAGAGGGTATTTTGAATAAAATATTCAGAAGGAAGGCTGGAAAAGAAAGTGGACCAAATTGCAGATTTGCAATTTTGCAGTTGCGGAGCCCACCCAGATTCAAGTTTTGACATTCCTCCTATAGGTGGGGACTGTGTCTCCTCCACTTAAATCATGAACTCCAAAGACTCTGCCAGTTCAGGTGTCCTGTGGCTTAAAGATTCAATAGTCTGGCCTTGGATACCAGCAGCTTCTTGCTAATTCCCTAAGCTGACTCTGTAAAAGAGCGTCACCCTAACCCACACGTTGATCTCTGAGGTTCTTGACCTCTATAGTGTCCTTGCAATCCATGCCTCCCCTCATTTCTCACTGCCACTCTCAGAGCAGCCTGAGAGTTGTAATGGTCTCTTCACTAGTCGCTTGGTTTCCAGTCTATGTAAATATGACTTTAAAGTTTTCCTGCTAGAACACTTCTCTCCCTAGTGCTTCCTAGATCAATATCTTCACTGACTTTCCACTGCCTGGAGAAGAAAACCCCAGTTGGGGTTCCACTTCATTTTCTAGTCTTACTTCTGAATACTTTATTTAAAATGCCCTCCCTTGAGCTGAAAAGTCACATCCTTTGCCCAAAATTTCTAATTCTCTCTCCCATTCTTCTTACAATTGAAACATCACCCAGCCTTTTAGGGCCAATTCCCAAAAGCCCCTTGATGCTTTTCCTAATTCTTAGACTCTAGTTGTATAGTTATTATCATACGGTGTCAGGCTTAGGCCAGTTTTTTATCTTATGCTTTGTCATTTTCTCATCCTTGTACCAAATACAGGGACCGTACCTCATTCCTCTCTGTGGCTTTGCATACAGAGGGTTTTTGGTAAGAGCCTGGTGAATTGAAGTCAACAGAATTATGGACCTCAACTTCCCTGCCACCCCTCTTTCCTGCCTCCCCAGGATAGGCAAATCCCAGGAATCAGGGCTGCAATGTCCCTGGCTGGCCAAAGCTGAGATGGGAGGCTGTGGCAATGAACCCTTCTCTTGTGCCTCTTGAACCCGACTCCAGGATGTCAGCAACAGGAACTGATCTTTCCAGGAAGGGCTTCTGCATGCAGAGGCCCAATACCATCCTGTCCCAGCAGCTTCCCAGAGAAAATTGAGTAGCCTGCCCCAGTAGAAACCAAGTTTTCTTCCTGGCTTGTTCATTTACCCAGCTAACTGGACTCTCGCTTTTAGTTTATGCCTTTACATTATACCTAACTCTGACCCGGTCCCTTCCGAGCCCAGAACCCCCGATAGCAACTCTTGGTTCTCAGGATGACATTCGGTCTCATTATGCTGACAACCGGGGACCTTGATGATCTGTTTCCTGACTACGTGTCCAACTTAATTACTGTCAAATCTCTCCCCTTGAATGAGGCTCCCCCAACCCATTATATCATGTACTTTAGTCACTGAACTATTTGGAATCTTTGAAAAGATTGAGCCTCTTCGATGCCTTGGGATCTTTCCTCTTCCTACACTCTTTCGTGTTCCTAGGATGCCCTTCTTGCCCTGTCTAAACCTTCCCTCATTCCTCTCATCCTCTCTGAACTAGGTTAGGATACCCTTACTCTACTCCTACAGCCCCCAGTACTTCTCTTCACTATCACAACAATTGCACTGTGTTGATAGCACTGGTTTTGATGATGGTTCTTCACTATCCTCACTGGACTATGATCTCTTAGAGGGCAGTGATTTGAGCTTTTTTCCTCTTCTAATGCCAATGCCTGGCACAGAGCCTGGCACATGGTTGGCATTCAGTAACTCTATATTGGATAGGACAAATGGTTGCTCATTATTTTTTAGGCAATTTCTAAAAAACAGAATAATAAACTTTAAAAGTGAAATAATATACTGGATAAAACAAACAAACAAAAACTCAAACAGTTGTTATATATGTAATCAAGAGTTAATGAATCAGCTGGGGGCGGTGGCTCACACTTGTAATCCCAGCACTTTGGGAGGCCGAGGCGGGCAGATCACCTGAGGTCAGGAGTTCAGGACGAGCCTGGCCAACATGGTGAAACCCCATCTCTACTAAAAATACAAAAATTAGCCAAGCGTAGTGGCATGTGCCTGTAGTCCCAGCTACTCAGGAGGCTGAGGCAGGAGAATCACTTGAACCTGTGACCTGGGAGGCAGAGGTTGCAGTGAGCTGAGATCGCACCACTGCACTCCAGCCTGGGCTACAGAGCAAGACTCCATCTCAAAAAAAAAAAAAAAAAAAAAAAAAAAAAAAAAAAAAGAGTTAATGCATCTATACTACAATGATCTTTTATAAAGCAATAAGAAAAACAAATTAACCTCCAAAGAGCAATAGGCTAAACACATGAACAAAAAGAATAAACATTAATGGCCAATAAACATATGGAAAATGTCCGATAAAGCATTACAAATTAGACATCATGCCATTTCACACTTAATATTGGTAAAAATAAAGAGAAATGGCAATGGTTAGATTTAATGAGGTTGTAGGGAAAGGGATATTCCCATATACTTCTGGTGGCACATCCCTGAGCTCAAATTTACAATGTGTTCTAAAAGCCTTTAAAATGAGCAGGCTCTGTTAATCAACTATTTCATTTTTAAAATGTTTATTCCAAGAAGCTAATCAGTAGTACATACACAACTTCACATACAGCTCTCATTAATTCCTCATTATTTCCTGATTGATTGTTCTGCCTCTTAGAACAGACTGACATTGTAGTCACAGGAGATGATAGTATCTTACCACTGACTTAAGGACAAGAGCAGAAAATACCTTTGTAAAAGTGAAAGATTTTTATGATCTGATGGTGGTTTGATTATTGGCTGGCAACCCGTGGGAAGTGTTTCTGGAGTTGTAATAAAGCTGAGTCAACAAGTTCATCATCTGCTGTCCAATTTGGGAAAGACCCAGCAATTACTGAAAAGATCAGTTTGGAAGATGAATCCTGGCTTGCCAAGTGGGAAGGGAAAGTATTTTATTGAGCACCTTCTATATGCCAAGAAGTTACTTATATGAGCTCATTTTATCTCTCATTGAGTAGCCATAATTCTCCTTATTTTACTGATGGAAAACTAAGGCACAGTGTAAGAAACAAAACTAGGATACGAACCATGTCTGCTCCATTCCAAAGCACATGAAAATTCCCACTATGGCACAGGGGATGAACCATTGATTGTTTAAGCAAAGGAGGTTAAGCACAGTAATTCTGGTTGCCCTTCATTAAACTACATTGAGTGAAATATTGTGTGACATCCACATTCAGTAGCCTCAAATGTTTCTCCAGGTACATAATAGTAAACTATCATTCAAATGAGGGGAAAAAAATCTGATTCCAAGCAGGACACAGTGGAACAGGTTCCTGAATGGATTCTCAGGGCAATTTTCTTTAAGCAAGTTCTCAATCAGAGTACCTGGGCATGTTGTGATGGGGGATAGACTGCCCTGTCCTGGCAGCTCAGAAGTTCATTGTAAATGATTCCCTTTTATACATTCTGTAAAATAAACATTCAAGCCTCATTGTCTTTGCATTGCCATCATAAGGAAACACACAATGATTGTTTGACTGGTGCCTCTCTGCATCTTCTTTCTGTCTTCCTGCCCCAAAAGCCATGTTTTTTGTGTTTTAGAGAAATCCTGTGATGACTGTAGAGAATCTGGGCTGGGATCTGAAACTGTGGTCAGGCACCAAAGAGGATGGACCAAAAAAGCCAGACTAGTTAGAAATAACTCACTGAGTCTTTGGCTTGTTTTGTTGTTTTGCTTGGGATTCATTTAGTTTTCAGGTAAACTTTAAAAAGTATTTGGATTTGGTTTGCTGGAGGTTCAACAAATACATGTAGTTTATTTTCATTTGTTTGTTTGTTGAGGTTTGTTTTGCTTGCTTTAAGTTCAGATACCTGCTTTGAAGATAGGATGAAATTTAAAGTCATACACGGGCCAGGCACAGTGTTTCATGCCTGTAATTCTAGAGCTTTGGGAGGCTCAGGCAAAAGAATCGCTTGAGTCTAGGAGTTCGAGACCAGCTTGGGCAACACAGCAAGACCGTATCTCCACAAAAATAAATAATAATTTCCAGGCATGGTGGCAAGCACCTGTAGTCCGAGCTACTCAGGAGGCTGAGGCGGGAGGATTGCTTAAGCCCAGGAGTTTGAGGTTACAGTGAGCTATGATCTGCCACTGCCCTTCTGCCTGGGCAACAGTGTGAGACCTTATCTCAACAAAATAAATAATAGATAAATAAATAAAATCATACACAGACATACACGTAGCGATATAGCCAAGAAATATAATTCTAACCATTCATAACAATAATCAACTTATATCACTCATATCTTTCCAAAATGATGATAAAGAATAAAAATGACCTGAAATACCTTCACATTGGCTGTCTCATTTTATCCTCTTCGTATTCCTGTATATCAATATTCTAAAAATGGGGAGTTTATTGTAAAAACTAGTTAACTGTTCAATATTATGGCTTGTCCAAATATGTACAGTTTCAGCCTTCTTGAGTGAAAAGATGCCTTTGAATACTTGAGTTTTACAGAGGTTGGGGAATTGAAAGACTTAAAAAAAGAAGATAAAGGGAGCAATAATTATGGTCTGATGGCTGCGAAGATGGGAGATCATTCTAGAGCATCATTATAGGAGGCAGGTATTATACTGTTTCCTGGGAAGAAGCCATTCCCTCAACTAAGCCCTCACAAGTAAACTTCTTCTTCTTCTTCTTGTTTTTTTATTTTGTTTGTTTTGTTTGTTTGTTTGTTTTGTTTTGAGACAGAGTCTCATTCTGTTGCCCAGGCTGGAGTGCAGTGGTGCGATCTTACCTCATTGCAACCTCTACCTCTCAGGTTCAAGCGATTCTCCCACCTCAGCCTCCTGAGTAGCTGGGATTACAGGTGCATACCACCATGCCTGGCTAATTTTTGTGTTTTTAGTAGAGATGGGGTTTCACCATGTTGGCCAGGCTGGTCTCGAACTCCTTGCCTCAAGTGATCCACCCACCTCAGCCTCCAAAGTGCTGGGATTACACAAGTAACTTCTTTACTGTGCTGATCATGTCCCTTGATACTCTAGACTTGTGCTGTCCAATACTGTAGCTATGAACTACATGTGGCCATTGAGCACTTGAATTCTAGCTGGTCAGAAATGAGATGTGCTGTGAGTGTAAAATACACACAAGATTTTGAAAAGTTAGCTTAAAATAAAGAATGTAAAATCTCAAAATATTTTTTCTATTGATTACACATTGAAATAACTTGTTGGGTATTTTAGGTGAAATAAAAAATATTAAAATTAATTTCACCTGTTTCTTTTTACTTCTTTAACTGCAGTTATTAGAAAATGTAGAATTAAGCTGAGCACAGTGGCTTACACCTGAATCCCAGCACTTTGGGAGGCTGCAGTGGGCAGATGTGGGCAGACGGCTTGAGCCCAGGAGTTCAAGACTAGCCTGGGCAACATAGTGAAACCCCGTCTCTACAAAAAAAAAAAAAAATTAGTTAAGCATGATGGAATGCACCTGTAGTCCCAGCTACTTGGGAGGCTGAGGTGAGAAGATTGCTTGAGCCCAGGAGTTCGAGGCTGCAGTGAGCCATGATTGTGCCATTGCACTCCAGCCCAGGTGACAAAGTGAGTCTCTATCTCAAAAAAAAAAAGAAAGAAAGAGAAATGAAGAGAGAGAGAGAAAGAAAGAGAAAGAAAGAAAGAAAGAAAGAAAGAAAGAAAGAAAGAAAGAAAGAAAGGACAGAAAGAGAGAGAGAGAGAGAGAGAGAAAGAAAGAAAGAAAGAAAGAAAGAAAGAAAGAAAGAAAGAAAGAAAGAAAGAAAGAAAGAAAGAAAGAAAGAAAGAAAGAAAGAAAGAGAGAGAGAAAGAATTACGTATGTAGTTCACATATTTCTATTGGACTGCACTGCTCTAGAGGCCATGTTTTCCCATGTGCCTCATTGGTTTAATTTTCCTTTGCTCCTTATCTCTTAACAGGGCAATACAAGATTTTGAAGACATCACATGATTCAAGACAGGCCCTGACCAGGGAAAGTGGGTACTTCAGTTTACCTGCTCAGAGGCACAGCCATGAGTCGATAGCATAAAACCAGCATGCAAGTCATTTCAGCCCCTTTCCAGCCAGTTTAGAAGTGATTCTGGCCGGGCGCGGTGGCTCAAGCCTGTAATCCCAGCACTTCGGGAGGCTGAGACGGGCGGATCACGAGGTCAGGAGATCGAGACCATCCTGGCTAACACGGTGAAACCCCGTCTCTACTAAAAAAAAGTACAAAAAACTAGCCGGGCGTGGTGGCGGGCGCCTGTAGTCCCAGCTACTAGGGAGGCTGAGGCAGGAGAATGGCGTAAACCCGGGAGGCGGAGCTTGCAGTGAGCTGAGATCCGGCCACTGCACTCCAGCCTGGGCGACAGAG
>NW_016806398.1:1401204-1405572 GCF_001698545.2 Rhinopithecus bieti
TCCTTTCTTTCCTTCCTTTCCTTTCTTTCCTTTCTTTGTTTTTTTATTACAGAGTCTCCCTCTGTCACCCAGGCTGTAGTACAGTGGCGCCGTCTTGGCTAACTGCAGCCTCCACCTCCTGGGTTCAAGTAAATCTCCCGCCTCAGTCTCCCAAGTAGCTGGGATTACAGGTGTCCACCACCACATTCAGCTAGTTTTTGTATTTTTAGTAGAGACAGGGTTTTCACCATGTGGTCTCGAACTCCTGATGTCAGGTGATCCACCCACCTCGGCCTCCCAAAGTGCTGGGATTACAGGCGTGAGCCACCGTGACCGGCCTCTTTTTTTAAATTTAGGAGAATTTGCATTATTTCAAATTTTGCACACAAAATGAATGCTTAATTAATATGGTTTATATCACTCTGTGTATAGTTCACAAAATTCAGACTTACGTAAAATGTGTCCTTGGTGTAGAGGGAGAGCTGTGCCGTGCTTTGCTCTGCATCTCAACGTTCTATCCAGTGGACAACATAGACTGCCATCTTTTCTTTGCTGCAGCAAAAACAATTTTGCATAATGATCAGAAGTTTGCACCACACATGTAAATACAGTCCAGTGGCTGAGAAATGCTGAATTAGTCAGGAGAGGGGACAAGGCAGAGATCGTTTTTCAGCCCAACCTCACACTTAACAGCACCAGTGCTCTAAGCGTGTATTAGGCTGTTCTTCCATTGCTGTAAAGGAATACCTGAGACTGAGTAATTTCTAGAGAAAAGACGTTTGTTTTTTTTTTTGTTTTTTTTTTTTTTTTTTTTGGGACACAGTCTTGCTTTGTCACCCAGGCTGGAGTGCAGTGGCGCAGTCTCGGCTCACTGCAACCTCCATAAATAAGTTTCATTGGCTCATAGCTCTGCAAGCTCTATATGAAGCATAGTGCCGCCGTCTGCTTCTGGTGAGGGCCTCAGGAGGCTTCCAGTCATGGCAGAAGACAAGGGAAACCAAGCACGTCACATGGTGACAGTAGGAGAAAGAGAGGAAGGTGGGGGAGGCCCCAGATTTTATTAATAAACAACCAGATCTCCCGTGTACTGAGTGAGAACTCACTTATCACTAAGGGGATGGTGCCAAATCATTTATTTAGGTCATGGCAGAAGGAACATCTGACCACTTTGTTCAATATGAACATGAACTTTATACAATCAGCGTTGTTGAAGAAAAAAAAACAAAACAAAACACCTGGATTTCGTGAGGGAGTGGTTTCTATCATAAGAGGGTCCTAGCAGAGGTCAGATGGCTGCTAACAAGAATTATGCAAAGGAGGCCTTCTTTGCATGGATCTGCCTCCATGATCCAATCACCTCCCACCAGGCCTCACCTCCAACATTGGGAATCACATTTCATTGTGAAATTTGGAGAGGACAAACGTCCAAATCATATTAAAGAGTGAACTGCTCTTTGGGAGGCCAAGGCAGGTGGATTGCTTGAGGTCAGGAGTTGGAGACCAGCCTGGCCAAAATGGTGAAACCCCATCTCTACTGAAAATACAAAAAGTTAGTCAGACATGGTGGTGGGCACCTGTAATCCCAGCTACTCAGGAGGCTGAGACAGGAGAATCGCTTGAACCCGGGAGGTGGAGGTTGCAGTGAGCCGAGATTGCGCCACTGCACTTCAGCCTGGGCGATAGAGTGAGACTCCATCTTTAAAAAACAAAAAAGTGAACCTAGCACCCCTGTTATTCAAAGACCTTTAGATCTGGAGTGAACCTCAGAAGTTGTCATGCCCAGCTTCTACCTCATGTAGGGGTCTCCTTTGCATAATTTTTTTTTTTTTTTTTTTTTTTTTTTTTTTTTTGAGATGGAGTCTTGCTCTGTTTCCCAGGCTGGAGTGCAATGGCGTGATCTTGGCTCACTGCAAACTCTGCCTCCCAGGTTCAAGTGATTCTCCTGTCTCAGCCTCCCGAGTAGCTGGGATTACAGGCTCCTGCCACGATGCCCAGCTAATTTTTGTATTTCTAGTAGAGACGGGGTTTCACCATGTTGGCCAGGCTGGTCTCGAACTCCTGACCTCAGGCAATCTGCCCGCCTCAGCCTCCCAAAGTACTGGGATTACAGGTGTGAGCCACCATGCCTGGTCTCCTTTGCATAATTCTTGTTAGCAGCCATCTGACCTCTGCTAGGACCCTCTTATGATAGAAACCACTCCCTCACGAAATCCAGGTGTTTTGTTTTGTTTTTTTTTCTTCAACAACGCTGATTGTATAAAGTTCATGTTCATATTGAACAAAGTGGTCAGATGTTCCTTCTGCCATGACCTAAATAAGATCCAGAATTCAAAACAACCTCTTTCCTCCAAAACAGATGAGTTTGAATGCAGGCTCAGCTATTTAGTTTTTTTCAAGCCTCATAATCAGTATCAGTTGCTTCATCCGAAAAAAAAAATACGTAGGGGAAGGGTGTGAAAACACTGAGCTTACTGAGTCGTTGTAAAGAGATGAGAGAGAAGAAAGGGCTCTGAAACTGTTCAGTGCTGCCTGCACGCTGGTCTATTAGTCTCCATTCGAAGTGCCTGTTTCTTTAAAACAGGCAGGGGCTGCATTCCAAGTGCCCAGCAAGCTCTTGCTTTCACAAAGATGCATTGGCAATTACTGAGAGTCCTGTTCTCTTCTAGGCATTTACAAATTGATTTGTTCCCATGTCATCAGGTATAGAAGGTAAGCAGCTGAGTAATAATGTATGGGTGAGGACAGGGAGCCCAGAATGGGCTTTATTTCTGGAGGAAGAGGTGTGGAGTGAGGAGGAGGCAGCCAGACCCCCTTGGGAGAGCAGAGGCTGTGTGCATGGTGTCCAAAGTATTCAAATAAACAGTAAGATCTTAGTGCCTGTGACAGAAAGAACACTGGATTTGGAGCAAAAGAGACATGGCTATAAATTTCAGCTCTGTCACTTAATAGCAACATTGGAGAGGTCACATCATCCCTTGGATTCTCACTCTTTCATCTATAAAATGGGAATGATAATATGTACCTCGCATGATAAAGTAGTGCTTGAGTGTTTAGCATGTAGAGGCAGACTATTTATTAGATATATGACCTTGGGGAACTCGTTTTGTTTGTCTGTTTTTCAAACTTTTTTTTTTTTTCAAGGCCTCACTCTGTCACCCAGGCTGAAGGGTAGTGGCACAATCCTAGCTCACTGTAGCCTCAAACTCCTGGGCTCAAGCAATCTTCCTACCTCAGCCTCCAAATAGCTACAGATATTCACCACCACGCCTAGCTAATTTCTTTAAAAAATTTTGTAGACACCGGGACTCATTGTGTTGCGCAGGCTGATCTTGAACCCATGGGCTCAAGCAATCCTTTTTTTTTTTTTTTTTTTTTTTTTTTAAGACAGAGTTTCACGCTGTTACCTGGGCTGGAGTGCAGTTGCATGACCTTGGCTCACTGCAACCTCTGCCTCCCGGGTTCAAGTGATTCTCCTGCCTCAGCCTCCCAAGTAGCTGGGATTACAGGCACCCACCACCACACCTGGCTAATTTTTTGTATTTTTTAGTAGAGACAGGGTTTCACTATGTTGGCTAGGCTGGTCTCAAACTCCTGACCTTGTGATCTGCCCACCTCAGACTCCCTAAGTGCCGGGATTACAGGCTTAAGCCACCGCGCCTGGCCTCTTTGAGCAATCCTCTTGTCTCAGCCTCCCACAGTGCTGGGATTACATGCATGAGCCACCACGCCCAGCCAAAACTTTTTATTTCTGCAACAGGTTTTTTGAGGTAGGATTGACGTAAACTACACATGTTCAATGTATACAATATTATTATAAGTTTGACATATGTAAGCATGTGTGAAATCATCGCAACTAAGATAATAAGCACATCCGTCACCTCTAAAAGTTTCCTCATGCTTCACCCCCTGTTACCCTTATCTCCAGAAAACCACTGATCTGCTTTCTGTCGCAATCGATTAGTCTGCATTTCCTAGAAATTTATGTAAGTGAAATTATGTAGGATGTGCTCTTTTTAGACTGGTTTCTTTCACACAGCAACATCATTTATTTTGAGATGCATTCATGTTGTTAGATGTGTCAATAGTGCATTCCTGGCCGGGTGCAGTGGCTCACGCTTGTAATCCCAGCACTCTGGGAGGCCGAGGTGGGCAGATCACTTGAGGTCAGAAGTTCGAGACCAGCCTGGCTAACATGGTGAAACCCTGTCTCTACTAAAAATGCAAAAAAAATTAGCCAGGCAAGTTGGTGCACAACTGTAATCCCAGCTACTCAGGAGGCTGAGTCAGGAGAATCGCTTGAGCCTGGGGGGCAGAGGTTTCAGTGAGCCAAGATTGCACCACTGCACTCCAGTCTGGGCAACAGGGTGAGACCCTGCCTCAAAAAAAAAA
>NW_016806398.1:1405760-1440192 GCF_001698545.2 Rhinopithecus bieti
TTGGGAGGCTGAGGTGGGTGGATCACAAGATCAGGAGTTCGAGACCAGCCTGGCTAACATGGTGAAACCCTGTCTCTACTAAAATGCAAAAAAAATTAGCCAGGCAAGTTGGTGCACAACTGTAATCCCAGCTACTCAGGAGGCTGAGTCAGGAGAATCGCTTGAGCCTGGGGGGCAGAGGTTTCAGTGAGCCAAGATTGCACCACTGCACTCCAGTCTGGGCAACAGGGTGAGACCCTGCCTCAAAAAAAAAAAAAAAAAAAATGCATTCCTTTTTATGGCTGGGTAATATTCTGTTATGTAGAGGTACCGTGATTCGTTTATCCATTCACCTGTTGATTGGTATTTGGGCTATATCCAGTTTTTGATGACTACAAATACTGTTTCTATGGACCTTCATATATAAATGGTTGTATGCTTTCATTTCTCTTGGGGAAAGGTCTAGAAGTGGAATGGTTGAGTCATACTGTATGCATATGTTTAACTTTTTAAGATCTGCCAAACTGTTTTCCAGCCACATAGGAGTTCCCATTCCACCACATCCTCACCACCTCTTGATCTCGTGATATGTCTCTTAGTCTGTTGGGGCTGTTGTAGCAAAATGCCACAAACAGGGTGACTTATTTCTCCAGAACTGTGAGAAATTTATCTCAAGATCAAGGCACCAGCAGATTCAATGTCTGGTGAGGGTCTTCATTCTGGTTCATAGACAGCACCTTCTAGCTCTGTCCTCTCCTGGTAGAAGGGGGCTAGCTAGGTCTCTGGGGACTCCTATTTATTTGTTTATTTATTTATTTATTGAGAGATGGCGTCTCGCTCTGTTGCCCAGTCTGGAGTGCAGTGCCGCGATCTCAGCTCACTGCAACCTCTGCCTCCTGGGTTCCAGCAATTCTCCTGCCTCAGCCTCCCAGGTAGCTGGGATTACAGGCACATGTCACCACGCCCAGTTAATTTTTCTATTTTTAGTAGAGACGGGGTTTCACCATGTTGGCCAGGCTGGTCTCGAACTCCTGACCTCAGGTGATCCACCTGCCTCGACCTCCCAAAGTGTTAGAATTACAGGTGTGAGCCACTGGGCCCGGCATCTCAGGCCTTTTTTTATAAGGACACTGATCCTGTTTGTGAGGGTAGAGCCTTCATGATCTAATCACATCCCAAAGGCCCCACCTCCTCATATCACTCATTGGTGAATCAGTTTTCAACATAGGAATTTTTGGGGGGACACAACGTTCAGACCATAGCAATATAGTCTTATTTCATATTGTGCTGCTAAAACACAATACCTGAGACTGGGTAATTTATTAAGAACAGAACCTTAATTTATCACAGTTCTGGAAGCTGAGGAGTCCAAGATCAAGATACCAGCAGGTTCACTTGTCTGGTGAGGGCTACGTCCTCTGGAGGGGTGGAAAGCTGTATCCTCACATGGCAGAAAGCAGAAGGGCAAGTGAGCTGAACACCACAGGAAGTCTCTTTGATAAGAGTCATAATCCCACCCACAAGGGAGGAGTTCACAGCCTAATCACCTCTCAATGGCCCCACCTCCTAATACTGCCATGTTGGCCATTAGGTTTTCACACCTGAGTTTTGGAGAGGACACATTCAAACCATAGCAATCAGTACTTTTAATTTTAGACATTGTAGTAGGGGTGTAGTGACATCGCATATTTTAGTTTTAATTTGCATTTCTTTAATGGCTGATGAGGTTGAGTAGATTTTCATGTTCACATTTGCCATCTGTATTTCTTCTTTAGTGAAGTAGTTGTTCAAATCCTTCATTCATTTTAAACATTTGAGTTTTAATTTTCTTTTTGAGACTTCTTTATATATTCTGACTATAGGTCCTTTATCAGATTTGTGATTTGTAAATATTTTCTCCCAGTCTGTGGTGTACCTTTTCATGCTTTAAGAATGTCTTTCAACAGGCAGAAATTCTAACTTTTCATGAACACCAATATATCATTTTTTAAAAGAATCGTGCATTTGGTGTTACAGTTAAGAAATCTTTTCCTAGCCCAAGGTAAGTGCATTAATTTCTTAGGGTTTTCTGTAACAAAGAACCATAAATCAGGTGGCTTAAAACAATAGAAATTAATTCTTTCATGGTTCTGGAGGCTCTAAAGGAGAAACTGCTCCATAACTCTCCCCTAGCTCCTGGTGGTTATCTGCAATCCTTGACATTTCTTGGCTTATACACCCATTACTCCAATCTCTGACTCTATATTCACATGGCATTCTCCCTGTGTGTCTTGTTTCTCTTCTTATAAGGACATCAGCCATATTGGATTAAGCGCCTACTCTACTCCAGTAGATCACTCCAGTGATTTCATCTTAATTTAACTAATTACATCTGCAATGGCCCTATGTCAAAGTCACATTCTGAAGTTCTGAGAAGAACGTGATTTTGGGGAGTACGCTACTCAATCCGATACAGTAAGAAACAAAAATTTTCTCCTATGTATTCTTTCAGAAATTGTATAGTTTTAGGTTTTATATTTAGGTCTATAGTTCACTTTGAGTTAATTTTGGTATACTATATGACGTACGGATTGAAGTTCATCACTTTTCATATATATATGAACTTTGCATTCCTGTGAGAATATATATATAGGTTCTGGAACTCTTGAGCTCAAGCAATTCACCGCTCTGAGTGGCTGGGATTACAGGTGTGCACCATCATACCCGGTCCTATATTTTCATCATTGAGTACAATATTTGCTGAAGGTATTTTTTTTAATCTAGATGGAATTTTATTAGACACACAGAGGTCTAAATTGTTTACAATAAAGAAAAATCTCAGACTAATGCATATTTGTGCAGGGGGCATATAACAGTCACTTTGTGCCAAATTTGGTTAAAATTCTAAAACTTTAAAACCTAACATAAAATACACATGAGATTGCACCTGGGAAAATTGAATCAAATTAGTTTTCAGCTTTCTGTGCTTGCAGGGGCAGGAAACTGAATAAACAAAATCCATAGATCACACAAACAAAAAGAAATTTAGTTTAAAACAAGTTCACCCTCTTCTAAAGCTACTGTCTGAGAAATCTGTAAATGTTACTGATTTCAGTTTTAACTTGCTGAAGGTTTTTAAACAGATGCCCTTTTTTTCTGGTTGAGAACTGATACGATTTAGCTGTGTCCCTACCCAAATCTCATCTTGAATTGTAATCTCCATAATCCCTATGTGTCATGGGAGGGACCCAGTGGGAGATAATTGAATCACGGGGGCAGTTTCCCCCATGCTGTTCTCTTGACAGTGAGTGGGTTCTCTTGAGATCTGATGGTTTTATTAGTGTCTGGCATTTCCCCTGCTGGTACTCATTCTCTGTCCTGCCACCCTGTGAAGAGGTGCCTTCTGCCATGATTGTAAGTTTCCTGCGGCCTCCGCAGCCATGCAAAATTGTGAGTCAATTTAACCTCTTTTCTTTATAAATTACCCAGGCTCAGGTATTTCTTCACAGCAGTGTGGCAACAGACTCATACAAGGATATTCTCACTTATTCCTAATTTCCTGAGGGGTTTTTTTTTTTTTAATCAGAAATGGATGTTAGGCTGAAATGGATGTTAGGCGGCAGCTCATGCCTGTAATCCTAGGACCTTGGGAGGCTGAGGTGAGAGGATCGCTTAAGCCCGGGAGTTTGAGACCAGGCTGGCCAACATAATGAGATCCCATCTCTGAAACAAAAAAAAAAAGGATGTTAGAGTTTGTCAAATACTTTTTTATGTATCCATTGAGATGGTCATATGGTTTTCTTTTTTAGTTTATTAATTTGGTGAAGTGCACTGATTGATTTTTTAATGTTAAACTAATCTTGCATTCCTGTGAGATTAGTCATGATCTATTTACCATTTTTACCACTTAGTCCTGATCTATTTACCTTTTTTTATATGAATGGATTCAATTTACTAAAATTTTATTTAAAATTTTTGCATCTGTGTTTCTGAGGCATATTGGTCTATAGCTTTATTTTCTTGTAATGTTTTTTGAGACAGTTCTTCTTTTCTAATATAGGTATTAATGCTACAGATTCCTCCTAAGTAATACTTTATAGCCATCTTAGTGGGTATGAAGTGGTATCTTATTATGATTTTAGAATTTCATGTATATTTTGCCACTTAAAATTATTCCACAGTTCTCTAATGCTCTGTTCATATTTAAAGGGTTTTTGTTTGTTTGTTTTGTTTTGTTTTGAGACGGAGTCTCACTCTGTTGCCCAGTCTGGAATGCAGTGGTGTGATCTCTGCTCACTGCAACCTCTGCCTCCCGGGTTCAAGTGATTCTCCTGCCTCAGCCTCCCAAGTAGCTGGGATTACAGGTGCCCGCCACTATGCCCAGGTGATTTTTTGTATTTTTAGTAGAGACGGGATTTCACCATGTTGGCCAGGCTGGTCTTGAACTCCTGACCTCGTGGTTCACTCGCCTAGGCCTCTCGAAGTGCTGAGATTACAGGCGTGAGCCACTGTGCCCAGCCAAAAGGATTTTTTTTTCTGTGTTTAATTTTGGACAGTTTCTATTGCTATTTCATTAAGTTCATTAATCTTCTCTGCTGCCTAATCTGCCATGAGTCTCATTTGATGTTCTCTTATCTCTGATATTATAGTTTTCATCTTTAGAACCTTTGTTTTTTTTTTTAAAGAAATCTTTGGTATATCTACTTAACACGTTCATTTTTTCCTCTATCTTCTAGAACATATGGAATAGAATTACAATGACCATTTTAAAATCCTTAGTCACTAATTCTATCACCTATGTCATTTCTGTGTCAGGTTTGATTGATTTTTCTCATTCTTTTCCTGCTTTTACATGTGTGGTCATTTTTTTCAATTGAATGCTTGACATTTTAAATTTTACCTTGCTGTGTGCTGAACATTGTTGTATTCCTTCAATAAATAAAAAATAAATTTAATAAATAAATAAATAAAATAAATAGAGACCATTTTAATTTCATATATGCTATGGCCTGAATGTTTATCCTCCTAAAATTCATATGTTGAAATACTCACTCCCAAGGTGGTAATATTTGGAGGTGAGAATTTTGGGAGGTGATTAGGTTATGGGATAGAGCCCCCATGAATGGGATTAGTGCCCTTATAAAAGTGACCCCAGAGAGCTAGCTAGCCCCTTCCACCATGTGAAGACACAGCAAGAAAGTGCCATCTGTGATCCAGAAAGCAGGTCCTTACCAGACTCTGAATCTGCTGATGCTTTGATCTTGGACTTCCCTGCCTCCGGAGCTGTGAGAAATAATTTCTGTTGTTTATAAGCTACCTAGAGTATGGTATTTTGTAATAGCAGCCCAAATGAACTAAGACAGTGTACTTATAAACAAAAATTATAGAATGTATATCTTTTTTCTTAACTTTTTACATGTTTATCTGGCCAGGTCACAGTTTACATTTCTCAGATACATTTTTGAGCTGTTTTGGGGGGATGTTCGATCAGTTCAGGGCTTCCTTTTGTTTTGTTAGGCATGAGCAGCGTTTAGTCTAGTGTTAATTTTTCCCACTAATAATGCCCTTATTGGTATCACAGGACCCATAGTGGTCCTTTAACCTAATAAATTAGGAGCATTTTCTACTGTGGCTGTTGGGAACAGGCACTATTCCTAGTTCTGTGTGAACTCTGAGCAATGTTCCCTCTGTAGGTGGTTCTTTCCCTGGCCTCAGGTGGTTTCCCTATTCTTGAATCTTTGGCCCCAAGTGATTTTTCTGCCTTGATCTCCCAAAGTGCTGGGATTACAGATGAAGAATAAAAATTCTTACAATCAAATCAGCAGCAGCCACTTGGACACTGGTTTCTCATCATGGTACTTGCAGTTCATTAACAATTGACATTTGCTCTTTTGTCATCTCTGAAATCAAGATCACCACCAACAGAATTTTCACAAATATCTACACACTGAGAAGAACTAAGTCTAGTCCTAAAGGGTGTATTAAGGTTGATCAAATGTGAAAGCATTCATGACAGTCAAGGAGCATGTTGATGCTTAAACCTAGGGCCATAATTTGGGGCCTGAATTAATTCTTTTATTCAACGGTAATTTTTTTTTTAAGCAGGGTCTCACTCAGTTGTCCAGGCTGGAATGTAGTAGTGTGATCACGGCTCACTGCAGCCTCAACCTCCTGGGCTCAGGTGATTCTCCACCACCTCAGCCTCCTGAGTGGGACTACAGGTGCGTGCCACTACCACACCTGGCTAACTTGTACATCTGAATAATTGTGAGTGACCTTCTGCAGAGTTCCAGAGTTCTCTGTTAAGCTCTCTTCTTTCTGGTACTCTGCCCTACAAACTCTGGCTGCCTTGACTTCCTCGGACACCCAGTTCTATATCCTCAACTCAAGGAGTATGCTGGGCTCTTCCTGCATTTCCCCTGCTCCCCTCCCTGTCAGCAGTGAGGACTGAAAACTTTTCCCAGGAATTATGCCGGGATGATCATGAGACTCGCCTTATTTGTTTCCCATCTCTCAAGGATCAGTGTCCTTTGTTGACTCATGTCCAATGTCTTGGGAACTGTTGTTTGGTTTTTCAGTTGTTTTCAGAGGGAGAGTAAATACAATCCCTATTCTTTCAGTTTAGCCAGAAGTAGAAAGTTATTTAAATCCTCTATGATTCAATTTCCTCCCCTACAAGATGAGAATAATGATAGTACCTACTACCTTATAGAGTTGTGGCAAGGATTAAATAACTTAATATGTGTAAAGCCCTTAGTATAGCATCTAGGATATGGCAATTGCTCAATAAATAGAAGCTATCATTGTTATTGATTATTGTTCTTGTTGTTATTATTATTATTGTCAGGAAATAACTTTGGATCTATAGATGAATTTCTGGGACTCCAGAATTTTCAGTCCCCTGCACGGTGCCTAACACTTCATTGGTGTTAAATATTTGTACCTTAACTCCTCTACAGCCAACCCCTTCAGCAGATAATCACTTGCCTTTTTACTTTGGAGAGGGCTAAGAATGACCTTTGAGATCTTTAACAGCCATAATTTCTATGCCTCAAAGATCTAATTGATATGCTTATTGAGCGAATTAGCTTTTGCAGCAAACATATTTCACTCCAGATTTATTATGCTCCCTAAATTAATATAACAAGGGTATCCTGAAGAGCAAACCAGAGTTTAATTCATATGAATCCGGAGGCTGGTCTGTGGGTCTGCTGAAGGAATTCAGGGCAGAAAAGAAGGCTTATTCCAATTTTTGTTTTCCCCACAGGCTAACCATCTGTGCAAATAGGACAGAGAACTCAGCTCTCTAAAGAAAGAAAGAAACCTTTCTGAAATATGTATTCAAAAAGAAAGAAACGGTGGCCCTAGTCCCTCAATCCACTTAATTTCCTATTCTTGCCTTCAGACATCTTCCCTCAGGATGGATGTGGTTGGTATCAGATGTTCATCACTCTTCATGGTCCAGACATCTGCCTGGGTTATCCTAGAGGCCTGGGGAAAGCCAGTGGTTTGAGGCTTACAGTGTCATCTGAACAAGTAGGATGTGCTCCATGGAAGCCTCCTACAAAGTCTACACTTCAGTTTCCTTATCTCTCCCTTCCCCCGACTTCCATAAACAGAAAGAAGGTCTGCTTCCCACTGGTCCATCTCTGCCCGGATAGTGCAAGGACTTAGTCTCAGAGGCTTATTAATGTCCCTAACACTGTCATTAGAAGCAGGAGTCTAGTTGTATTTATTCAACTGCTTTATCTTGTTTAAGAGAAGTAATTTTATTGCCATAAATAATTTTTTTTTTTTTTTGAGACAGTGTCTTACTCTGTCACTCAGACTGGAGTGCAGGGGCAAGTTCTTGGCTCACTGCAACCTCTGCCTCCCAGACTCAAGCAATCCTTCTGCCTCAGCCTCCTGAGTAGCTGGGACCACAGGTGCCTGCCACCATGCCCAGCTAATTTTTTTATTTTTAGTAGAGATGAAGTCTTGATATGTTGCCTAGGCTGGTCTTGAGCTCCTGAGCTTAAACAGTCCTCCCGCCTCGGCCTCCTAAAGTGCTGGGATTACAGGACTGAGCCATCATGCCCAGCATTTTCTTTTTAATTTATTTTTTGTGGAGACAAGGCCTCACTATGTTACTCAGGCTATTCTTGAATCTTTGGCCCCAAGTAATTTTTCTGCCTTGATCTCCCAAAGTGCTGGGATTACAGATGAAGAATAAAAATTCTTACAATCAAATCAGCAGCAGCCACTTGGACACTGGTTTCTCATCATGGTACTTGCAGTTCATTAACAATTGACATTTGCTCTTTTGTCATCTCTGAAATCAAGATCACCACCAACAGAATTTTCACAAATATCTACACACTGAGAAGAACTAAGTCTAGTCCTAAAGGGTGTATTAAGGTTGATCAAATGTGAAAGCATTCATGACAGTCAAGGAGCATGTTGATGCTTAAACCTAGGGCCATAATTTGGGGTCTGAATTAATTCTTTTATTCAACGGTAATTTTTTTTTTAAGCAGGGTCTCACTCAGTTGTCCAGGCTGGAATGTAGTAGTGTGATCACGGCTCACTGCAGCCTCAACCTCCTGGGCTCAGGTGATTCTCCACCACCTCAGCCTCCTGAGTGGGACTACAGGTGCGTGCCACTACCACACCTGGCTAACTTGTACATTTTTTTGTAGAGACAGGCTCTCACGATGTTGCCCAGGCTGGTCTCAAACTCCCGGAGCCAAGCAATCTGTTTGCCTTGGCCTCCCAAAGTGTTGGAATTACAGGCATGAGCCATGGCACCCAGCCTATTCAACAGTTATTAAGAAAAGTTCTAATATAGTATAATCTCAGAGGGCTGCAGTTAAATAGGGGATATAAAATAAGGATGTAAATAATTGAAACTCAGGGCAGAAAATGCTAGAAGCTAGAAAGTGGTGTCTCATAGTGGTTGAGATTTAGAACTTTGGAGTCACTCCTGGGTTTGCCTACTGGTTTTGGCCTTGACTGGCTGTGTTTCCCAAGTCTGGGCTTCCTCATTTGTAAAATGGAGCTATGAGATCAGTTGTGTGAATTAAATGAGATGTGATATGCAAATACTCAATACATTGCTCCGAGTCAGCACTCAATCAGTGTTAGCTATTGTTATTAATTGTTTTTTTCAGTCCAGAGGAGAAGATCTTAGATGGTATTCCAGGGAGAGGGTGGTAGTGAACAACTTGGTGGCTCCCTGGACCAGGGAGAGAGTGGGCTTTGGAAACTGGAGCATTCTATTTGTACTTCCAGCAGGTGAAAGTGTTCAAGGAAAATTTGAAATGGTTCTGCTTTCATCTGTCTGGTGACCTGAGCAGCTGTGGTGTGGGGCACACAGAGCTCTGTGGTCCATTACGTGTCTTACCTTACATTTCTTTTTTCTTTTTTTTCTTTCTTTTCTTTTCTTTCTTTTTTTTTTTTTTTTTTGAGACAGAGTTTCACTCTTATTACCCAGGCTGGAGTGCAATGGTGTAATCTCAACTCACCGCAACCTCCACCTCCCGGGTTCAAGTGATTCTCCTGCTTCAGCCTCCCGAGTAGCTGGAATTACAGGCATGTGCCACCACGCCTGGCTAATTTTGTATTTTTAGTAAAGACAGGGTTTCTCCATGTTGGTCAGTCTGGCCTAGAACTCTGGACCTCAGGTGATCCGCCCGCCTTGGCCTCCCGAGGTCCTGGGATTGCAGGCGTGAGCTTCCACTCCTGGCCACCTTACACTTCTTGACTGTCACATTCACCCCTGTAGTTAGAGCTCCAACATGAGATGCTAAGATTTCATATTTCTAGACAACACAGCAATTCCAGCTGCTTCTCTCTCTCTAGCTACAAGCTCACTTATGAATGTCATCATATTCCCAGGGACTGAAGCCAGAGTCTTACAGACATCCTTAAGGTCCCCCTTCCTCCTTTTCTTCACCGTGCATCTTTTCCCATTATGCTCCCTCCCTCATTCTGTTCTTGTACAATCCATCAAGTCTTGTGAGTTTGACCTGCAAAGTATGTCCTGAATCCATCCGCACAGCCACTACCCTGTGCAGGTCATCATCCACAGGTCATCATCCGCAGGTCATTGTCATCTTTCCCTGATGGGCTGCAGCAGCCCCCCCACTGCTCCCTCTGCCTCTGCCTTGCGCCTTGTCAAACTTCTATCAGCAGTGGGGATGACTGAAATCCACCCGTGGTCTGCCATTCATAGCTCCCTACATCACCTCCTTTCTATTCATCTTATATCCAATCTCTCCTTTTTCATTTTCTAATATATTTCCAATTTTACTTGGGGCAGTGAGATGAAAGCAGGAATCTACAGTCTGGGGCTTTCTGGGAGGCTATGGTTTTCCCGATAAGGAGAGATAGACTCAACCAGAACAAAGCACCTTTTGTGCGTCCCTCTTTCTTTCTGTCTGACACACAAATTTATACTTGGAGAAGAAGTCATCTTGACACCAGGAAGTTGAAAGTCATGCATTAAACTTGGTGGAACAGTAAGCTGGAAGGACTCTTTTTTTGAGGACTTCCTTGAGCAGCCAACAGTAACTCAGAACTGTCTAGCCCCATCCTTCTTGTTATGCTGGGAAAAGAAATCTCTATTTCATTATAGGAGCATTCTGCAAACCTTGAGGAGCATCTGAATCACCTTGGTGCATTTAATGCAAATTCAGAGCTGTGACTCCACCCCAACAGATCCTCTCCTAAGTGGGTTTGCAGTGGGGTCCTGTGACTGGTGTTGCTTAAAAGCCCATTGTAGAGTCCCTTATAGATGTTCCACGGAGGACAGTTAGAGAAACACACAAATTCTGGATTTACAAATACTTTTATTTTATTTTATTTATTTTATTTATTTTTTTTTTTGAGACAAGGCCTCACTCTGTTATTTAAGCTATAGTGCAGTGGTGCAATCATAATTCACTGTAACCTTGAACTCCTAGGCTGAAGCAATTCTCCTGCCTCAGCCTGCTCAGTAGCTGGAACTACAGGTATACACCACCACCACCAGCTGATTTTTTCTTTCTTTCTTTCTTTCTTTCTTTCTTTTTTTTTTTTTTTTTTGAGACTGATTCTCACTCCGTTGCTTAGGCTGGAGTGCAGTGGTGTAATCTCGACTTGACTCATTGCACTTCTGCCTCCTGGGTTCAAGTAATTCTCATGCCTCAGCCTCCCAAGTACCTGGGATTACAGGCACTTGCCATGATGCCTGGCTAATTTTTGTATTTTTAATAGAGACGGGCTTTTGCCATATTGGCCAGGCTGATCTTGAATTCCTGGCCTCAAGTGATCCACCTGCCTCAGCCTCCGAAAGTACTGGGATTATAGGTGTGAGCCACTGCGCCCAGCCACCCCTCCCCAACCCCAACTAATTTTTTTTTTTTTTGTAGAGACGAGGTCTTTCTTTGTTGCCCAGGCTACTCTCTAACTCCTGGCTTCAAGCAATCCTCCCATCTCAGCCTCCAAAAGCACTGGGATTACAGGCATGAGCCACTGTACCCAGCCTACAAGGAATTTTATAATTGACCTCTGCAACTTCTTCAACCTCAGCTATGACCATTCCCACTGCCTATATTTGCCCACAACTGTTTGGTGACTTTACTTATGCTGATTCCACATCCAGAGAGTCCTTTTCACCTTTCTGTACCTGGGTCTTTCCCAGTCTACAAGATGCAGCTCAGGCATCACCTCGTCTGCAAAGACTTCTATGAACCCCCAGGCAGCCCTTGTTGTCAATCATTGAAAAGCTGTTGGAAAGTTCTGGATGAAGGCAAAGCTCTAGCAGATGGAGAAGGGAGGAGGAATATGTATGTGTAGTCAGATTTGTGTGCCCACCTGCTCCCACTACTTCAGCTTGAATGGGGATGGGAAGGTGGAGAAGAAGCCTTTGGGAGAATTTTAAATTTTATTGATTTTTGTTTCAGTCATTCTTTTATAATAACTTCTAGCTTGGAATCTGCAGCCACAGTTGAATGTCAGCTCCAGAAATTTATTATTTTTAGTTGGCTGTTTTTTCCTTTTCATTTTTCATTTACATTTCAAGAGTTAGAGTCAACACCAGACATAACGGAAGCAATCCGACAGGCCCCAGTAGAAACCAGGAACATCTCATTAAATCCTTATATTTGCAGGTCTAGCTCTTAAGGGAGGAAAAAACATCAGCTAGTTTGATATTTATGGAACTCATTCATTCATTTGATCATGAATTCACTCATTTATTTACTCCTCACTCTGCATTGATAAGATTCTCTTGGTTATAAGTAACAGAAATACAACTCAAGCTATCTTAAGTCAGAGAAAGGAAAAATTGAATTATGTACCTGGGAAGTCCAAGAGTTCAACTGACTCCCCACAATGGGGGCTTAAATTATGTCTCTGACTGTTTCTAGTACTCCTCCTCCTATTTCTTATCTTCTTTCTCCTCCTCTTCCACCTTTCCCTCCTCCCCTTTCTCTCATTTTCTTTTTCCCTTCTCCCACCTCTGATCTTCCCATCCTCATTTAGGCTTTCTCCTTGTGGCAGGTAAAAGAGCCTCCAGTAGCCTTAAATAAGTCTCTTAGCAGTTTAGCAACCCAGGCAAGAGAGGTTGTCTACTGCTGGCAACAGCCAAAAAGTCCCAGGGAGAACTCTGGTCTGGCTTGCATGTCCTGGACTAAAACTAATTTCTGTGGCCAGAGGTTTTGGATAGTTGGATTAGCTAGGCCTAGGACACATGGCCAGGCTGGAGAGTGTGAGAGGTCAAGTTCAGGCCCACATAGTCACAGGAAATGTGTACTCTTTAGAAAAGAAGGATTCTATTCCCAGAAGAGGGGGAAAGGATACCAAAGAAACATAACTGATAGATTCCACTGTTCTACTCATTCATCTACTCATCCATTCATCTTCCCACAGATTCATTTATCTATCTATCCATTCATCTATTTATCCATCCATCCATCTTTCTATCCATCCACCCATACATTCATACAGATCCATTCATCCATCTATCCAATCATCTATTCATCCATCCACCCATTCATCCATCCAGAGCTCTGTCTACCCATTTGTTCATCTAACAAGCATCTCCTTGGAGCTTCTATGCTTGCAACTGTACAGATATTCATGTAAGGTCATCTATCAAACAGCTAAAGGATTAGGACTCAGCACCAGGCTTCACCCAAAGTTAGTGCTCAGTAAGTGAGTGAATGAATAGATGACTCTGAGCTTTTTAAACATGTTGTTTTTTTTTTTTTTTTGAGACGGAGTCTCGCTGTGTCGCCCAGGCTGGAGTGCAGTGGCACGATCTCGGCTCACTGCAAGCTCCGCCTCCCGGGTTTCCGCCATTCTCCCGCCTCAGCCTCCGAGTAGCTGGGACTACAGGCGCCCGCCACCGCGCCCCGCTAGTTTTTTGTATTTTAGTAGAGACGGGGTTTCACCGTGTTAGCCAAGAGGGTCTCGATCTCCTGACCTCGTGATCCACCCACCTCGGCCTCCCAACGTACTGGGATTACAGGCTTGAGCCACCGCGCCCTGCCTAACATGTTGTATTTTTAATATGATAGAAACAGGGTCTTGGTATTTTGCCCAGGCTGGTCTTGAACTCCTGATCTCAAGTGATCCTCCTGCCTCAGCCTCTCAAAGTGTTGAGATTACAGGTATGAGCCTGGCCTGACTCTGAGTGTTAAGCTTGGGTTCCTAGGACAATGATGATTCCCCCAACAGAAAATGAGAGTGTGAACAAGGAAAGTCCTCTGGGGTGAGAGGGGCCACACTGAGCAGTGTTGAGTGTTTTATATTGTCCCCATGACTGGTGTTAGCACCATATTTCTCTTGGTAACAGGAAAGCCAGGGAAGATAAGAATTCTCTGCTGCTCTTACTGCCAGTCTCAGAGTCTTGGGACAGAGATGATTATTCTGAGTCATCAAATGTATAAATATTTTGGAATGTAATGAGAGTCAGCAGGGAGATGTAATGGGATTTAAGCAGTGACACCATATACTGGGCTGCTTTGGGGAGCTCTGGTTAATGGATAGGATGAAGGGATTGGGAGAACAAGAGCCTGTCAGCCAGGTCACTAATAAGCCAGTGACTTTCTTCTTCATTTCCCTGCTGTCTCTTAGGGGATGCTTCCAGGGAAAAGAAGGACATTCTGCTCTGCTCTCTTTTTGGCTATTAGGCCTACCAGCATTTGGATCATGTCGCTGGATGTTCTATGTATCCGCTAGTGATGGGAAAACTTCCTGGTGAAGGAGAGATGAACTTTGCTATGAGGACATCCACCACCATGCTTGTCACCCAGCATCCACATGCAAGCTGGGTGGGGTGGGAGCTCAAAGTTGGTCAAAGACAAGACTTTAATGCTCTCAACTTTTAGTGCATTCCTTCCTTTGTTCAATTGTTCAATTCATTCAGTTGTTCATTCACTTATATACTTCTTCCTTCATTCACTCATTCGTTCGACAAACATTGGTGAGACATATTATCAATGCTCACCCAGATCCCTTCCTACCCATCGTGTGCCCCACGTCCCCCTCCTTAGGTGCATTTTCCCTTCCAACAGCCAGCACCTGTGGCTCTTTTCAGGAGGTCTGTTCTTAGGAATTTACATTCTCCTGATTCTCAAGGTGCCCTTAACCAGTGACCAGGGAGTACAGGAATCAGAAAGCCCCAGGCCTTTATCCCCTAACAGGAAAAGTCTAAGGCGTAACTTACAGTCCAGGGTTCCCCCAGGATCAGGCTGAAGCTGCCCTGTGAGGGATTTTGTCTGAAATCACATCCATGACCAAAGGGCTGGGACTAGGCAGGGAGAGGCAAGTAAGGCAACCCGGGCACAAAACTGAAGGAGACACTTAACACTCAGGTTCAGGCAAGAACCTCCTTACATTTCACACTGTAGCCCCCTCACTTGACTCTGCCTCCAGCTCTGGCCCTGCTGACTGGTCTCCCCGTTCTTTCCTGTCTGCTTCCCCTATTCCTTTGCGGATATCCCTGGGAACACTTCTGTAATAAACCACGTGCTGGCGAATCTTCATCTCAGGGTTCATTTATGGGAAACCTGACCAAACAGAATGGAGTAACTGCTGTGTCCTGGAAACTGTTCTGCATGTACAAAACAGAATAAGTCACAGTCTCTGCTCTCTAAGAGCTCACAGTCTGGTGGGACCACATGGTTTGGACCTTCTGTCTGCAAATAACTGTGTCACCCTGGGTGTAGCCCTGAGGAAGGGAGAAGTTCACCCTAATGCTCAAATGACTGGCCTCAACTGCCTTGCTACTGTAAGTTGCCTAAAGCTGCTGCATTGAGGAGAATCCACAACATATGGAAAATTGAAAGCACTGTTTAAAAATAATTGCTTTTGTACAGTTGATTGCTGCAGACATCCATGGATTTGCATGCTATAAAGGCAAAGAGATTTGTTCTGACTTATTTTACAGCGTTTGAATTTGTGGTTAGTGCAATCCCAGCTGCAAGAGAAACATTTGGCTCTTGTCACTGCCATGTCTCACATAGAATTATGGCGAGAGGTCAGGGTACTCAGGGGCATCCCTATGGTGGAACCATGGCATCAACATTGGGGTTTGGGTCTTGGAGTAAGTCCCAGTGACAACATGCTTTCACCCTTGTAGCAAGTTGAGTAGGGACCTAGGACTTACATGCATTCAACCTTGTAGCCGGTTGAATAGGGACCCCCAGAATCTATGTTCACCTGGAACCTCAGAAGATGGCCTTTTTTGGAAATAGAGTCTTTGCAGATATAATTAACTTAAGACCTAGAGATGAAATCACCCTGGATTTAGAGTGGGTCATAAATCCAATCACTGGTGTCCTCATAAGAAGAGGACAGGACACACACAGAGAGATAGGGAAGATGACCATGTAAAGATTGATGCAGAGATGAGAGGGATGCAACTACAAGCCAAGAGAAGCCAAGGATTGCCAGGAGTCACCAGCTAGGAAGACGCAAGGAAGGATTCTTCCCTAGAGCCTTCAGAGGAAGCATTCTCTTGCTGACACCTTGATTTTGGACTTCCAGCCTTCAGAAGTGTGAGAGAATAAATCTCTGTTGTGTTAAGTGGCCAAGTTTGTGGTAATTTGTTGCAGCAGTCCTAGGAAATTAACACAACCCTGAGCCCACAACAAAGGATTAAAGGAATGGCATTCAAGTGAAGTTACAAACCAGGGAACAGGCAAGTTAAAGCTATGGACTTGGAAGTTGAGAAATTGCAAAAAAGTGGCAAATGACTAGCAACCCCCAATGTGGTCCCTCCCAACTTTTCACTAAATCCTTACGACTAGGCAGAAAAAAAGAGAAAAAGAAAATTCTCATTAATGTGGGAAACTAAGATGGGCTCTCAAGTTAACTCCAGAATCTAAGAGAGACTGAGTGTAATTCAATGCTGCTGATACAGGTGGTTTGAAAAAAAAAAAAAAAAAAAAAACCCTACCCAGGCTTATGTGCAAGGCATACTATCTCCTTTTGGTTCAGGTTCAAGAGAGAAGAGCTTTTCAAACTTGAGTGCACACAGATCACCTGTGGACTTGTTCAAATGCAGGTTCTGATTCAGCAGATCTGGAGTGGGGTTGAGAATCTGCATTTCTCAAGAGATTCCAGGTAAGGCGGCTGCTGTTGGGCCATACCTTTAGCAACAAAATCTTAGAGTACTTTTGACCAGGCACTGGCCACAGGAGGAAGCTCCAACTACAGCTGACCAGATAGATGTTCACGAGGTGAAAGCCTGTTTGAATCTGGGGGCCAAATGGAAATTGTGGTAGACTGTTCTGTATTTACCGTTCATAATATTGGAGGCCCCTTTATGGAGGAGGATAATACTCTCTTGCCTAATGACAACAGGGCTTAGCCTCCTAACTTACTCTGGCCAAGGGGATGTGGGTGGTGTCACTTCTGATGGACACTTGCCGAATAGTGCCTGGTTCATCACACTCCCCTTCCCTCTGTCATATGGCTAACCCTGTCCACTCTTCTATATTCTACTCTGCCATGCTGAGGCTCTTTTATCTGATGTTCCTTTTGGTTTTGCCATTAGTGAGCATGGGGAGAGGCTGCAAGCAAAGGAGAGGGGAGAAGGGTCTTGCTCGCTCCCGTATGCCTGCCGATCCTGTCAGTGTCTCCATAGCAACAGCCCTTCCTCCTGGCACTAGTAGTTGGTTCCAGTTTCCAGCCCTCCCAAAGCCAGCCTTATTGCACCTCCTGTGAGGTACCTGTACCAGTTGAGCAGCTCCTCCTCTTCAGAGATCTGGGTACCAGCTCTGTGTGGCCAGCCCTGCCTCTAAGTTGCCAGGCTCTGATAATCCCAATTTGTTCCCTTCATTCCCCCATATCTAGGGGTGACCTTTACCTAGGATTGGGCTTTCATTCCTGCAGTTAACTCTTAGTGTTCCCTCACTCTTCTCTGTTGACTTTTCATTCCTCTAGTGCTCATGAAAACAATTTCCTATATTAAATTCTCTCTGTTAAAGTCACAGTGTAGTTTCTGTTTTCCTGAAGCTAATGTCCCAGATGTGAGCTCCAATAGGAGCCTGGGTCTTGGAGTAATGGTGCAGGGCAGAATCTTAGCCAACCTGCAACGAACATGTGGTCTGAGTGAGAAATAAATATTTGTGCTGTGACCCACCAAGATTTCTGGGGTCATTTTTTTTTAATGTGGTATAATCTAGCGTATTTTGATTAATACAGAAGTCACAAATGTCACATTCCCCAGCTGGGGCCGTAAGAAGAGGATTGTCTTCCCATGCCAGTAGGCAGAGAGCGGCACCCAGGGCAAGCCATACTCTGACAATTTTACAGATACTCCAAAGTCTGGACACATTTTGCTGTGTTTGAGATTGAGTAAAAGAGGAAAAGAGCCTAGGGTTTAGTTGTGAATATTTTTTATTTTGGAAAGAATTCTTATAAGTAACTAAAGACAAAGACTGTTGTAGAAAAATGGACAAAGGTATATATGGAAAATGCTCAATTTTTTTTCAGGAATCAAACAACTTTTTTATTTATTTTATTTTATTTATTTTTTGTTTATTTTTATTATACTTTATGTTCTAGGGTACATGTGCACAACATGCAGGTTTGTTACATATGTATACATGTGCCTTGTTGGTGTGCTGCACCCATTAACTCATCATTTACATTAGGTATATCTCCTAATGCTATCCCTCCCCCTTTCCCCCACCCCACAACAGGTCCTGGAGTGTGAAAAAAACATTGTTTTTAAAGAGTCAAGGTCTCACTATGTTACCAGGCTAGCCTCAAAGTCCTGGGCTCAAATGATCCTCCCACCTCAGCCTCCTGAGTGGCTGGGACATAAAACAAATATTAAAGTCATGCATTACCAATATTATGGATTGAACTGCGTCTTCCTCTGCCAACAAAAAAAGAATTTAACATAGGAAATTGTTTTCATGAGCACTAGAGGAATGAAAAGTCAACAAAGAACAGTGAGGGAACACTAAGAGTTAACTACAGGAAGGAAAGACCAATCCTAAGCAAAGGCTACCCCCAGTATCTTAGATGTAATCTTATTTGGAAATATGGAAATAAACTCATTGCAGATGCAGTTAGTTAAGATGAGGTCATACTGAAGTAGAACTGGCCCCTAATCCAACATAATGGGTGTCGTGTTTTTTGTGTGTGTTTTGTTTTGTTTTGTTTTGTTTTGCTTTTTTGAGACGGAGTTTCACTCATATCGCCCAGGCTGGAGTGCAGTGGAGTGATCTCGGCTCACCACAACCTCCGCCTCCTGGGTTCAAACGATTCTCTTGCCTCAGCCTCCCAAGTAGCTGGGATTATAGGTATGTGCAACCACACCCAGCTAATTTTTGTATTTTTAGTAGAGACAGGGTTTCACTATGTTCGCCAGGCTGGTCTCAAACTCGTGACCTTGGGTGATCTGCCTGCCTCTGCCTCCCAAAGTGCTGGGACTACAGGCGTGAGCCACCATGCCTGGCCAATGGGTGTCTAATAAGAAGCTGTCCACGTGAAGACAGAGACACTCAGGGAGAAAGCTGAATGTCAATGAAGGCAGAGATTGGAGTAATGCAGCTGCAAGCCAAGGCACACCAAAGATTGCCAGCAAGCCACCAGAAGCTAGGAAGACACCTGAAGCCAGAAAGACACAAAGAATGGTTTCCCTGCAGGTTTCAGAGGCAGGGTGTCCCTGCTGATACCTTGAGTTTAGAATTCTAGCCTCCGGAACTGTGAATACATTTCTGTTCTTTTCAGCACACAGTTTGTGGTACTTTGTTACAGTGGCCCTAGGAAACACATACAACCAATTTTTTTGCTTTTCAAATTGGAAAAGAATAAAAAGAATAAGTTCCCCAGGTCTTAGCAGAATGTCCACGAGGAGTGGGTAATAGGCACTCTTATATACTCCTGATGGGAGACTCTACCTATGAAGTCTTTTTGATGGGTGTTGGCAAAAAGTATCAACAATAACCTCTAAAAAAGAATCTACTTTTGGCCAGCTGTTATGTCTCTATGAATTTATCTGAAAGGTTAAGAAGACAAAAGATTGTTGATTATAGCTGTGTTGACAATAAGAGAAAGTTAAAATATTGAAGTGTCCAATAACAGAGGATTGCTTAAAGAAATCATGGTACATTCTATATGGTCATTAAGAATAATGTAGATTTATTTGCATTGTCATAGAAAAAGATTGAACACATGTTGTTGGTATGGTAGAGAAATTCAAATGATATATAATATATATATAAAATGATGATTCCGTTTTTGTAGGGAAAGATGTGTATATTTATATACCTATATATGAAAAAAAAAAGTCCCCAGGGTTTGATAAAGTACTTAGCAATTGGTAGACACCCAATAAACCTTTACTGAATGTGTATAGGAAAAATGAATTTTTCTTTGTACTCACAGTTAACACTTCTGTGGCCCCAGATATGTGAGTTTTTTCCCACACAGACGGATTCTCCAACACCAGCTGGGTGTCCTACGGTACAATTAAATTCTGGCACTATCTACCTGGAGTTAGCACAGACCCCATAAATTAAGGGAGCAATCCTACAAGACTGCCACCCACTTCAGACACCAATCACAAGTCCACGTCATCATCTGCACTTCTGACCAACCAGCTGTAAATCGGAGGTTCCTACAACCTTCTTCTCAGTTTTGATCTTTGCCAGAGCAGCTCACAGAATTGAGGGAAACATTTACTTATACTTACCAGTTTATTATACAGGATGTTACAAAGGATACAGACAGACAGCAGAGGAAGAGGTACACAAGTCAAGGTATGCGGAGAAGGGGTATAGAGCTTCCACGTCTTCTGTGGGCTTGCCACCCTTCCAGAACCTTCATGTGTTCAGCAACCTAGAAGCTCTCTGTACCCCATAGTTCAGGGATGTTTTTGGAGGCTTTATCACATGGTAGATTATTAATTCAGTCTCCAGCTCCTCTTCCCTTCCTGGGGGATACAGGTAGGCAGTGTGAGGCTGAAAGTTCTGAGCTGCTAATCACGGCTTCATCTTTCTGGTGACCACCTCCATTCGGGAACCCACCAAGAGTTGCCTCATTAGAACAAAATACACTTCTTTTTTTTTTTTTGAGACGGAGTCTCGCTCTGTCGCCCAGGTTGGAGTGCACTGGCCAGATCTCAGCTCACTGCAATCTCCACCTCCCAGGTTTACACCATTCTCCTGCCTCAGCCTCCCGAGTAGCTGGGACTACAGGCGCCCGCCACCTCACCCAGCTAGTTTTTTGTATTTTTTAGTAGAGACGGGGTTTCACTGTGTTAGCCAGGATGGTCTCGATCTCTTGACCTCGTGATCCACCCGTCTCGGCCTCCCAAAGTGCTGGGATTACAGGCTTGAGCCACCGCGCCCGGCCTCGAACAAAATACACTTCTATCATGCAGGAAATTCCAAGGGATTAGCAGCTCTGTGTCAGGAATTGGGGTCAAAGACCAAAAAATATATTTCTTATTATAAATCACAATATCACACTGAATAAATGAATGGATAATCACATAAATAAAAGCTATACACCCAAAATGTTTGCATTTATTTTCTATAGTGGGGGGATTTAGGGGTGATCTTTTCCAAAAAATGTGTTTTATTCTTTTGCATCTATTTACATCTATTTTCAAATTTTTACACGATAAGCACACTTTACTTTTATAATAAGAAGAAAAAAAGAGAAACTTGGAATTCTGTCAAATTCTGCCATCAACTTATTTTCTAACCTAGGACACCACAACCACCCTATCTTGCCTCAGAGTCCCCAGCAAGAAATGGAGAGTTGGTTGGATGACCCCCAGGAACCCCCCTCCCTTGGCCGGTGGAGGAGAGGGCGGAGCTAAGGAAGGCTCTACAGTAGAAGGAACGGAACGAAATGGATCTGGGAACAGAAAGATTCCCCATAAGCCAGCGAAAGTGTGCAGGCAAGGGAGCTGCCGGTCATCAGTCTTGTCAGAGCCTCAGAGTCCAAAAGATGGAATAGACAGAGCTGCCCCCAAACTGTGAGTTTTCTGGGCCTGAAGGCACGTCACATCTGAATGCTGGTTGGTAGAAAGCTGACAAAGAAATGAAATCATCAATAACAACAAAGAAGAAACTAAAAGTAACACAAGCAGGTGTTCGATTGAAAGGCCTCAAAAGGTTAACTCTTGAAGGCTATAAACTCTATTGCAACCTTTTTGGAAAACAGTCTAGCAGCTCTTCAAATGGTTAACCATAGAGGTATCTATGGTTAACAATGGTTAAACAGTTCAGCAGTTCTGCTTCAAGGTATATAACTAAAAGGAATGAAAACCTCTGTCTGCACAAGAACTTATACATGAATATTCATAGCAGCATTATTCATAGTATCCAAAAGGTGGAAACAACCCAAATGTCCATCAACTGATGAATAAACAAAATGTGGCAAAGACATATGATGGAATATTATTCAGCCATGAAAAGGAATCAGGTTCTGATACATACTACAGCATGGATGAACCTTGAAGACATTGTGCTAAGTGAAAGAGGCCAGTCATAGCCAGGTGTAGTGGCTCATACCTGTAATCCCAGCACTTTAGGAGGCCAAGACAGGAGGATTGCTTGAGCCCAGGAATTCAAGACCAGTCTGGGCAACCTAGTGAGACCTTGGCTCTACCAAGAGTAAAAAAATTAGTTGAATGTGGTGGTGCACACATGTAGTCCCAGCTACTCAAGAGGCTGAGGCGGGAGGACTGCTGGAGCCCAGAGAGTAGAGATTATAGTGAGCTATAATGGTGCCACTGTGCTCCAGCCTGGGTAAGAGAGCAAGACCCTGTCTCAGAAAAAAAAAAGAAAAAAAAAAGGAAAGACCGGGCTCGGTGGCTCACCCCTGTAATCCCAGCACTTAGGGATCACTCAAGGTCAGGAGTTTGAGACCAGCCTGGCCAACGTGGTGAAACGCAATCTCTAATAAAAAATTCAAAAATTAGCAGATGTGGTGGCAGGCGCCTGTAATCCTAGCTACACGGGAGGCTGAGGCAGGAGAATGGCTTGAATCTGGGAGGCAGAGTTTACAGTGAGCAGAGATTATGCCACTGCCCTCCAGCCTGGGCTACAAAGCAAGACTCCATCTCAAAACAAACGAACAACAGAAAACAAAACAAACAAAAACAAAAACAAACAAACAAAAAACAAGCCAGTCACAAAAGGCCACATATTGAATGACTCCATTTGTATGAAATGCCCAGAATAAGCAAATCTCTAGAGACAGTAAGCAAGTGGCATTTTAGGGCTGGGAGATTGATTCTGGGGAATGATGACTAGGGGGTATGGGACTTCTTTTTGGGGTGATGAAAATGTTCTAAAATTGAACAACTGAGAATATATCAAAAAAACCATAGAATTATACACCTTAAGTGAGTAAATTGTATGGTGCATGAATAATACTCCAATAAAGCATAAAGCTGTGACAAAGAAAAGAAAAGCAATCAAAGGCTGAATTTTTCTAATTCATGTAATCAGTTCATCCTGCAGAAAGTGTGATTCCAGCTCCCATTTATTCGAGGCATCTCCTGTCTCACAGGCAAAGGTGTTAATTGTGACATGGAATTGGATGACAAGGGATGTGTGGGCCAGTTGCTCCTATAGCCCCAGCCAATTGCCAGCGAACTGACAGGCAAGTGAGTAAGGACCTCCTAGATCATTCAGCTACCAGCTGAGCCTCCAACTGACCGCAGACCCATGAAAGAGCCCAGCTGACCCACAGAAGTGTGAGCTAAACCGGTGATGGTTAAGACACTGCATTTTGGGATGGTTTGTTACATGGCAGAAACCAACAGACACATGTCTGGTACAAATGTGTAAGAGTTTCCTCCAGGAAATATACCAAGATATGGAGCCGCCAGGTCTAGAGTTGGCATTTTTTCAAGCCTACTAGATACTGCCAAGCAGCTCTCCACAGTGGTTGTGCCAATTTATACTCCCACCAGCCCTGTAAGCACATTCCTTTTGCACCACAACCTTGCCAATACTTGGTAATGTCAGTTATTTTGATTTTGCCAATCTGGTATGTGTGAAATGGTGTCTCAATGTTGTTTTAACTTGCAACTCTCTGATCACAAGTGAGGCTGAATATCATTTCTGAGGCTTACTGGTTGAATGAGGTTTCTGAAAAAAAAAAGAAAAGAAAAAGAAAAAAAGACCTTGGTCAGATCTGTGTTTCTGCGTTTCTCCCCCTTCTTGAATTGGCACACTCCCAGATGCAAATGAAATGAGTCTTCACTTCTGGAGTCCCCTTCCCAACTCTTTTCACCAGCCTTCTCCTTAAGACTCGGTGCAGGCATTCACTCCTCCAGGAAGCTTTCCTGACTTCCAACCTCCACGTTGGATCAGGTGCTCCCTCTATGCCCCATCTGCCTTCCTCTGTTGGAGCACCCATCTCATTGTATTGCGGTGGTCTAACTCTCCCTCTAGAGAAGGGATCTTCAATAAAAGTTTGTTGGATGAGTGGATGAAACCCAAGCTTTGCCTTTTAAAAGCTTAGCCTCCCAGCCTCAGTTTCCTCATCTGTTGAATGGGGATGATACAGAAATCTTGGAGAATTGACATGAGTCTTAAATGAAAAAAGGAACATAATGTATCTGATAAAGTAAGCTCTCAATAAACTGAAGCAAGTATTATTTAGAATAAGGAGGTCTTAATGTTTTTGGTCATGGACCACAGAATTTAGAAAAATGAAACATTCATATGCACACATGCACAGATCGATGCACAATTTCTCAGACGTTACAGGTGCTCTGAAGCCATGAGCCCCACATTAAGAACCTGTAATCTATATATATTTATAAATGCCAATTATTTTTACTTTTATGCCCACCATTAGCACCTAATAAATGTTCAGTAAGACAGTGCTGATGAATGAGTTAATTTTGCAAATGGATCAGCAGCCACCCCCGCCCCATGAAATTCCTCAGCCAATGAGCATCTTAGCCTGTGGTCAGCCTTTCGCTGTCCATCACCTATAAGGAAAGAGGACTCCCAGACAGTGGATTGACCTTGGCTTTTTCTGACAAGCAAAAACAATGGCACAAAGCCTTCGCCATATGACCAGCAAAAGCTTCCACAGTCTCCCTGCCGGCCACCCTTCCTAACCTCCTCACAATCCAGTGAAAAAATCTTCATTTTCTCCAACTCCAAAATCAGAACAATGTGATTCTGAAAGGCAACTGCAATCTCCTTCTTGCTACAGTGGCTTTTAATTAGACAACAAAAAGCCCTGGAGATCATACTGCTCCCTTGCAATGGTGTGTTCCAGAAAATTACTGCCGTTGGATTAAATTAAAGAAAGGTTATTCAAGTGACTTGTTAGGCACATTCCAATAGTGTTAGGATAGCACCAGGGCTGTTGTTGCTGTTTTTGTTTTTGTTTTGTCATTTACAGAGCAAGGAAAAAATACACGTCCTTCTGGAAGGTTTTTGATGACACAAACTAGTTCTCATAGAATAGTTAGGATAGGAGAACCTGATAAGTCATGCCTGGAATTGGGACATAAAGATTTTCACCAATTGGACGGGAGGAGGAAATATCTAACATTAGCTGGGAATATACACTCTACTATGGGCTGAATTATGTCCTCCCTTACCTCATATTCATACGTGGAACTCCTAACCCCGAGGACCTCAGAATATAACTATATTTGGAGACAAGGCCTTTAAAGAGGCAGTTATGATGTTTTAGGGTGATCCTTAATCCAATATGACTTATAAGAAGAGAAAATTTGGACACAGACATGGGCACATAAACAGGCAAAAGACCATGTGAAGACACAGGGAGAAAGCTGTCCACACACCAAGGAGAGAGGGCTCAGAAGAAACCAACCCTGTTGACACCTTGATCTTGGACTTCAAGCCTCTAGATTTGTGAGAAAATAAATGTCTGTTAAGTCACCCCGTCTGTGTTATTTTGTTACGGCAGCCTGATATGGTTTGGATCTGTGTCCCCACCCAAATCTCATGTTCAATTGTAATCCCCAATGTTGGAGGTGGGGCCTGGTGGGAGGTGACTGGATCATCCAGGTGGATCCTTCACAGATGGTTTAGTACCATCCCTTTGGTGCTGTTCTGGTGATAGAGTTCTCGTGAGATCTGGGTGTTTAAAGGTATGTAGCACTGGCTGGGTGCAGTGGCTTATGCCTGTAATCCCAGAACTTTGGGAAGCCAAGGCTGGCAGATTGCCTGAGCTCAGAAGTTTGCGACCAGCCTGGACAACATGGTGAAACCCTGTCTCTACTAAAATATAAAAAAAATTAGCCGGGCATGATGGCGTGCTCCTACAGTCCCAGCTACTCAGGAGGCTGAGGCAGGAGAATTGCTTGAACCCCGGAGAAGGAGGTTGCAGTGAGTCAAGATCGCGCCACTGCACTCCAGCCTAGGGGACAGAGCGAGACTCCATCTCAAAAAAAGGAAAAAAAAAAAAAGTGTATAGCACCTTCCCCCTCTCTCTCCCTCCTGCTTCAGCCGTGTAAGATGTGCCTGCTGTCCCTTTGCCTTCCACCATGATTGTAAATTTCCTGAGGCCTCCCCAGAAGCAGAAGCCAGTATGCTCCTTGTACAGCCTGCAAAACAAGAGCCAATTAAATCTCTTTTCTTTATAAATCGCCCAGTCTCAGACATTTCTTTATAGCAGTGCAAGAACGGACTAATACACAGCCCTAGCAAACTGACACACACACTCTATGCCAAATGAGTGCTTGGCATATATAACTGCATTTCCTCTTCATTGCGTCCTCTGTTACCTTCATTGAATGGCTGAGGAAACAGAAGCAGAGGGGTCAGTCATTCAAGGTCTTTCAAGCCGGCAAGTGGCAGAACCAGGATTTGAACCTCCGGCAGTCTGACTCTGATGCCTGCCACATCTGCCAAACTGCCTCAAACTGCAGTGAGGAGAAAAGGCAGTCATTGGCCTATATGGATTTTGACAGCCTCTTCCCACATAAACAGTCTGTGGTTTGGTACTCTGTGGTGGCTCAGACATATTTTTAGCAAGCTCTGATGTCTATCATACTCTTGAAGAAGTGCTACTGTCACTGTGGATCTTTATGGAGTACAAGTGCATCTATAAATCTTTCAGAGCTGTTAGAGAAGGTGCCTGATACTCCTCCAGGAAAAATCAGAACCTGCACCTGCCAACTGATGGTTCTCCATTGCTCTTAGAATAAGGTCAACATTGCTTAGCCCAGCATTCCATGTCTGTCATACTCCACTTCCTCTCCAGCCAAATCTCTGGCCATGTGCTTGCTACATCCAGTTATGCCAGACTTCCTTCATTTCCTGAACATACTGCATTCTTTCTTGCTTCCGTGTCATTATTCATGCTGTTCCTCTGCCTAGAGTATCCTTCCCATTTTGCCCACCTGGTGACCCTTTACTCACTCAGGTGTCCTTCTTCAAGTGTTCACTCTTTCAGAAAGTCTTTTTGACCTCATCTGGAAGAATCCGTTGCTTCTTCCCCTGGGCGCTTGTTATACTTGGACATTTTCTGTGTGATAGACACACCATAAGGGGACCCCCCCCAATCTCCCAGTGAGTCACACCCAAGTATATTCTCCTCCACTTCCGTGTAGGCAGGCAGGCTTCTAACCCATAGAAGATGGTAAAGGTGATGGGATGGCCCTCCCTTGCTTAGGTTACTTTATGTGGCAAAGACGATGGGATGTTGTTCCTATGATTACAGTATGTTGCATAAGGCATTATCTTAGCAGCCTAGAGACAGAGACCCCTTGTGGCTTTCAAGAAGTCAACTAACATTTATGGACCACATTGCTAAAAATTGTGAGTAACTTCTCAGAATAGAGAGTGGCTTCCAGCCAACAACCAGGAAAAAGGTGGGCCTTCAGTCACACTGTCAGAGAGATGGACTCTGCCATCGACTGCATGAGCTTGGAAGTGGAACCTCTCCAAGTGAAGATTTCAAATGAGAACAGAGCCCTGCCAACACCTTGATTGCAGACCTGTGAGATCCTGAGCAGAGGAAGAGAGGAACCGACTAACCCATGCCCTGACTCCTAACTCATGGAAACTGTGATGTAATAAATGCATATTGTTTAGGCAATCAAGTGAGTAACAATTTGTTACCCAGCAATCAGTTACTAATATACTATATTACAGCACACAGCCGGTATTATTCTTTATATGTTACTACCAATTGAATGAGAGCCATGAGAACAATGACTAGAGTTCAGCTCTTTCAGCCCACACACGGTACCTGGCACATAGTAGGCACTTGATAAACTGTTTATTTTTTATTTTTTTATTTTTTATTTTTTTTTGAGACGGAGTCTTGCTCTGCCGCCCAGGCTGGAGTGCAGTGGCCAGATCTCAGCTCACTGCAAGCTCTGCCTCCCGGGTTCACGCCATTCTCCTGCCTCAGCCTCTCGAGTAGCTGGGACTACAGGCGCCCGCCTCGTCGCCCGGCTAGTTTTTTGTATTTTTTAGTAAAGACGGGGTTTCACCGTATTAGCCAGGATGGTCTCGATCTCCTGACCTCATGATCCGCCCATCTCGGCCTCCCAAAGTGCTGGGATTACAGGCTGGAGCCACCGCGCCCGGCCTAAACTGTTTATTGAATGAAAAAGATGAATAGGTTTTTAAGGTTCCACCTGGCTTTGAAAAAAAGATTATAATTTTAGGATGTTGAAACATCATTTACTGTGACCTTCATAGAAGGTCAATGAGAATATCATATATCCAAAGAATAAAGAAGAATGCAGACAGAAAGCATTCTTCTGTAACAGTTATAGGTTCTTTGACACAATTTGCCAAGTAGTTGGGCACACCGGGCCCTGTAAATGTAATAACAATGTCTGTCAAGTGTCTTTGAAGATGGTCAAAGTGAAAAGCAAAACTCACAAAACTGGCTGAAAGGCAGCTAGGACTATTAGTTGCTATTTGAAACCCAGAGACAAAGAGACATTAAGAGCCACAAACCAGTCAAAGGAAGAGTCATCAGTCAGTTTTGGAGCCAGGGACAGTAGTCTCAATTTGTATCAGCCCAGAACTCCCAGAAAATGTTTCATACCACCCTACCCCTGTCCTCCTCTTCCTCCTTTCCCCTACCTCCTCCTCTGTTATAGAAACATAAACATAATCCTTAGAGCAAGAGAGGCCTGCAGACCACCACCTCCAATTCCCTCGTTGTACAAATGGGAAGACTGAGGTTGGAGACAATGAACTTGACCAACACTATACGGAGGGTCTGAGCCCTGGTTCAAGTGATTCTCCTGGTTCAAGTGATTCTCCTGCCTCAGCCTCCTGAGTAGCTGGGATTACAGGCACATGCCACTATACCTGGCTAATTTTTGTATTTTTAGTAGAGATGGGGTTTCTCTATGTTGGTCAGGCTGGTCTTGAACTCCCGATCTCAGGTGATCCACCCATCTTGGCCTCTCAAAGTGCTGGGATTACAGGCATGAGCCACCACACCTGGCCAAGCTCTTTTTTCTTTTTTTTTCTTTTTTTTTTTTAATAGATGATAAAACTGAGGCTCAGGGAGATGATGTGATTCCTCCAAGGTTAATAAGCAGGGATTATTTAACCAAGTCCCTCTGCAGTACTGACCATGGTGCTCTGATGCTGAAATGGGTTGGAGGCTGAGGCTCAGAAAAGAGGATGCCAGCTGGGAAGCCTTGCCTGGGACCTTCACCTCACACCTCACAATGACTGCATCCAGCCACCCATCATCACATTTGACACACACAATGAGACAGCTCCTGACTGTCAGCTCCAGGAGGGCAGGGACCATGGCAGTCTTGCTCCTGCTGAATCCCCAGAATGTAGTCTGGCAGAGCAGAGGGACCTAAGTGCCATCTGAATAAATGAATGGAGTGAATGCATGAATGGATGCCCCAGTGAACCATGCTGATGTGTACATGGCGAGGATGATTTTGCTAGGGGCTTCTCTAATCAGAACAGAGCTGGTGTTGGAGTGAGTGTCCCAGTGTAACCAATACCTAATCCCCTGATTTAAGATGCTCTTAACAGACTTCGTAACAATCGGATTACAGCACAGCATGCCTGATAAGGTCTCTTCCACTACACTCTGCCTCTTTCCAGCCCACAAATCAGCTCCGTGCAATTCATTTTGGCTATCATAATAGTCTGCTATTTCCCCCAAAGCTGTATAAGAGAAATTGGCATCAATTCCACCTGTCTTACTATAAGATGCAGTGAGAGTACAGACTTTGGAGAAACAAACTCATAGCTTGGACACTCAGTTTCCTCATCTGTACAGTGGAGGTAATAATAGTATTCTTTTCACAGGATTTGGGGATTAAGAGAAACAATGTCTATAAAGTGCTTAGCCCTCAGGAATCACTTAACATATTTTCCTTGAGGAAAAAGCCTGGGACAGGCACCACTGGCTACTGGCAGGGCTATGAGCAAGACAGCAACCTTCTCTGGCCCCTGAGTGTCCCATACGTAACACAAGAGTCGGAGAGGGAGGAGTCTAAGGAACCATTCAGCAAATAGTTACTGAGGAATCTACTGTGTGCTCATCCTTGGGCTGAACACTGGACACAGAGAGATAAAGGAGCCGTGGTCTCGCCCTTGAGGTGCTCCTGTGGGGTAAGAGCTTTGAGAAGTGTGTCAAGCATTGTAGGAGCACCTGGTATGTGCAAGGCATATTGAAAAACACTTTCCATATAAAAGCACAATCAACATTTGCAATAACACTGATGACAGCACCACTGTCCTTGTTTTAGAGGTAAGGGAACTCAGGTACAAAAAACCCTCCGTGATTTGCCCAAGGTCACAAAGGTTATGAATAACAGAGATGGGGTTTGAACCTGGAGACTAGCTCTGTGCTCTAACTCCCTTTCTTGCACAAACACAATACGATTCTCCATAATGATGAGACAGACTCAGGAGATTATACTTAGGCCAAGATAAATACCAGTATCTCTCCTCTTTTCCTGATATTTTTGTGCTTTCTCTTTTTCTCGCCTCTCTTTTATCTCCCTGCACTTCCATCAATATTGTCTGCATTATCTACTACTCATAGAGGCAACTGCTTCTCTTTTCGTTGCTGATATCATTCCCACCGGCATTGCAGGGAAGAGGAAGGTTGTGGTCCTGGAGCGTGAGTGATAACTCCAGTTACTAACATCCTTTCTCCAGGGATCCCAGAGCTGGGAAAGGTTCCTCGTGACAGCCAGCATTAGATAACCTTGAGCCTCTTCTTTCTCCTGCAATCAGGCTGAGAACCCTGGGGGGTCGCCAGATTCTCTCCATCTCTCCCAATGACATCTTCTTGACTAAACCCCTATTCATTCCTTCCACCACAAAATGTCAGCTTATGAAACAGCAATCGTTTGCATGTGGCTTGTTTTTAACCTTTGATATTCCCAGTCAAATTTTCTAGAGAAAGTGACCCTCGTATCATTCCCATCCATGGGAAAATGTGGTCCTCATGCCAGCCCCAGCAGAGATACTGAGACAGTTCAGCATTTCTGAGCCAAACATTAGGGGGATCGCACAGCATAGGGGTTCAAAGTAGGAGCTCTGTGGCCAGACTGTTTGGGTTGAAGTCCCAACGCTTCCATTCACTACTTTTGTAAACTTGGGTATGGTTACTTCCCTATGTCTCAATGTCCTCTTTCACCAGGATTATCATGAGGATGGTGGTGATGATGATGGTATCTCCCTTACAGAGTAGTGGGAGGATAGCATGAGTTAAAATACAAGTGTTTAAAACAGTTTGACACTCAATAAACATTAGCTTTATTTTTCTGTATATCCCATGGCAAAGGCATCTCAAATTCATCTCCATTGCTTTTAAAGGTATATTCCAGCGGATAAAAGGAAAGGAAAGACACTCCCAATGACTATGAAATATTTAATAGCAAAAGGCTTTTTAAGATTGCCATAACAAAGAGGGAAAATAACTAACAACTCAGTGTTACTCTATGAGTTGCAACATGTTTTCGTTTGTTGCACAGAACATGAAACATACAGGTTGCAGTTGTCTTCTGGGGAGGCAGGATGTTTGGGAGCCTTATTTTACAGATGAAAGGTGAAGCCACTTGCTGTGGGTTCACACAACTAGTTAAAGGGAAGCTCTGAGACTGGAATAATGGTTTTCTGCCTGGTATCCAGAGTGCAGCTCAATTTCTTGGTTAAAACCAACACACAGGAACTAAACCACAGGCCTGCCGTGGTGACTCACATCTGTAATTCCAGCACTCTGGGAGGCCAAGGCGGATGGATTGCTTAACCCCAGGAGTTCGAGACCAGCTGGGCAACATGGTGAAATCCTGTCTCAATGAAAAATACAAAAAATTAGCCAGGCATGGCAGTGCCAGCTAACCAGGAGGCTGAAGTGGGAGGATCCTGTGCCTACTGGTGGAGGCTGCAGTGAGCCATGATCATGCCCTGCACTCCAGCCTGGGTGACAGAATGAGACCGTCTAGAAAAAAAAAAAAAGAAAAAAGAAAAATGCCCAACACAATTTACTCTTCTTCCTTCTGTCTTTTCAACTGCTCCAGTGTGTTCAAGTTTCCAGGAACATTCCTAAGGGAAGGGCATTCACTGGCCAGAGCTGGGGAGCATTAATGAACAATTAAAAGTGGCTTTGGTGAAGAAAGCAAACGGAAGCCTGCTGTGTGCCTGGGAGAATAATATTTTCCCTCTGAAGAGGGCAGTATGCAACCAAGGCCAGGTTGTGTACTCAGGTTTTTCTCCCAGGTCTTGCAGTGCAGCCCTCAGAAGCCGAAGCATTTCAAAGAGCTCATTTCTGAATGACAAACATCTTCATACATGAAATAGGATTCTGGAGGTTTTAGCACAGTCATACACTGCCTCTTGCCTGAGGGGACACAGTGCAAACTGATTCTAAGGTGGTTATGCAAGATGGATGGAAGAAGCTCCAACGATTTCTTTTTCTATCATCTGCCCTCCCAAATCATCCTCTATGAAATTAAACAATAGCACAGCATCTCAGATGGTCTCTGACGTTTGCAGAAAAAGTGTTTCTTTTTCTACTACGACTGCATGCAGCCTGGTTTCTGCTGCCTAAAGCAAAACACCTCCTCGAAAACATCCTTAGCACAGAAATAAAATGTTGGGACTGCGGATCTTAGCTCCTGGGATACATTTATCAAGCCAATCACAGTAATTGTAATTAAAACACAAACTAAGTGAAAGCTGAGCATGAAATACATTAGCAGGAAACCTGAACTGCATACAATTAAGCCTTGCTTGGTGGCATTTTGAGGTATGTCATTGATACATTTCTGGGGTGGAGAAGATTGATTTTTTTTCTTAAACATCTTGGTCTAGTTGCATGAAAGGCTTCAACGTCAGTTACAAAGGAGGAATGAGGATACACACTATTAACTACTAAACTTACAGCTGTAAGACAGATGTCCAAAGGTAGCCTAATTGGCTATTTTAAAAAAAATCTTCCTCAGACATGCTGTTAAATATGTTTATTGGGCATTAATTTAACCTAGGTCTACTTTAGGGAAGTAAAGAATTGAAGATCTTTAGGGAAAATACAGCTTCCATTCCTAGCCTCAATGCATTAAGTCAACGGTGTTGAAAACCTTTCCACTCTTCCCCACTGTCTAGAGAAGTCCATTCTTCTTAGAGGTTCTTCATTCAGGTGTCGCTTCTGCAGTAAAGTCCTTACCATATTCTCCTCTCCTAAACCTGGCTCCCTCGGCCATTACAACACTTATCACTCTGGTTTTTAACTCTATTTATTTGATCTTTCTCCCCTGGGTCTCCAGCACCTAGCACATGACCCGGCACAGAGCAGATGATTCAAAAACGTGGAATGAAGAGCAACCAAATAAATAAACGAATGAATAAATGAATGATCTATCCTTCTGGGTCCACCACAAACCAAATCCTCCAGGTAATCGTCCATCTTGCCCTACACTGGATAGAAGTCAGCTGGCTCTGCAATGGAAATCCTGGAAGAGATTTCGGAAAAATACATAGGAGAGTAGCTTAGGAGAGGCAGCTCAGGTTGGAAGGGATGTGTGTGAGGTAGAGGTGTGTGTGTCTGTGTGTGTAGCACTATGAAGCTCCCCCTTAGAATAAAAGCACACGGCTTTTACTTAGATCTTATTTGGGGGATTGGGTGGGTGATGACAGACTCCAGGGCACACCTGAGTGTATCTTCCCATTTTGCCTAGGGATGGGAGAGCATAGAAGAGTTTTTCTCCAAGTCACTTCAAATATGCATATTTTTAATTTCTATTTTGAGATTGTAGATCCAAATGCAGTTGTAAGAAATAATACATAGACATCCCATGGACCGTTCACCCAGTTTCCCCCCATGCTGACACGATGGCAACCAGGACATTGACATTGATACAATCCACCCACCTTACTCAGATTTCACCAGTTTTATATGCGCTCATTAGTATGTGTGTGTGTGCGAGCGTGGGGTGTACACTTTATATAATATTTCTGAAAGTGGCTTTTCCCTCGCAATGGAGACTGGGAAGGGGTCCAGTCTGATCCATCCCTGCCACGGAGTTGGCTCCGGCAGACAGCAGTCTCTGCTTGTATTCGTCTCTCGCACACAGTAGGTGGCCAACGACCGTCCACGTAAACCCTTGAACTTGTCATCTCAGGGCGCGTTCAGGAGGGGAGCGCCACACACTGTAAGGAAGAAAACTGAGACTGAAGTGCCCAGTATTTTGGAAGCAAAAATCAAACAAACAAAAAACTTGACGATTTCACCCCCGAATTGTGAATTAGCTAGCTGGCTAATTGCTCCAAAGCGATCCTGGTGCCGGCACTCGCTGCCAACGCCGAAAAACGCAGTTTCTGAGCCCCGCTCCCGGCTCTGCAGGTGGGGTAGGGGACGCGGGAGCTCCTTCCATCCCTACCCCCGCGTTCACCCCTTTCTTCCCTGGGGCTGGACTGTTTCACCCCGTCTCCAGGCAACGGCCAGGCGCACCGGGCGGGACGTCATTTCCTGAGGAGCCCGGGGGGGAGGGGGCGGGCAGGAGGAGGGGCGAGGGGGCGGGGCC
>NW_016806398.1:1440503-1488670 GCF_001698545.2 Rhinopithecus bieti
GCGGGCAGGAGGAGGGGCGAGGGGCGGGGCCCGGGCCGGACTGGCAACGCGACGGCGTCGGAACTCGCTGGAAGACTCGGCCCGGGCTGCTCAACAGTTCGCAAAGTCCAGGCTCGCGGCCGCGCGGCGCAGGGGCGCGGAGGCTCCCCGGGCGGCTGCATCCCGGGGCTGCCCCGGGCATGCCCCACACCCCTTGCCGGACGCCCGCGCGGCTTCACCGACTGCGACTCCCCGGACTACTCTGGAACTAGAGCGCCCTCCGACCCAACTTCTGACTTTGGGGTCCCCCAGCCCTAGAGGAACGGGCTGCCCGCCTAGGGGAGCCCCGGGCATGGTGTGACGGGGCGGTCAGGTCAGCTTTGCGGCGCCCCCCGACTCCAGCCACCCGTCAGCTCCGTGTCCTCCAGAATGTAGCTGCTGACTCTGCGCCCCCCGGACTCCAGCCGCAGTCTCCGCCACCTCGGGGCTCCAGCAGCCAACTCCTGTGTCTTTCAGGAACTCGCCGACGTCTCCGCGTCTCCTGGATTCCAGGTGCGCGAACCCCGCCGTCTTCGCGCCTCCGGGACTCTAGCAGCGGTCTCCGCGACCTCCTGGGATCCAGCCACTGTATCTGTGCTCCCCAAACCCGGGCTCCAGCCGTCGTCTCCGCGCTCCGGGGGATCCAGCTGTCGCGCCAGTACCCGCGAGGACAGCGGCACACCCCACACCCCGCGCGCCCAGAGCCCGGCCGGGCCTCGGCGTGGAGATGAACGCGCCGCTGGACGGCCTGTCGGTGAGCTCGTCCTCCACCGGCTCGCTGGGCTCGGCGGCCGGGGCGGGCGGCGGCGGGGGCGCGGGGCTGCGACTGCTCTCTGCCAACGTGCGCCAGCTGCACCAGGCGCTGACCGCGCTGCTGAGCGAGGCGGAGCGGGAGCAGTTCACGCACTGCCTGAACGCTTACCACGCGCGCCGCAACGTCTTCGACCTGGTGCGCACCCTGCGCGTGCTGCTGGACAGCCCGGTCAAGCGGCGCCTGCTGCCCATGCTTCGTCTGGTCATCCCGCGCTCCGACCAGCTGCTCTTCGACCAATACACTGCCGAGGGCCTCTACCTGCCCGCCACCCCCCCCTACAGGCAGCCCGCCTGGGGCGGCCCCGACGGCGCGGGGCCCGGGGAGGTGCGCCTGGTGAGTTTGCGGCGTGCCAAGGCCCACGAGGGCTTGGGCTTCAGCATTCGTGGGGGCTCGGAGCATGGCGTGGGCATCTACGTGTCTCTGGTGGAACCAGGCTCTCTAGCTGAGAAGGAAGGACTGCGGGTCGGGGACCAGATTCTGCGCGTCAACGACAAATCCCTGGCCCGGGTGACCCACGCGGAGGCCGTCAAGGTAGGGCTGTGGTTTGGACAGGAGTATGGACAGAGTGGCACAGCTTTTTCAGTAACTCCATGCTGTGTGTCCTTAGGCGAATCACTTGGCCTTTCTGGGCCTTTTTTTTTTTTTTTTTTTTTTTAACTTTGAAACAGGAATGTATAGCTTACAGAGCAAATAGCTGTCAGGCATTGGGAACGTAGTTTTGCACAAACAGACATGACCCTTGCCTTCGTGAGGCTTAAAGGCTAGTGTAGTCGATAGTATCAAATACTTGAGCAAATGTATGGTTACGATGTATGAAAAGGGCTGTGGATTCTTATGAGCAATAAAAGATAAAATCTCTGCTTGGCGTCATTAGGTGGCCTTTGCTGCTGCCATTCTGTGGGTGTTTTTTTCCCTGAAAGAAAGTTTTGTTAGCTCTTAAGTGGCCCGAGGAGGCCGTTTGTGTGATCCACAGTGCCCTGGCTTGACGTCGCTGTTTTTGGAACAGGCTGTGTATCCTGAAGCAAGTCATTTGCCCTCTCAGGACCTCTTATTCTCCACTTGGAAAATCGGGCCACTGGACCAAATAAGCGGTCCCTAACCTTTTTGGAAATGAGACTCCTGCCTGAATGTCAAAAATAAATTCCCCAGCCCCTGAGAGTATTTGTCCTCTCTGCCATCTGTTAATTGAGAAATACAACCTCATGACAACAAGCTTCCAGGGATTTAATCATGCTTTTTAAAGGAGTGTGTGTGCTCACTGATCTCACAGCCCAGGGCTACTGAAAACCAGCTGGAGTATGATGGATAGTGTTGGGTCCAGGGTGGATTCATGGATCCTTTGCAGGCATTTTTCCCCCTTTCCCCTTCCCCCACCTCGTTTATGTACAAGAAGTGAAGAGTTTGGGGGAAAAGGGACAATGACACATGCTCTGCTTCTGCAGAGAAATGCTTCTCAGGGGGTTGGACTGTTCTGTAAAACACCCCCCTGCCCCTGTTCCCCACCAGCGCAGGTGTTTTGAACTCCAGCTGAGGGCCTGCTGGCTCCTGGGAAACTCCTAGGCAGCAGAGGCCCATGACCACTTCCTCCTGAGTGCCGTTCAGTGACCTGTGTCCAGGTGAGTCTTGAGCCATCTCCCTGGCTGTGCACCTGATGTCGGCTTCACTCATCTGCTTCCCAGCCCATCAACCCCTTTGAAGGAAGCCCTTGAGGCTTTCTGAAACTTCTTTGCAGCTTCTGGAAAAAGGCCGATCGGTTTATACTGTTCCAGGGTGCAGTGGGCAAAGCTCGTTGTGAGTTTCCATGCAACAATTCCTCTTCCCCTTCTGTCAATCTTTTCCCTTTGTTTAGCATTCCATATATTTATAAAGAAGTAGTCCATTAGCCTTGGCCTTAAAAGGTCTGGAGTCCCCAGATGATAAATTTATGCACTAAAGATACTTGATGTAAATGATCATTTATAAATGTGGATTCAATTTTAGTGGCAATTTAAAAAGACTTGGGTAACTTAACGGTCACAAGGTGATAAGGTGCTAGGCTTTGGAAAGACTGTCAGTTACCTTGGTCATTCAAAATGCAGAGTGTCCCTTCCATTTGCACCCCAGACTCAGCCATGCCATAAGGGTCAAGCTTCTTGGCTATGAGTTTCAATTTACCAGCAGTGCTCCCGGCCTGCCACCCCTGCCCTCCCCCACCACCATTTCATTGATCCCGCTCCAGATCTTCTCTCTGAACCTCCCTCAACAACACCATGGTGCTGTTAAACTGTGACTCAGAGCAGCACCAGCCTTTAGCTCATTTATTTACTCTTGCTGCTTCCAGAGTAGAACCTAAACTCTCCATGTCATAGTTTTTGAAGCCTGAGAATAAACCCTTGCCAGCAAGGGAGAGGTTGATAGGAGCAGAGCTGTCCTTGAAGTGTGGGAGCCTGTGGCGCAGGAGCCTGTGTGAGCTGAGTGGCTCTGTCTCTTTACTGTCATTTTCCCAACAGAAGTGGCTACATTGGCAAAATGAGCTCTTGCCCCAGGGTCACCCCTCTTCTAGCCGTGGCAGGACACATAACCTGCCTGGCATGGACCCCTTTGGACCCTTCAGAAGCAACGGGCAAAATGATGGCTGCTTTGTGTTACATTAACCCCAGGGGAAAAAGAGGACAGACTTTTCTTTGGTGGGTGGAATTTAAAACGGAGGAGGCGGAACTTAGTTCCTGAGGCCATGGCGCTCCTCGTGTACTTTCAGGAACAGTTTAAAAGAACACCTGGAGAACTGTTGACACATTTCCACAAAATTAAGAGCGAAAAGCCTCTTAACTGAGAGCCAGAAGAGGCCCCAGCTTTTCTACCAGGCACAGACTGCCCTTAACCAGCATTTCTCCATGGAGAGCCGTTCTTTGTAAACTGCAGTGCTGCGAGTCACCATGTCAGGGATTTTATGGTAAAGGTATATTACTGTTAACTGGACTTCACACTTCATTCAAATTTCACCAATTTTTCTGCCTGTGTCCTTATTTTGTTCTAGGATACCACACTGCATTTAGTAGAAGATGTGTTTTCAGTCTTAACGATCTTTATTTTTCTCCTGCTATGGAAGGTGGTTTGAGGGGGAGGAGATCCTCTGAGCTTCCCAAACAGAGAGATTCAGTGTGTGCGTGTGTAATAAAAATTAAATTAAGTTAAATTAAATTTTAGGAATCAAGTTACTTAAGAGTTTATGAATAAAGGAGGGTTGCAGCTTTTTAAAGAGTGGGTCGAGCAAAGTTTTTTCCACTTCTCTTTCTGATAAATCAAGCATCCATTGTTACCTGAAGCAGTTCAGTGAGGATTTGATACTATATCCATTGGGGCTTCCACCCCTCTCTTGAAACCCACTTGAGGAATCAGCAGTGACAAGTCCAGATAAGGCAAGTCATGTACTATTTGCAATTATGTTGAAATGTTTGAGTTTTGAAAAAATATCTTGAATGAACAGGAGCCAAACTAATAATAATAAAAAAGTAGACCTTTCAAAGGTTTTCAGCCAAATGTGCTTGATACATTGGCCACATTGATACACAGACCAGGGATGCTGCTTTAGGCCCTGCTGCATACTTCCTGTGTGACCTTGGGCAAGTCACCGACCCTCTCTGCATTCCAGGGTGGATGGGCCGGGAGCTGTCCAAGATCCCTTCCAGCTTTGACAGTCTGCGATTTGCTTGGTATGTGCTACACAGAAGGCATTTAGAATGTCTAATCTGATGTTTTCTTGTTCTTTTGAAATGGCTTTCATTTAAGACAGAATAAGGAAAGTTGGCTAAGGATTGGGAGATGAGGATCTTGGCACTCTTGCGTAGTAGCATCCTACTAAATCAGGAAATTGATGGGTTATACGTTGTACTGACGAGAGCTGGACTGCTGTCTCTTGACCCATGAACACCAACCCTGGTGCTATTCCAGAGCAAATGAGGAAACAGTAGGATTCTGGCACAAACAGCACTGCCCTGGGAGCATTCAAAATCAAATGCACTTGCTCACTTGCCTTCTGAATCTCCTGGTTACATGGGTAGCAGAACACAGGGTATCCGGGTACTGCTGAGATATGTACATATATGTGTGTGTTTCATCTCAATAAAAATTGCACAGTAGGTGCTTCCTTATGGCCTCAGCACCCCATGGGTAAATTCAAGGAGCATATTAGAATTCAAGGAGCATATTAGAATTGAAATATTCCAGAAGTTAAGAACTGTTGCCGGTACTTTCATTTAATTAGTGATCGCACCCTCCCTCCCTTTGCATAATAACCTGGAAAGAATCTGTCCATATTAATATAAGACATTATATCTGGTCCAGCGTGTTCTAAATGACACAATTGTCCTTTTCCCATTGTGCATGGTTAGCTGAAGCCATTACAAATTATTACCACTTCCAACTTTGTGTCTGAAATGTGACTTCTCCCCCTGGTCTCGTTCCTGTGTCCAGTTTGGAAACCGTGGCTCCATGGCATGCACAGACTTTCCTCTAGCCCTGCTTTCACTCTTGGGTCCTATGAGTCCTGCCAGCAATGACATGTGGAAAAGCTCACTTATTACTAAGCCCATTATTGAGTAGATTTGTGGCTGCTGCATATCCAGAATGTGATGCAGTACATTGAGAGGGTCCATTTCTTTAATTTAGTCTTGTATATTTAGTTGGCTCAAGCTGAGGCTCAAGGTTTTAGAAAATTATGATGCCTAGATAGGACAAAAATCCTCCTTCATCTGGTTATTTACTCTGTAAATCAAAGAAGCATTTTGTAGGGTGGAAGAGAATGCCCTTAAAGAAAAAAATCGGTATTTTTATAGAAAATTCTTGCCTCCTGACTTGAATCTGGACATGAAGGAGATATAGAACCACACCAGCACTAGTGTCTTGTTTTCCTGTTGTTCCCCTCTGCTGACAAACCCAGCATTGTTTATTACTTGCCATCGATTCATCATTTGGATGGAGCTGCAAAGATAAGTGTGATCCTTTAACCCCCTGACCGATTGGATTGTGTGTATGTTGCTGCTTCCCAACTCTGCCTGCCTTCAGCCGCACTCACGGTACACAGCCTGCCTGCACCTGTCAGTGCCTGCAGCCCCTCGCTCATGTGCCTGTCTGCTCAAGCTTGAAGCACATGTACAGTCGTCTCAGAATCATAATCCCCCCTCCATCCTGCAAAGGGCTTTGCACCGAAGCAGGCGTTCATAGGGGATTAGGCTCCAACTGGTGATTTCTAGCAAGGTTGTTTTATGACCTGGAAGGGAAGCCTTTGGTTTACCCTTTTCAGGGACCCCAGACTAATCCTCAGCCAGGACCAGAGAATCTTGATTAGAAAGAATGACATTAAATGGCCATAGGTATCTGGAGGCTGAAATACAAATCTTTCAAAACGGACTTCTTTTTTAAACTCCTGAGGAAGAATCTGATATTAACTCTGAACTCACACAGACTTCTAATTGTGCCCCAGGGTAGGGGTGATTTTTAAGATTTTTGTGCTGCTGACATTGGCCTTTTACTTTTAAAGCCTGGCAAGCAGAAAGGGTGCAGAGAATGGGAATCACTCTCTCTCCATTCTTTTTCCGTGCATTCCTGGTGTCAGCTGCAGGAAGCAGCATCATGGGGCCAGTGCACTTGTGGTTATTTATTTTTCAATAGACTATTTATTAAAGCAGTTTTAGGTTCACAGCAAAATTGAACAGAAGATACAGAAATTCCGCATATAGTGGACACATGCTAACCGCCCCCATTATCAACAATTGATGAACCTACATTGACACATCATTGTCACCTAGAGTACGTAGTTTGCATTGCACTTGCACTATAACTTTACTTTATTGGAAGCCTGTTGGGAACAGGGGAGACTGACATTAACAAGTACCTACTATGTGCTGGGTGCTTTATCCCTCCTGTTCCCTTTAACCTTCCCCAGGGGAGCAGGCAGGCGAGGAGGGTCATGCTCAAGGAGATGGAACTGGGGAGCTCAAGGTCCCCATTGGATTTAGGAGCAAGTGGCCTCCCTGCCTGGACCCCAGCCCAAGGGTTTTGTAGTCAGCCTCCTGGAAGACAATGCCAGCCAGTCCCCTTACTAGAAAGCATGGCAGATGTCACATTTTGTACTTGACATTTGAGGGCCTTTTAAGAACGAACCAGAGACTTCACTTTACTGAGTTGGCGGCAGGGGTTGGGGGTGCTGTCTGAGACCTACATACATATCAAGGGAGAGTGGTGTATTTCAGCCTGTTCCACTGTTGGGTAGAGACATGCATCCATGCATTCTCTGAGCAGTGCTTACCACACACAGGCCTGTGGCTGATACTTGGACATCAGAGATGAACAGGACATGACCTCTGTCCTTGGGGGTATAGACCCATCCATGGCCGCAGGTCACCCAGCATTTAAAGTGCTGTGACATTCTCACGCTTCTGCATGCCCCTCACCCTCTCTGAAGTAGTCCACCCACCTGCCCACTCCTGTATCCTTTTACCTGGCTTTAGTGTCCTGCAGCCCATTTGTCACTACTAAAAGGACGTTTCTTTATGTCTGTTTATGGTCTGTCTCCCCCGTTACAAGTTTGCTCCAGGATAACCAAGATTTGATCTGCCTTGCTCATTCACGCATCCCCAGCTCCCGGCACACAGTAGGTGCTTTAATAAATAAATGAATATTTGCCAAATGAATGGAATGATCTTGCTCCTAATCCAGCACTCGTGAGTTCAGAATTCCCCAGCTCCTGAGAGTGAGATCTGAAGGAAGTCTGTGTATGCCAGCGTTGTGGGTGCTAGACAAAAACACTGAAAAAAGCCACAGGCTCTAGTGTGTGCTTTACCCCCAAGCTGGCTGTGTGGCCATGGGCAGGTCACGTGACACCTCTGAACCTCAGTCTTAGGAGCTGTGAAATGGGCATAACTACCTCCCACCTGCCTCCTTCCCAGGTGGCTGTGGGGATCAAATGACTACTAGATGTGGCAACATTTGGAACCCTCTGCTATTTGAGTATAAGGCCTTTAAAAAAAATGTGGTTTGTGCTTGGGTACTCAACGACTTTTCTCATCCCCTGAAGCCCAGAGCCACCCTGCGAGACCCTTTCAGCTAGTTCATTTGTCACTTTGCTCTTAATTTTCAAACCACTTCCCAGAAGTGGGTTATTTCAGCAGCCTGATTGTGTCTTTGATTCCAAAATAGAATCATTTATGCATTCTGAAGCAATCAATGAACCAATTTTGGGTGAGATGTATCTTCTGGCTTTTGGGTTTCTTTCTTTCTTTCTTTAAAAAAAAAAACAAAAAAGAAAAACCGTTCAGGTTTCTAGAAGCCCAGCATTTTGGGTGAAGGCCAAGTTTCCAGTAACCACACGTATGCTTAAAAGCTGCTTTATTCTCTGAGCATGCATAAATGGATTTATTTTTTCTTTCTTTTCAGTCCCGGCACCTTTGCCTCCTTCCCCGTTTGAGAATTTGTATTCCTTTTGCTAAATTGGCTGTGGCTTTGCTTCAGTTAGCAGCCAGTTTCGCCATGATTTTTTTTCTCTCCACCTGAGTTTCCTAATATCAGCATCCTCTCAACTCTGAATGCAAAGCAAATAGATCAGCCTTCCATAAACAAGCCCCCAAATGTCCTCTTTCCTGGATTCTAAAGCTGTAGGCTGCGGGGAAGAACAGAGTAAAGTGATATTAAAAGGGGTATTCCCAAATACCCGGGTGTTAGAGCCTTAGAAGTGGTAATTTACAATGTTAGCTTGCTTAAGAATTAACAAACTGCCCAGGCAAGCCTTAACCATGCTAAGGTTTGGGAAACACTGTCTTCCTTTAGGATTCCTCCATCTCCAACACTGTTTATCCCCATAAAGACTTGACCAGAGAGGTGAACTTTCCTGTCCCCATACTTAACTATTTTGCAGCAAGATTCCGCTTGTGCATGGTCAACTGATATACTAGAGAATCTAAGGAAGGGAGGTATGTACCCAAGAGGTTAGAGATGGGTTTTGGAGATGGACCTGGGTTCATCTGACAGTGTAACTTGGCTGTGACCTTGGGCCGGACCCTTTGCCTTTCTCTTACTCAGCTATCCTACCACCAAACCTGGCCCATAGTCCTCACAAACATGTCATTGTTGCTGTTGAACATCAAAAGTCTGGAAAATATGGCAGGGGAGGTCCTGCTGCAAGCATTGTAATAAAAAATGGTATGGACAGCCTTCGCTTATCTTTGAAAGTCTTCTGTTATGCCTGCTTAGTTTTTTATTTGTTTGTTTGGTTGGTTGGTTGGATTTTTTTAGGTGCCATTGGAAGAAAATACTGGAGTCAGGGCCCATGTGATCCACTGTAGCTGTCTGAATTGCAGAGTCATTTACTAAATGTAGTCAATATACCCACGTAGACAAAGTTTCTTTAAAAATGTAATTGCTCCTATCTGGCTTTTGGCATCGGCATTTTTGCTTTATAGCAGTAATAAAGCCCGGTGGTTGAATAGAATTATGTGTCCCCCCCACCATCCCTTCTGATTATCTGTGAGGCCTTATAACAATGTGGGTGGCATACCAGACAGTTGCATGACCCAGAGTGTGACAGCATTGTCCCCTGGATCGGCTGCATCCATAACTTTGTTTCCCAGCAACCTTCCCTGATGGCCTCCCCAGTGACCCTGATGAGGTGGGAGAGGAGGTGGCTGTTTTTAGAGCCCATTAAAGCAATTAATGCAGGTGAAATTGGTGATTTGATAACATGGGCTTCTGCACTTAAAAGAAAACCCTGTAATTTATTTAACTACATCTGAAAAGGTGTACTAAGTCTCATTAAGAGGTTTCTGATTAAGAAAAGAAACGTGGTCCAGCTTTCAGAAATGAACCTCCCGTGTGGATAGGAAAACTTTGAAAGTCAAGGGAGGGATTTTCCTTCTGCCATGTCCATCCTCCTGTCCCTAGACAGAGGAGTAGCATCCTTTGTAGTGTTTGGACCCAGTGTACCCTTTTCCTTTTCTTCATCTCTTTCCTTCTGCCTCCCTCCTCTTTCTCTTTAGTGAACCATACATTTCTCCCAAATTTTCCCTGACTCTTGAGCCCCTCTCCTCCTGCAAGTCCTTCCAATCCTGACATTTTAAAGTCTGCTTCGCAGGTCCACATACATGTACAGCTGTTCCTCAAATTCCTCTTTCCCCAGATGTCTGCATTTCCACCCATCTTCTAGCCTTGTTGTCTCTGCACAGGATCTGTGCCTCCTTTTAGTGTATTTATCTATTTTTTAATTGCCTACTCATGGTGCTTTCTTTCGCCCTTAAATCATGGATATTTCCCCTGCTCTTGTTCCCCACTTTCTCCCACTTGAGGATTGCACCAGCCCCAGGGAGGCTGGGCTCTCCAGGCTTTACTTCTCTCCAGCACTTCTTAGACCACACCTCTTTCTTCCCCATCACCACCATCGCCACCAGGACTGCCGAACTGCAGTAGCCTCCTGGCCAGCTTGTCTGTCTCCTGTCTTGCTCATCTGCCCACCAGTCTGATGTCCATCCTGGTGACAGGGTGCACTCTCTAAATATGTATTTCATCAAGCTGTGCCCTGCCTACAACCCTGCTCTTGAGCTGGGAGCCTGCAGGGCAGACGCCAAACTCCTCAACCTCGTATTTGGGCTGCCCATGCTCTGATCTTTACCTGCAGACAGTCCTGTTCGCCAAGTTGTGTCCACTTGTGGCCAAGTAAGCAACATACCCTCCTCTGAAGTAAGGCTTTGATTCTCTCCAGCTATTGACAACCACTGATCCTGTTAGCTGCAGCCTCAGTACATCCTCTCCAGAGGACCTGCCTGCTCACCTCTGCCACTGTCCCTATTTCCAGGAGCCTGCTCTTCCCTCCTGAACCCCCCAGCCTTTCTCACTTCTGTCATGACACAGATAATGCATTTCTTGGTGTTTTCTTTGTTGCTCATTGTATGATAATAACCTTTGATAGAGGGCTTAGAATGAGCCAGACACTGTTTTCAGTGTATGTGTATAAAGTCACTTAAGACTTACAATCACCCTGTGAAGTTCAAGGTAGGTATCATTTTCATCACTTTGTTTTCCAAAACCGCCAAGTGTTTGTCACTTGCCGGCCATCCCAAAGGTGGAAAGTGGCAGAGCTATGATTTACACCGAGGTGTTGTTGACTTGAGGGATTGCATCTTTGCCCTAACAGCAGGGAGAAGGGATGCCCCGCAGTGCTCGAGCCTGAGCTCCGAAGCCTTGGGTTTCCAAGCCTGGCTCTACCACTTTCTAGCTGTGGGGCCTTGAACCAGCTGCCTAACCTCTCTTATTCTCAGATTCCTCTTCAATGACGTTGTGATGGGAATAATAGTAAAATAGCAGACAAGTTACTTACCTTCTCTGTTCAGGTTTCCTCATCTCTAAAATGGGGATACTGATGGTTATGCAGATAATGTATTAAAGCACTGGGTGCATCCGTTGGTCTGAACATTTGATGATCATTTACCATGTTCAGACTCCTGTGTTGGGATCTGTTTTCCTACCAGATGCTGCTCTTCCTGGCAAAGTAGAAGGTACAAAACAGATAACACACACAAGATGCTTACAGTACTTAGTGCACTAAAAAATATCACCACCGTTGGGAATCTTCTGTGACATCACAAGCTCTGTGTGGGTTTCACATACATGCCCCACTGACACCTCACCATACCCTCCGGGAGAGGACTCTGAGAATTGGAAGAGGAGGTAACCCGTCACGGGCACATGGTCAGGGGTGGCGGGACTAGGATTTGAATCCAGGTATTCCAGCCTCTAAAGTGCATGCTCATTGCCAGGGCTCTTGGCTGGCTGCTAAGAGAGAAGCAAGGCATACAGCCCAGCATGGTGCTGGCAAGAGCAGGAGTTCAGTAAATATGCGTTTCCTCCCTGAGTTTTTTCCTTGTGGAAATGGCTTTGTAGCTATTTGATGAGAAAACCTAGGTTGCGGCTGCTCTGTTCTCTCCTGGGCACACTGTATGCATTTTATTGACTAGATTTCAGGGACAGAGGTGGCATTGGGCACTTTTCCTTTTTTTTTTTTTTTTTTTTCTTTTCTTCTCTCTTATCTCTCTCACCATGCCTTAACCTTTGTCACGTTTTTATTTTGTACGTTGTGTGTGGAAATTCCCTGATAGATAACTGAGACTTCAGTTCAACCCCCATTAGAATAAACTGGTGACTTGTGAAATTATCTTGTTGAATAGCGGAGTCTCTGAATTCGTCCACACTGCCAGATCAGCACACTTCAAGGATGAGAGCAGGGTCTCTCCTGGGCCTCATGTCAAAGGCTGGTGGTCATCAACTCTGCTGTCACAGACTGGACAAGTTAAAGGGGCATTTTGTTTGGTCATAGGAAATGTGTAATAGAGGAATTTGTCTAGGCTCTTAAAATGTGTTTCTTCCCCACTTCTCCTTTTTTTTCCTTTTTTTCTTTTTTAAAGAGATAGGGTCTTATTCTTTTGGCCAGGCTGGAGTGCAGTGGTGCGATAATAGCTCACTGCAGCTTTGAACTCCTGGGCTCAAGTGATCTGCTTGTCTCGGCCTTCCAAGCAGCTGGGATTACAGGTGTGCACCACCACACCTGGCTAATTGTGTTTATTTTTGGTAGAGATGAGGTCTCACTATGTTGCCCAGGCTGGTCTCAAACTCCTGGGCTCAAGCGATTCTCCTACCTCGGCCTCTCAAAACACTGGGATTATGGGCGTGAGCCACTGTGCCCGGCCTCTTTATTTTAATTACCTAACATATATGGACTTAATTGTTTTTCTTTTTTTTGAGACAGGGCCTTGCTCTGTCACCCAGGCTGGAGTGCTCTGGTGTGATCCTGGCTCACTGCAGCCTTAACTTTCCAAGCTCAAGCAATTCTCCTGCCTCAGCCTCCCGAGTCACTGGGACTACAGGCTTGCGCCACCATGCCCAGCATGGTGTGTATGTATATTTTTGTGTGTGTGTATTTTTTTTTTTCTTTTGTAGAGATAGGATTTCACCGTGTTGCGCAGACGGGTCTTGAGCTCCTGGGCTCAAGCAATCCACCCACCTCCGCCTCCCAAAGTGCTGGGACTACAGGTGTGAGCCACCACGCTGAGCCTGGACTTAATTTTTAAAACTTGAAAACTTCGGAAAAACACCAAAAGATGCTCCCCAAATCAGTAGTAATTGTACCCACTCACCTACCCAGAAATAATCACTGTTGACAATTATAGTACTCTGTGTGCGTCTGTGTATGCATTTATATTGGGAATTCTCCTCAAAGCTGCCATTCTGTGCATCGTTATCTAGCCTACTCGTTACACCAAGCGATGCGTGATGACTGTGTTGCCACCTTGATAAATGTTTCTACCGTGTGATTTTTAATGATTGCATAATATATCGGAGTGAAGAGGTACATGATTTATTTAACTAATTTCTTCTTGTTAGACAGTTTGTTTTTTAATATTATCCATATTGCTGCTTTAAACATCCTTGCACATTCATCTTTAGGCACATTTCTTTTTTTTTTTTTTTTTTTTTTTTTTTGAGACGGAGTCTTGCTCTGTCACCCAAGCTGGAGTGCACTGGCCAGATCTCAGCTCACTGCAAGCTCCGTTCCCAGGTTCATGCCATTCTCCTGTCTCAGCCTCCCGAGTAGCTGGGACTACAGGCGCCCGCCACCTCGCCCGGCTAGTTTTTTGTATTTTTTTTTTTTTAGTAGAGACGGGGTTTCACCATGTTAGCCAGGATGGTCTTGATCTCCTGACCTTGTGATCCGCCCGCCTCGGCCTCCCAAAGTGCTAGGATTACAGGCTTGAGCCACCGCGCCCGGCCTAGGCACATTTCTAATAATTCCTTGGGCTGTCTTTCTAGAGGTGGCATTGGCTCGGGGGAGAGGCGCAATTTTAAAGCTTCTGATTAACTGTTGCCAGACTGCCCCTGGGAAGGAATTTGTTTTGTATATTCCGTCCCACCAGCATTTAACAGCACCGGACGCTCTTCATTTTTCTCCAGCCATGCCAACACTGGGTATTGTATTTCTTTTCCATTTTTGCCAGTCTGGTAGACAAAAGGTATCTTGTTTTAATTTACATAACTTAAATAGTGAAGTTAAACTCTTTTTTTTTTTTTTTCAAATTACAAAGCTACTTTTAATACTTTGGGGTGAGCGCCACAGGAATAAAAAACACTGGAAAGGGGTAACCTTGTCACCCCTGGGAGTGACCCAGGAGGAGAGAGGCCACCTCATGAGGGAAGGAAGCATAAAAGGGACTTGCTGCAGACTCAGGGCAAAGGGAAGCCATCAGGGCTGGGACCTGTGGGCCCTGCAGGAGGAGACATGGGCGTGGTGGGACTGGCTCCAGGCACTCAGGGGAAGGGCAAGAGGGTTGGACACGAAGCACAAAGCTACTTGGGTTCCTGCTTCTTCTCGTTTGCCTTTTTCTGCTTCTGCTGCACGATCTCCGAGTCCCTCTGCTTGAGGGTGGCAGCAGAAAGCCTGTCATCTCAGTGCTGTCCATTAACCGAGGTGCGCTCTGCTATTTCATACTCTTCTGGCGGGGAGCTCTCGCTGGTCACCACAGGTCATGGTGATGGCAGCGGCTCCGACCTGCCTCCATTACATCCCCTCATTCAGTCCCACATTGCAGTGAAGTTAAACTCTTTTACATGTTTATTGTGTGTGTGTTCATGTATTTACATGTATATATTTCGTGCATAACTATGCACGATTTATCCTATCCCCTTAGGGGATAGGATATCCTATGCCCATTTATCACAAGAGTTTTACATTTACACGATATCCTATGCCCATTTATCACAAGAGTTTTACATTTCAGTGTCATCATATCTATCATTATTTTTCAGACATCGGCTGAGTAGGTTTTTAGGAAATGGTTGATTCATTCACCTTGAATTCAGATGTTTCATCTGAGCTTGAATTAAATTGGAAGCCCATCACCTTTTCAACTGAGAATTGTCAGAAAGTGATGAGGCTCAGGGATATCAAGAGTCTGGGAGGAGACTAAATCCCATTAACGTATCTATTCATGAACTGAGAAAATGGTATGGATATAAACAGATATTCCTGATGGATCTCTTTGCTTCAAACATCGATCCCAGACAACAAAATGCTCCATTGCAAACCCATTGGGGTTCATCTTGACTGAATATATTTATGACTCTGAGGATCTTGTTTTCCTTAAAGAAAAAAAAAGAATAAACAGACAAAACTTAAAAGAACATTTATAAAGCAATTTACTTAAATTATAACAGACTAAAAGCCAGGCTTTGAGGATAATTGAAGAATTGCATTAAAAAGGAATCAGTATCTTTCTGGAATTTGTTCTGTCCTCATGAGTTGTTTTGCAAAGCGGTGGACAGCCTATCTGTCACTTTCTTGGAAATTTCTTGTAGCGTTATCCCCAAGGTCAGGATTTTATCCCTCTCTTTGAAGGTTTATGTTTTTTCTTTTCACACAGCCTTAACTCACCCAGACATTTAGAAGCAATGACAGTGGAGAGCAGGGACTTTAAAATGTCAGGTCTTTCTTCCAGCCTCTGAGATCCCGGTGTTCCCAGCATGGGAGCAAATGTTTCCTTCTGCATCCTCACACTGAACCCTTGGAGAAGGTCAAACTCTTAAAGAAAAGAGGGTGGAAGGAATGAACAGTTGGTTTTTATATCTTTTTTAAAAAAACTTTTTCTTTAAATGTTCTTCTTTCCTTAAATACTCTCCTATCCAGCCGTAAGTTTTTAAAAACCTACTTCGTGAGGCCCAAATTAAAGGCATATTTAAATAGCATTAAAGAAAACCAGAAAAGGGGAGAAGACACCCACGTTCCCATCCTTCTAACTGGACATCATGCATTTCTCTGCCATCTCCCCTGGCCTTTATCCCTGTGTATTCACATTTCCTCAGTTGTCGAATCACCTGTTTCCTTGCATTTCTGTTTTGACATATGTTGTCATGTTGTTTAATGATCCTTATGTTGAGCTGCATTTCAGGGGTGGGGTCTTGGATGGGTTCACACCAATGCTCTGTGGTCCACTCGATTTACCCTGGGATGCAGCAGTTCAAGGAAGCGAGGTGGCTGCACAGAGCCGGAGCAGATGGGCCATGTCATGGCATGGCTGTCTGGCAGGTCCTGGCTCCCTGATGAGCACACAGATGTTGAGGATGCTACTGTAAAGCTACAGTTCTTTGAGAAACAGAATTCTTACCACACCACTGCCCAGTTATGTCATCATTCCAAAATAATATAAGAATAACAATTTTTGGACTTTCATTTAGGAGAATGTTTACAAATGACATGTGTTCTTAGACCAAACTCAGTAGCTTCAGTGCCTTTCTATAGAGTGGAGGGAGAGAGGTAAGAGAAGAAAGCAGAATATTGCCCAGGCATCTGTAAAAAGGATCTCTATCTCCAGCTGCGTAGAAAAGGTATCTAATTCTAGAAACGTGCTTAGATTTTAGTGTTTATTCACTTGGCAGTGGTTTTATTGAGCATCTACCATGTGAGTGGTGTAGTTTAACACCCTCTTTAAACTTTACATATCTCATTTGCTTATTTGCTAATGCATTTATAATTAAGATTCTTACTTAAGTCAAAAGTAATTGAGTGAGTTAACCTGAAAAACACTTCATTAAAAAGGTAGAGGAATCAGAAGTGATCTTTGAAAGTGCATGCGTGTGTGTGTGTGTGTGTGTGTGTGTATGTGTGGTGCCTTTGATAGGAACAGTATATTGAAATTGAATTCTGAGCCCTCTGGCAACCAAGACAAAAGGAGAAATTAATGGATTATTTCCATTCTACTAGAGAAATCATTGGTAACTTCAGGAGAGGTAAATTTCTTTATTGGTGTTCAATTACAAGAAGAAAGCATCTTTCATTTCTTCACTGTCTCTTTATGTGGAATCTCTTACTGTGTCCTATGTTTTCTACTTATTGAAACATCTCTGATCAAGCCAAAACAATTTCTTGCCTTCCTGGTCAACTGAGAAAGGTGTAGATAATAAAATAATCATTTGCATAAGTAAGTATGTTGAGATATGTACTTTCAGGGACAGAGCATCACGTGCAAAGGCCTGAAGTGGAAAAAAGCTTGGAGTACTTGATCCTGTAAGAAAGCTCAGGTGGCAGGGCAGGAGATGAGGCTGGCCAGGCACCAGGGCCAGGCACACAGGCTCAAGATGCACTGTGGAGAGTTTTATAGCAGAAGCAATGGGGAGAGTTTAGGGCAGGGAAGGGCCAGAGTCCACTTATGTTTTATAAGGATCCTCTGGTTGCTCTACAATGACTGGGCTGAGAGAAGAGGCTGGGAAGCTGTTACAGTTAGTGGTCCCTGTAAGAGGTAATTAGCACAGATAAAAATGGTACAGATGGAAGGAGCTTGGAAGACAGAGTGCTAATTAGGGTTTTACTTTCTCATGACATTAAAATATGCTACTGGGGCAGAGTCCGCATCACCGATTTCTGTCCTCCCTCAAAGCAGGGCTAAATGGGAAGGGACTTTCCAGTCCATGTGGCTGGACCCAGCACCTGCTCCGGGTTCAAGACCCTAAAGGACTTTCTCTTGTTTACATCCTGTGAGGCCCACGTCCTTTTTAAAAACCCTCCCCTATCTGTCTTGGGCCAAGGTGTAGGATTGGCCTGGTGTTTAAGGGGGTGTGAACCCCCTTAAACTGCTGGTGAGAGGGCAGTGGAGAGAAGCAGGGAGAGGGGCATGAATATGGAAAGTTCAGGATCCAGATCCAAGCCCCCCTTTTGTCCTCTGTGACTGTGCATAGACACTTCACCACCTAGAATCGCTTTCTTCATCTGTGCAGTGGGAAGAATAAAACATGACATCATCGCTGTAATTTTGCTGTTACTAATGCTACCCACTATTTGCCGAACACCTCCTGTGCGCCCTGCCCAGTGCAAGATGCTTTGTGCACATTTTCTGATTGGTTCTCATTCAGTTTACATGACAACTCCATGAGCATAGGTGTTATGACCCCTTTTAATGAGTGGGAACGCTGAGGCTAGAGAGGTTAAGTGACTTGTCTGAAGTCTCATAGCTCGGAAGGGGTTGAACACTGTTTGAGAATGGCTTTCTAGCAACTGTACCTTCAGGGAAAACCCTCTGAGGGAGTCTGCACCCTAGACACCACCAGGTGACCCTTTTCATTTTGGTGCTTTGCAATGGTTTAGGGCCCAAGGTTTAGCCCCCAGATGATTGGAAGATAGAGCCAAGATTCGCTTAAACTGGGAGCTTTTTGGAACCTGTGGAAGAAAGCACGAAGGAGGGTGGATCTCTGCACCAGAGTGAGCACTGCCTTGGGAGAAGGACATTGCAAAGCCTCCACCCAGCCCCATCCACATTGTCAGGGGAATTCAGGTCCTCTGTAGGCCAAGATGGTGTAGTGCTTCCCCCTGCAGGTAGATACAGGAACTACAACAGGGATAAGGCATGTCCCAGGGGACACCCTGGCAAAGAAATGTGATTGATTGTCCATGAATAAAGACACACTGCCTATGGCTTCAGGAATTCCATTTTTCTCTAGTTTAGGGAATTAGATGCATGTATACTCCAAGATGGCACATACAAGTATGTTCATCGCAGGTGATGTTGCTAGCAAAAAATGAGAAACAGCCTAAATGTCCACTGATAGGAGAATGAGAATTTGGTAGTGATGAGTCTTTTCTGGGGAATGGGATGGAGTGTGGGAAGAGGTGAGCTTTATGCCATTGAACTGGTAACAAAAGATCTTCAAAATACATTTTTAGCGGAAAAAAATACGGAGCAGAAAATGTTCAGTTGTGAGTTGATTTATGTAATCCGATGATAAGCTTGTATATATGTATATGTGTGTTTATAAAGCACGAGAGCAAGTCAGGAAGGACAGACATCAACACACATCAGTCGTTACCACGGGTGGTGGGTTGAGACTTCCACTCTGGGTTCTGGGTACTGAGTTCTTTACAGGAATAATACCTTTTTTTTTTTTTTTTTTTTTTTTTGGTATCTCTTACCTATGTTCCAGGTGCTAAACACTTTGTATATGTATATATTAACTAATTTAATCATCAGAACTACCCTGTAAGATAGTACCTCTGTTATCTCTCTCTCTTTTTTTTTTTTTTTTGCCTGGGAAGCTGGGGCACAGATCGGTTAAGTAACTTGCCCAAGGTTACTGTTGGCAGGTGGCAGAGCTAGGATGGAATTTCTACAGCCTAACTCCAGGGCTGTGGCTGTTAACCACGCTTTCTTCACTTGTCTCTCCAAATTTCATGTGTATCTAAGGTGTCTATGCTCACATTAAGTGTGGTCTGCCTGACTGCTGATCTGAAAGAGCACTGGTCTTTCTGCGTCCTAATTTGAACAGATTTCTGGGGGCTATCTGGCATATAGAATATTAAATATCTTGTTCAATGAATGAATGGACGGTTGGCTAAATGAATGAGAAGGAGCAGGGAGAGGTTCTAAAGGAAACAGAACATGTAATGTGCCTCAAGGAACTTATCTTGTAGTCTTAAAGACAAGACCACAAATGTGACTCAGAGCCTGTGGTATAGATGGCAGCACAACCACAGAAGTGTGCTGGATGCTCTTGGAGGAAAGAGTCAGCCACAATCTGGGAAGCCTTTCTGGAGGTCGTGGGAAAGGAACTGAGTGTTGAAGGCAGAGCAGATGTGAGGAAATGTGGATTAAAGAAGGATGTTTCTTAAAAAGAGGAAAGTTGGGGGACACATGTGTTTGTGTCCATACAGATTCGAGGTTTAGAGAATTCCTGGGGCCTGTGTTTGGGAGAAGGAGCTGGCAGACTCCGGAAGGGAATTGGCATGCATTTAGTACCTACCGTGTGCTAGGTACTGTATTCGCAGTTTACAGTGTCTTAAATCTTTACAACAGTTGCTTTTAATTTTATTATTATTTTGAAATAGAATCTCACCATGTTGCCCAGGCTGGAGTGCAGTGGCTCAATCATAGCTCACCGTAGTCTCGATCTCTTGGGCTCAAGCAAACCTCCCACCCCAGCCTCCTGAGTAGCTAGGACTACAGATGCACACCATCATGCCTGGATAATTTTAAATTTTTTTGTAGAGGTGGGGTCTCACCATGTTGTCCAGGCTGCTCTTGAACTTCTGGCCTCAAGTAATCCTCCTGCCTCTGTCCCCCAAAGTGCTGGGATTGCAGGCCTGAGCTGCTGTGCCCAAACAACAATTGGTATTTATATATTTATTTATTTAGAGACGGAGTCTCGCTCTAGTTCAGGCTGGAGTGTAGTGGTGTAGTCTTGGCTCACGGCAACGTCTACCTCCTGGGGTCAAGCAGTTCTTCTGTCTCAGCCTCCTGAGTAGCTGGGATTACAGGCACCCACCACCATGCCTGGCTAAGTTTTTGTATTTTTAGTAGAGATGGGGTTTCACCATGTTGGCCAGGCTGGTCTTGAACTCCTGATTTCAGGTGATCTGCCCGCCTTGGCCTCCCAAAGTGCTGGGATTACAGGCATGAGCTATTGCGCCTGACCAGCAATTGCTTTTTAAGTGTAGAAACAGGCACAGAGAATTTAGGTAATTTGCTCAGTGTCACACAGCAAGTCGTCTGCAGAGCCAACACCATTGTCCAGTGTGTCTGAACACACAAAGCCCCAGCTAGGCAAGGTGGGGCTGGGAAGAGCAGGCATGCATCATTTTTTCCTCCCTTCTGGGTCACTAACCTGGGTCTTAGACCAGCTCTCCTTCCTGGTTAAGTCTCTGTTTCTGAAAAGAGAAAACCTTGCCCTTTGAGGTCTGCACCCTGAAATAAGCTGGGTGACTCATCATTACATGTCCTTGCTTGAGACTTTTCTGGAACACCTCTGTTGCACATGCTCCTCAGCACAGTGATCTGATAGTCTTGTGACCTTGAGGTCCACCCCATGCTTGCCTTTGGTGCATGGTTTTGAACACAGAAGCATATGCGTGTCTGCCGTGTTAACACCTCCCATTAGTCCCCCTACACTGTGACCCTCTCCAGTCTATTTCTTACTCCTATGTTAAGCAGAGAATCATGTCAGCCTGGTCTATGAATTTGGGGTTTCAGAGTTGGCTCCAAAGAGCTGAGTGAGGCAAATTTGCCTCCTGAGAGCATTAATCCAAGTAGCAAGTTATTAAGTTTGAAGACATACACATGTAATTTACATTTCCATAATCATAGCGTGCTGCCGGAATAGTCATCTAGTGATGGATAGTATCTTAGTCGTGCCAACTGCTGGGTCAGATCGAGATTTCTCTATGATCTGAATTAGTGAAACGCCCCAGGGTCAAGTTTCACCAGTAAACACGTGATAACGAGCGTGGGAACACAGCACTCTAATGATCATGCCTGCATGTGGTGGGCTGTCCCCAGATCTCGCAGTTTTCCTTTTCAGCCGTAGCTCATTGAATTCCTCAGTGATAGGCATTGTGCTAATAGGGCTCCTCTAAGTAAAGAGAAAGGAGAATGGTGATCTTCGTTTTGCAGGAGAGAAAACAGGGGAACAGAGAGGTTTGGTAACTTGTGTGAGGTGGCGCAGCTAATAGGCCATTGATTCAGGAAGACTGGTGGATCCTGTGGAGCTGTCATGGCTTAGAGAGGGGTGAGGTTGATGGAGAGTCACCAACATGCAGATGGATGTGTTGGATGTGACTTACCACCTGCAGGCAGCTTCCTACAAAGAGCAAGGACACAGCCATGGCCTCGCTGGAGGGGCAGCCCTCTGGCCTTCAAGTCCTTTCAAAGTCTCCTGCTGCTGCTGATAGTGCTGAGTTGGAGTGTCCATCCTGCCATAATTGAGATGCTCCAATTGTCCTTCTGATGTTTCCTTAAACCCTGTGGAACCTCAGAGCCCCCAAGCTCTGGATCTGGTTCAGTGACGTGGTAGTAACACCAACCAGCACAGTTCAAGTGCTCACTGCTGGGATGGGAGAAACTGAGGAGAGTTTTCCAGGTCCAGAAGTCAGGTGCCTGGTAGGCGCAACCCTCAGCCTGCCTGGAGTCTATCCCTGGGTGTCCCAGAGCCCCTGATCTCTCTACTTTAATGACCTGTGACCACCATGAGAGCAAATACAGTCTTTCCTTCTAAATACAGCCCTGAATCAGAAAGACATAGAAGTTTAACTTGGGACAGGATCTTAGCAAACAGGTCCAACCTGCTCATTGCCAGAGGGCAAAACCAAGGCCTAGCAAGGGGAGAAGTAACCCTAGGACACTCAGCAAGCTGGTGGCACAACAGGGACCTGCTGGGTCTCTGTCTTACAGGCTCAAGCTCTGCTGCCTAAGGCTATGTGCTCTGTAGGCTGCTCTGGTGAGAGAAGTAAAATGAATGGTCTGGTGCACCTAACTGTGGGTGAGGACCTCGCGATCCCCTAGGTGGCCTGAGCCTCAGGGATCAAGGTAGCAATGGTGGGTGAGTTTGAAAGGCTGGTAGAGTGGCTACAGGGGAGAAAGCATTACCAGCTTTGTTAGGAAATAACTCTCCTGTTTAATGATGTCCTTTAAAATAAGCAAGCAATGGTTTGTAGAAATGGAGACAAGAAGGCAGTAGGAGCAGAGACCGTCCCCTTCCCCTTCCCTGCATGACCCACACACATTTTAGTATCATTAAACAGCAATGGATGGAGCTGTTCCTGCAGGATTCCGATGGCCACTGCACCAAGAGCCTGCGTAGATGTTGAAAGCTTCTCTCAGGAATCTTGTTTATTGTCAGTTTTGCCAGAAATATAAAAAAGCAGTAGAGGTTGATGATATTCTTGCTCTCCAAGACCCACAAAAAGCCCATATTTATCCCCAAAGAATAGTCATTATCAGAGGTAGATGAATGGTCTACGCTTGAGTGGCTGGCTGAGTTTCTAATCTCAGAGTCCTGTGATGGGGAAACTGAGGCGCAGAGGGGAAGGAGGCCCAGGGCTGGCCTTCTGCGTTCTGGGCTGTGCCTCTTGTACTCCTGAACCTTATGTGTCCCTTCCCATCTTGGGGCTTCAAGGTCCCCTTCTGTAAAATACCAGAGGTGGGCAGCCTATGGGAGACTCAGTGACTTGGCCCAGGCCCTCTCCAGCACTGGCTCTCCATGGTGTTCTCATCAAGGGCATTAACCTCCTCTCTGTTCTCAAGGTTGCTGCTGGCCTATTTATAGAACTGACCAAGAGGATTCTACTGTTGCCGGCGATAAAGAATACAAATGATGCTCTGCGCATTGTTCTTTATTCTTTCCTTCACTTTTTTTTTTTTTTTTTTAACTCCTTGGTCAAAGTTTTGCTACCGCGTGGTTTTCGATCTCCATGCAGACATGCTAGGGGAGAGGGGAGTGGGCTCTGTCATTTGCTGAGCTCCTACTTTCTGGCCAAGAAGGCTCTGAACTTTATGCACATTGCCTCATTTAACCCGCGCTGCACTGGGAGGTGGGCATTGTCCTTCTCCGCAGTTCACACGTGCTGCTTTGCAAGGGGAAGCAGCTGGCCCAAGGACTCTCCACTGGCAAGCTGTGGAAGTGCGACTGGAATCCCATTTTCTCTGTCTCCACAGTCCACGTGTGATTTTTCCACTTTCACTCGTCTGTTCCTGACCCGAGCATAACCTTCCAGACTAGATATGGGTGCAGGAGGATGCCTGTGGATGTTAATGGTTTCTTTTGGGGGCAATATTTACCTTCTTAATCAGGCAGTCTTTTTTCAGGACCTACTGTGTACCGGATGATACTTAATCTCTCACCAGGCTGCAAGCATCATTGAGGACCTACTGTGCACCAGATGATGCCTTGTCTCTCACCAGGCATGTGTCATGAAGACCTTCTATGGACCTGGCTATGCTCTGCTCTTCACTACGTACAAGTTTCATGAGGACCTACTGTGTGCAGGACAATGCTATGGCTTTGTCACCAGGCCCAAGTGTCATAAGGACCTACTGTGTGCCAGGCGATACCTTGTCTCTCACAAGGCGTGTGTCATGAAAACCTATTGTGTACCAGGCAATGCCTTGTCTCTCACGAGGCTCAAGTGTCATGAGGACCTACTGTGTGCCAGGCAGTGCCTTGTTCCTCACTAGGCATAAGTGTCATGAGGACCTGATGTATGCTGGGTGATGCCTTGTTTCTCACCAGGCTGCAACCTGTTATGAGGATAGACCCACTTTGTTTCCTCTAGGCTTGGCACACAGTAGGCATTTGGTCAGCCCTTGTTGAATGAATGCTGTGGTGTAGTGTTGCAGTCTGTCTAGGAAGGAGCAGAGGAGGAGGCAGGCCAGGTGGAACAGCACTGGAGCAGGGAGCTGTGCCCTCATGGAAGAGGGCACAGGGGGTAGAGATGAGAGGAAGAGGAAAGAGGGGTTAGGAAGACGGGGGCCATGGAAGACGTGGTGGCCTCAGAGGCTTCTGCTGACGCCTCCTGTGCCCTGAACCACTTTCCACTTTACTCTGGGAGAAGCCCACTTGGTCTCAGGCTTTCTCTATCCCGCTTCTTCACCTTAGCAGGGATTTCATTTTCCCGACTGTTCCGCCAGGGGAGCCCTGGGGAATGCTAAAAGAATACTGTAAATCTTACCCTGCTCATCTTCACAAAAATCTTTTTTAAAAGCAGAATTTTGGAGAGACTCCATCCTCGTTATCCCTCCACTGGGGACTGGCATTTAGCTGTAGAATTGAGGGCCTGGGTGCCTCTTGGCTCACCCTTCCTATCCTGAGAGAGGCTCAAATGTCAGAGAGTTGCCTCTTCCTGCAGGCCTTGCCTAGCCAGGGCTCCCTCCTGTCTTTGAAAGCTCAGCCCAGGGTCTGGTTTGTCTGTTGAGGGTATTGGGGAGTCGGTAGAGCTGTATGTGCAAATTGGGGCAAAGCTTGGGGGACACAGCTAAGTGTCCACCCCTCTTCTTAGGCATGTTATTTTTTTTCTTCGATATTGAAAGCAATGTGACCTCATTGTGGAACATTTGGAAAATATTGAGAAACAGGAAGAGCAAAATAATAATCACCCATAATCCTCCCACCCAGAGAGAAGCACTGCTAGCATCTTGGCACATTACTTCTCAGCTTTGTTTCATTTTGTTTTTCCCGTATGATTTTTCTCTTAACATAACTGACTTCATACTGTAAGACATGATTTATAGCCTTTTAACCCCACTTAACATTAAAATATATCACATTTCCATGGCATTACAACCTTTGTAAATAGGATTTCAATGGCAGCATAAAATTTCAGTATGTGTGAATTCTGTCATTTATTCAAACAGCCAGATGGTGCTGCCATAACAAAATACCATAGACTGGGTGGCTTTAGCAATAGACATTTAATTTCTCACAGTTCTGGAGTCCAGAAGTCTGTGATCAGGGCATCGTTGTTCTCAGGTTCTGGTGAGGGCCCACTTTCAGAGTTGAAAACTTCCATCTTCTCACTGAGTCCCCACATGGAAGAGAGACCAGAACCCTCTCTCTCTTCCTACAAAGCTACTGATCCCATCGTGAGGTTCCCACCATCATGGCATCATCTAACTCCAGTTACCCCCAAAGGCCTCATCTCCAAAGTACCATCACATTGAGGATAGGGCTTTGGCCTGGGGTATCTGGAGGGAAACACATCCAATCCCTAACACAGGCTGTGCTTATTATTAATCCTAGTGCTTAGTGAGTGTCTCCTTGGGTCAATGTCTTCATCTCAGCTGTAGGCACCTTGTGGTAAAGCAATATGGCAGACCTCAGATTCCACCCCAAGCTGTGGAGTTTGGGCTTACCTCTCCTCATGGTGGTTCTGTCTGAGACTGGAAAATGTGCAATAAAGGTGGTGTTCCTCACTCAGAATTAGTTGCTATAAAAAAGGAACTTCTTTTTTTTTTAATCAATTTTTTTTTTTTTTTTTGACATGGAGTCTCACTCTGTTGCCCAGGCTGGAGTGCAGTGGCGCGATCTCGGCTCACTGCAACCTCCACCTCCTGGGTTCAAGCGGTTCTCTTTCCTCGGCCTGCAGAGTAGCTGGGATTATAGGTGCCCGCCACCACACCCAGTTAACTTTTGTATTTTTAGTAGAGACAGGATTTTGCCATGTTGGCCAGGGTGGTTTTGAACTCTGCCTGCCTCAGCCTCCCGAAGTGCTGGGATCACAGGCGTGAGCCACCATGCCCGGCTGAGTAAGGAACTTCTTACTCACTGTGTGGGCAGGCAGTTTCCCTCCATTTCTTCATCTGACAAATGAGATCCCCCTTCCCCTCTGCGATTCCCCTCCCCCATTGGAGTTCATTAGGATTTCCTGAGATAATGCATATCAGGTGCAGCGCAGAGTGGCTGACACATACAAGCCCTTTATAAATGTTAAGCATTGCTATTACCATTGCTTTTATTTGTCGACCCTCTTGCTTGGTATTTTATCGGGTCCCCAAGATGACACCTGGATTCAGTGATTCTCTAGAAAGGCTAACAGGATTCAGCTTATGGTTGTACCTGTGGCTAGGGTTTACTACATCCAAAGGATACAGAGCAAAATGAGCATGGGGAAAAGGTGTGTTGGGCAGAGTCCAGAGGAGACCAGGCACAGGCTTCCACGGGTCCCCTCCCTGTGAGTTCCACAGAACACACTAATTCCTCCAGCATCGAATGGTGACAAAGGTGTGGAATGTTGCCTATCAGGGGAGCTCATTAGAGAGCACTCACAGTTTTTATTGGGGGCTGGTGACATAGACCCTGTCTGCTTGTCCCCAACTTCCAGACTCCCAGGAGGAAAGCAGGTTAAACATAAACCACACTGTTTACACACCGTCTAAGCACATGAGCCACATTTCTCAATTAGGGAATAGTGGGATACTCCCCAAATCCAAGTTCCCAGATGCCAGCCAAAGGCCGGCCTTGCAAATGAGCCTTCATGAGGATAGCAGTCTCAGGCCTGCGATGCAAACTCCTCTGCAGAGGTCTCCTAATATATCATGTTTATTGTATTTGGACCACTTCAGGATAGAGGTGGGACAGATGTTCTTGTTTTCATAGGACAAAATCAAGGGCTAGAGAAGGAAAGGGACTTCGGGGCTGGCCTCTTCTTCCACGTGGGGCTCATGAGAAAAACCAAGGTCTGGACCAGGGGAGGGTGTTCCTCCACACCCCTGGCAACTCCCTTCCTCTAACCTGTGTGTCCCTCTCTCCCTAGGCTCTGAAGGGCTCCAAGAAACTGGTGCTGTCTGTGTACTCAGCCGGGCGCATCCCTGGGGGCTACGTCACCAACCACATCTACACCTGGGTGGACCCGCAGGGCCGCAGCATCTCCCCGCCCTCGGGCCTGCCCCAGCCCCACGGCGGTGCCCTGAGGCAGCAGGAGGGTGACCGGAGGAGCACCCTGCACCTCCTGCAAGGAGGGGATGAGAAAAAGGTGAGTGGGGTGGGGAAAGGAGGCCAGCCTCTCAGACACCATATTCTCCCTCCAAACCCAGAACAGCAAAGCTGCTTGGAGGCTGCAAGAAGAGGTTGGTTCTATCCAGGCTCTGTCTTCCCTCAGAGTCCATACTGAAGGGTGGTGTTTTTTCTTTGCTTTTCTTTTTGACCTGTGTAGTGTATGTTATGATACAGGCTAAGCTGCCACAATAAAAGCGCTCAAATACTGGGATTTATTTATTGATTGGTTTATTTATTTACTTGGAGACAGAGTCTCACTCTGTCACCCAGGCTGGAATGCAGTCGCACAATCTTGGCTCGATGCAACCTCTGCCTCCAGGGTTCAAGCAATTCTTATGCCTCATCCTCCTGAGTAGCTGGGATTACAGGTGTGCACCACCATGCCCGGCTGAATACTGTGATTTAAATGAGAGTTTTTTTCTCTGTCATGTAACAGAATAGAGGAACAGTCTCATCTGGGGGACAGTTCTGCTCCAGGACTTATCCTGGGACCCGGACTCCCTCCATCTTCCATCCCCCAGGGTGTTGCCCCTTCTCGTGGTTGAAGCTGGGCCACCTTAAGTACCCTTTCTAGCTCCCAGGAAAGGGGAAGAGAGGCGTCTCTTTAATTTCAAGATGACCAAACTTTCCACTGGCCTAGACCCAGGTGCATGGCCACACATAGCTGCCAGGACTGTGGCCAGGATTGCTGCTCCACAGGGAATCTTGTGCAGTGTGGCGTAAGTCACAGAAACCAGCTCTGGCCATTTTACAGAGCAGGGTTGTACTGGAAGGATAGGGGCAGTCCCAGAATTGAAGCTGAGAATCTCAGGGTGCAGCCTGTAGGAGGGGGATGTCCACCATTCCGTTCTCGGTGTCCTTCCCCTGAAGATTCTTAATGAGGGAGTACTTCACGGGCTGGCAGGGATGTCTGGGGACTTTGATTGACAAGACTTTCAAGACCATAGCCAGTGGGAGAGGGTGGTTGCCCAAAGCACTGTGGGGTGTTCTAACTTGCAGAAGGGGGCAGGGATACCAATAGATGTCCCGTGTGGAGTCCCCCTTCCCCCAGACCTGGACTGTTTCTTGAAACACAGGAAGGCTGAAATGGTCCCTGATGTCCTACCCTTCTCTTTGGGTGTTGTTTGCATTGCACCCCTTGATTACTCCTGGAACCAAGAACGTAGCTCATGCAGGCAGTTCCCTGGTGTGTAGGACCTTGACACTGACTGCCAGGAGGCCACATGGCTTGGGGCTCTGGGCCAACCACCTTCCCTCTGGAGACTCTTTCTCAGCTCTCCTTTTCCTGTCGATAAGACTGTAACATTTATTTAATGTGTTTTGTGTTCTTTGCTCAAACGTCAATATGCAGGACGTGGCAGAGATCACAGCAGCTTCTGTTGGAGGTGAGCAGCAGCAGGTAGCTTGTTGGTATGCGCCACAGCAGCCCGGGCTGCATCAAGATTGCCGGGGCTGGGTGGGCTCGTACCCCCTCCCCACCAGGGAACTTGTTCTCTGACAGTCTTGAGAGAATGCTGCCAGTGGTATTGAGTCATGGTCAAGGGCAGCTGTATAGTGTTGGGCACAGAACTCGCGTTTTCTTTTTCTCAGTCCCTTTCCTGTGCAGGACATGGGGTGAGTGGAGCTTATCATTGATGGAGAGCCCTTGTGTGCCCAGCCCTGTGCTCACGGTGTCTTCCTGAGTCCTCCTCGCAGCCACACTGGGGGTAGGTGTCACCATCCCCATTTTACAGATGAGGAACCTGAGGCTCAGCACTGGGCAACCATGACCCAGCCAGCAAGTCTCCCAGTGTTTGCTGAGCACCTGGGTGCCTGACAATGTTATGGGAGGCGAGAATAAAGCAGTGGCCAAGGGTGCTGGGGCCCTGCTCTTGGGAAGCATCTAGAGTTTGGAGGTGGTGGGAAGAGTGACACAATAATCCCGAAATGAGCACCAGTGAGAAAGATAAGTAAGACAGTGCAAACTGATGGGAGGAAGTGACACCAGGAGCCGGGCAGGAGAGTGCCAGGGAGGGAGGGGCTATTTTGGATGAGGCGGTCAGGGAGGACTTCTCTGAGGAGATGGCTTCTGAGCTGAGACCTAGAGAGAGAGAGAGAGAGCTGCAGTGTGCCATTCGGGGACTGAAAATCCCAAGCAGCAAGGACAGCATGTGCAAAGGCCCTGAAGTAAGACTGAGGCCAGCGTCTGCAAGGATTGGGCAGATGGGAGTGTGGGGATTAGGTAAGATGCCTCTGGGAGTCTTAGAGTAACTCATATAAGAATGTGGGGCTGGGCACAGTGGCTCACACCTGTAATCCCAGCTCTTTGGGAGGCTGAGGCAGGAGGATTGCTTGAGCCCAGGAGTTCGAGATCAGCCTGGGCAACATAGTGAGACCCTGTCTCTACAAGTAATTAAAAAAAAAAAAATTAACAGGGTGTGATGGCATGTGTCTTTGGTCCCAGCTACTTGGGAGGCCGCGATGGGAGGATCATTTGAGCACAAGAGTCCACTGAGCTGTAATTGCCCCACTGTACTGTAGCCTGAGCAATAGAGTGAACTCCTGTCTCAAGAATAAAATAATGCAGAAGTGGAGGCTGCATGAATCATACTCCAGGGAGGACCCAGATACCGAAGGAGGCAGGAGACACCCTGAACCATCCCAGAGAAAGGCTGTCCCAGATTCCATAGCCCCAGACTGGTGCATCTACCCTCCTCCATGTTCCTTCTCCTCCTGATGCAGTGTGGAAACCCCATTTCCTTATTGGGAAGGGGCATGGGCTGATGTTTCTGGATTCCTGGCTGCTGGATCCTGGGGGGTAAGGTACCTGGTGGAGTCTGATTCTCTTTTCTCCAGCAGCCTGTCCCATCTTCTGATAGTCCAAAAAGCCACGACCAGAGTCTTGGACTCATAACCATAACCTCCGCAGAGGAGGTACACCTCTCAGAAAGTGGGTTCTCGGGGCAATAGTGACATAAAAATCACACATGTAGCCAAGTTACCCCTGAAAATCCTTATGCCATCCCCTGGAGCTGGTTATAGTTTTATAGCCCTTTTCAGGAGTGTCCTTCTCTGTATTGTGGTATGAGACCTGTCCCGTGAGGCTGAAGACAAAGTGCAGAGGGAAGAACAGATGTAGTGCTCAGGGAGTCAGGCGTGGCTACTCTTAAATCACTGTCAAATCCTCAGAAGTGAACGGGGCAGGGTGCAGAGCGCTCACTGTATGGCTTCCCATTTTGTTCTAACCCGCAGCCTCTATAGCTCTCATAAACTAGAGCTGATTTGTCATGGGGGGCTAAGTAGGATAGTGTCAGTGTGCAGGGATGGTAACACCTTGGGTCCCAGGCTGCCTGGGTTCAAACCTTGGTTCTGCCTCTTGCTTTTAATTTTTTTGGATATATATTCCCCAAAGTGGAATTGCTGGAGCATCTGGTAGTTGTGTTTTTAATTTTTGGAGGAACCACCCTACTATTTTCCCTATCGTCTGCACCATGTTACATTCCCACCAACAGTGCACCAGGGTTCCTCTTCCTCCACATCCTGGCCAGCACCTGTTGTTCTGTTGTTTTGTTAGTAGCTGTCCTCGTGGATGCGAGGCAGCATGAGTTTTTTCCTGATCTGTCTTCACTGTGGGCCTTTATGTGATGCCTTAGCAATGTGCTGACAGTGCTGAAGGTCACAGCAGGGACATGGTGGTGTTTAGGGGCAAGGTCAGTTCTGCCTCTTTTTAGGTTCTTATTCCTAACCATTCCCCTATTTCACGTCCCCAGTGTGAGGAGGCAGGTTTGTGGAACAGGACTTGTTCTGGCACATTACATAAGGTATAAATGTGATACATGTCCTCTGAAAGGGACAGGGAGAGTGCTGTGGTGTGCAGAGAAGGGAGGTTCTGCACACCAGAGAAATCGGGGAAGGCTTCCTGGAGGAGGCAACATTTTAGGTTTGGACATGTGGCAGTGGAAGGGAAGGGTGACCCAGACAGAGGGAACAGCGTGACAATGTCCAGAGGTTAGAGAGAGCAAGACGGGTCCTAAGTGATTCCTTTGGCTGTGAAACAAGGTTGGAGAAGTAGAATGGAGTTAGCTCCCACAGGCTGAGATGCTGGGCTGGGAATGTGTGTGGGTGGGGGACACTTTTTTTCTGCAGACAACGGAGACTTGTTGGGCATTCTCTTAGCTGGTGAGGGAAGAAGGGCTAAATCAATTTCAAGTATCCAAAGACCTTTAGCAAGACCATGAAAAAGAAGGTGTGCAAAGCTTGTTTTCAAGAGAGGTGAGAGTGGCGAAGTAAAAACACAAAGAACTTCTGGAGCCAGTAATGTTGTTTCTTGTTTTAGTCAAGATGAACTTCAAAGGTGGAAAATGAACCTTGGGGGAAGGTTCCAGTACTCTGCTAGCATTCCCTCCTGTGTGCATATTCAGGATGAGATTTTTCCTGAGTTGAGTGGGGTGAACTCATTTCTTTGAAATGGCTTGAAATTAAGGATGGTTTGAATCAGCTTACAGGACTGGGGGTGGCAGGAGAGAAGGAAAGAAGACCCAGAGGAGAAGGCTGCATCAGGATGGGAGAGCGAGTGTGTTGCCGTGGAGTCTTTGGGGTGGAGGGAAGAAGCATGCTGTTTCTAGACCCTCCTCCGAGGCAGGTGCCTTCCCTTCTCCTCCGTGCCTCCTACAGGCTTGAGGATCCAGTCTGAGCTGCAGGACTGATCACCTGTTCTTGGGTTCTGACTGTGAACGTGTCATGGCTCAGCCTGGGGCCCTTGCAGAGCATCTAGCAGAAACTCACAGATGGGCTTTCAGAAGGCGGCCTGCATCTGAAAGAGATGGGGTTGTTAATGTGGTGATGAACCAGTATCCAGAGTGATGGAAGCACAGCTTCCCAAGGGTTTATCTCTTCACTGCAGTTTTCAGATTTCACGGTGGTTTTGTAGAATCATTTGACTGGTAGGCCAGTCCTATAAAATACTTACAGATAGTGTCATTCCTCCCGTTTTCCAGATAAGAAAATGGAGGTCTGAAGAGCCTGCATGAATTATCCCAGCTCATACAGCTAGAGAGTGGCTGGGACAGGTGAGGCTCACATCTCAGGCTTATGCCTGGTCCCTTCAGTGTCCCCTGGCTCTGGCTCTTTGGGTCCGGCCCTCGCACAGCCACAATGCTGGCTCAGCTCCCCCCAGGAGAGACAGCAGAGCCTGCCTGCCCCACAGCACCAGTCATCTTGGTCAGCATCTGGAATCTGCTCAGGGGAATGATGCGGGCAGGAACAGCTATTTGTAGAACTCAGATGCCCCTCTCACCCCTTCCCGGTCATTTGCCCACGAGCTTTATTGAGAACCTCCTAAGTCTTATTCCACTGCAGTGTCCCTGTCCCACAGCCCCCTACTCTGCAGTGAGCAGTTAGACCCAGCTGCAGCAGAAGCAGCCGCTCCGCCAAGCTCATATGTCTCCAGTAGCCACAGAAACAAGATGGGACCTGCCCTTCGGCTCAGGCTGCTACAACCCTAGAATACAAGGAGTAGGGGCTTTGGGCTCAGCAGCACTGGGTTTGAAGCTTGTTTTTCAAACTTCCTGACTAGGTGACCTTGGACAAGCCACTTAACCTTGGATGAGTCACTTAAGCTTCCCCATCCATGATTGGAGGATGGTCACGCCAGTCATGTGAGGCTGTTTCAAGGATTAATAATCAAGGCTCATAAGCACAGAGCACAGTGCCTGGACATAGTAATGAATTCCAGCAACAACCATCAGTTACTGAATGCCGACTAGGTACTAGTCTTTTCCCCCAAAATATGTACCGAGTACCTATAATGGGCCTGCTGTGCATACTGGGGATACATCAGTGAACAGACAAAGAATAGACAACACCTTGGCCATTGTCAAGGGCTGACACTCTAGTGTGTTGTGGGGGGACCGTGAGGGGCATTAAAAGAAACAATATACAGTCTATTGTAAAATGGGAGAGAACCAAGCAAGGAAAGGGCGTGGGAGGGTGGTGTATGCGCCAGGCAGTGTTAGAGAAGGGGCAGGGAAGGCCTAACTAACAAGGTGACAAAAGAAAGGGTCTCAAGCTGACGAGGAAGTGATCGTACATGGATCCATCCTGTCTGGGCAGAGTGCTCCAGGCGGCTGGAGGCCTCAGGCAGATGAACAGGGCCTCTTGAGGGAGGGCTGCTGGCTTGGCCACGGGCAGTGCTGGCTCCAGGTAGGTTGCACAATTCTCATTTTATAGACTGGGCAACTGAAGATCTGAGAAGCAACAGGGCTTATCCCAAGGGTGCCCAAGAGTGAGGGGCAGAACCAGGACTTGAACTCAGGCCCATGAGAGGCAGTGTAGTGCATTGGTTAAATGCCCAGGCACTGCAGGCAGGCCAGGCGGCTGGGTATGTGAATCAGCCCCATCATTTCACCCCTCAGAGTTGAGCCTCAGTTTCCTCATCTGGGAAGTGGGGATAACAACAAACCCGTAGAGGAGGAATCAGCATTCAATGAGGTAATGCATGCAAAGTGCTGAGCTCTGTGCCTGGGACATAGGAAACACTCAGTACATTTAGTGACCAATTTCATGAGTTATTATTCTATTAATATTATTAGCAGTGGTGTTATTTTCACTGGGCCAGGCCACCTCTCACAGCGTTGTTTGCTTTCCCATAGATGAACTCCGACTCATGCCAAATGCTGGTTGAATTTTCAGCAGGTGATTGAGGCAGATTACCTTGTGCTTGATAGAACTGTTATTACAGTTCCATGATGAAGACTCATTTTATTCTGATGTAAAGAATTTATGGGGAGGTGGCAGAGAGGTGGGGAGGTTTGTTTTCATCCTCAGTGTTCAGAGTGGGCTGCTGCAGACACAGGCTGCCATCTGCGTGTTCCTGGGCTTCGCTGCAAAGACGCCCAAGCTCCTCTCGGCTCTCTCCCTATCGGGATCTTCTTGTCCTGGAGCTGGAAGGGCCCTGGGGTGGGGGTGGCGGTGGGCTGGGATGGGGCGGGGGACTGACTGCAGGTCACCCAAGGAGCTGGGCTAGATCCTGGGTGTGTAGACCCCAGGCCGGCCTGGCTTGTTCCAAGTCCTTAAGGTGCAGCATGGAGGAAGGGGCTCTGCCAGGCGTGGCAGGAGTGGGGATCAAGGCAGGAGCTGCCTACTGTGTCCTCAGCCAGCCTCTCTGTTCTGTCCCTGATCTGAACCCCACCCCTCCTACATCACCACCATCATAAGACACACCACTTCTCATGGGAGATCTCTAGAAAGTCACCCCTCTCCTCTTCCCTGTTTCCAGGAGTCTTCCTGCAGTCCACATTGGAGCCTGTCACTCTCCTGCTCATAGCCCAGCGTCTTAGCCTGGCTTGTGGCACCCTCACCAGTGAGGCGAATCTCAGCCATTTTCCCCATTCTCCTGCCACACTCCGGCCATACAGGACCTGTGTGGTGACTCCAGGGGGCTGCGCACTGTCCTGTGTGCGGGTTTAGCACATGCCATTGCTTCTGGAATGGCATCTTCCCTCTTCTGTCCCTGGCTGCCCCCCTACCCTGCCCCAGCCTTTAAGGCTCAGTGGTCACATTTCTGGGGAGCTCTGCCTTTGGATGGGCTGCTGGGAATAGACTCTCAGACCAAGATTTGCCTGAAAAAGGTTTATAGGAGTATCCCCAAGTCTGAAGATGTCTACCTCATCCGCTCTGGAACTTGTGAGTAGAACCTTATATAGCAAAAGGTATGCTGCAGATGTGAGTAAGTGATGGTCTTGACGTGGGGGATTGTCTGGGTGGGCCCCGTGTCATCACAAGGGTCCTTGTAAGATGGAATCAGGAGGTCAGAGAAAGGGAGACGTGATGGTAAAAGCAGAGAGCAACTGATTGGAAGATGCCGTGCTGCCAGCCTTGAAGATAGAGGATGGGGCCGTGAACCAAGGAATGCAGGTGGCCCCTAGAAGCTGGAAGAGGCAAGGAAGTGGGTTCTCCTCTGGAGCCTCTAGGAGGAGTGTGGTCCTTTTGGCACACTTTACACTTCCAACCTCCCGAACTGTCAGATAACAAATCTGTGTTGCTCTTAGGCTGTGTATGTGGTGATTTGTTACAGTGGCAGCAGTAGCTGCAGTGGCTGCGACTGTTTCCTAACAGGACTTGTCATGTGTGCAACAGAACCAACAGTAGCTAATACTTATTGAGCATCTACTAGGGGTCAGAGAGTAGCCACATGCTCTCACTTGTCTCTTAATTTGATCCTCTTCGTGGTAACCTTATAAGACAGGTGGATAAATTATTGTCATCCTCATTTTCAGGTGAGGAGGCTGAGGCACAGAGAGGTTAAGTAACTTGCTCAAGGTCAATGCTGGTGAAGGACCGAGGGACACAGGGCAGGGCTGCAAGTGCCGTCTCAGCACAGGTCTCAGCGGGTCCCACAGGGAGCTCTGGAGCTGGGATGGCCCTGCAGAGGTGTCCAGAATTGAGGCAAGGACTGGCTTTTACCCACCTCCATCAGCCACTAGCCACAGAGCTGCCTCCAGGGAGGGGTGTGACCCTGGTGAGGTGCTCCCTTGACCTAGGGCAGTTCTTGAGGAGGGACTCACTGCCCTAGGGAGGAGCGTCTTGGTCCTGGAGGGGGTGCACTGTCCCATCCTGGGTGGCCTTGTTCTTTCCTCTCAGCATTCTCTTACCACCCGGTGACTCCTGAGCCTCTGGAGGGACCCAGCACAAGGCCTAGCACAGACTCCAGGCTCGGAAGCATTTGGATGGAACTCCAGTCTGGCTCACGTCCACACAGTCATCCTGGCCTGCACAGCAGCCCAGAGTCACCATCTCCCATGAGGAAGGCCACGCACGCTTTCCAGGTCGCACCTGCTAGCTTGGCCGAGATGCCACCATGAGGATAACGACAGCCACTGTTTTCTAGTGCTTCCCTGTACCAGCCACGACCCTATGCCCTCTACACAAATGAACCCATTCATCCCTCACAGCAGCCCAAGGAAGTGAACCTGACTGATTTCCCCATTTTCTAGATGAGGAAACTGAGGCACAGAGAGATAAAGCAACTTGGCTGGGGCCACACACCTAGTAAGTTGGCAGTCTGGCTCCGGAGTCTGAACATGCATTAATCACCATGTGGTTTCGCCTCCCAGTTATGCAGAGCTGCCTGTGACAAGGGACCAGGGTGGGCCTTGAACCCAGGTCCCCTCAGATCTGCTCAAGCCTTGGAGCTGGCACTGCACTGGGGCAGAACAGGTCAGATCATAGGGGCTGGGTTACTATTCCCAAGTCTGACCTCAAGTGTCTGCAGAGCCTGCTGTTTCCAGAACCTCTGTCTAACCAGTGGCTGCATGTGGGTCTCCTGCTTGCTCCCTGCAGAGCCCTATGGGCCTCACCAGGGCCCTCCTTACTAATGTGGTCATTCTGTCTGAGGAGCAAACTAGGGCTGGTTCTGGACTAAGGCAGCTGGGCCCATCCCACAGAGCAGTGCCTCCCTGGCACAGTCCCACATGGGATAGACCACCTGACATACCACAGAGTCTGCCATCTTGAAACCAAACCCTGGAGAGTCACTGTCTATTGGACTCTTTCCTGACATCATTCGGCAGCCAATAGGAGCAAAACCACCACTTTTTGTTCCCAAGTGGTGGTCCCAGATAGTGTCCCAGAGAGAAGCAGCACATTAAAGAGTTCGGGGTTCCAGAGGTGGGCAGAACCCAGGTCTGACTTAGCCATGAGTTGGCTGCGATTGTTTCCTAATAGGACTTGTCATGTGTGCAACAGAGCCAACAGTAGCTAATACTTATTGAGCATCTACTAGGGGTCAGAGAGTAGCCACATGCTCTCACTTGTCTCTTAATTTGATCCTCTTCATGGTAACCTTTTAAGACAGGCAGATAAATTATTGTCATCCTCATTTTCAGGTGAGGAGGCTGAGGCACAGAGAGGTTAAGTAACTTGCTCAAAGTCACACAGCTGTGCCCTCGCCTGGGAAGTTGGGACTTGAGTATCTTCTTCACCACCTCTTCTCAAGGTGGTTGAAAAATTCAATGAGATAGCACATTTAAAGGGCACAGAACACTTGATAACTCTTAGATGAATAACTTCCAAAATAGAAATCTGGTTTGGATGGCTTTCCCTAATGAAATGTGCTCTTTCCTGGTGCCTGAAGGGTCCCCCACCGCTCCCTGTCCCGTGGGCAGTCACATTGTGCTCTCTTTGGATCGCTTACTTGTCACTGTGTGTCTTGTCTCTTTGGGCTAGGTTTCAGCTATTCTGGTCTCCTGCCTTCTTTTCCATGAATCCCCCTTTCATACCCAAGACACACTTAACCTGCACATTCCTGCAGCTTCCCTCATGGATTAGGAACCGTTCTAGAATCTGCCCGCAGCCACCCCTGCCTGTGCTCGTGAGCCCCACCCTGTCCTCCAGCACCTGCTCTGGCCACTGCGACTCACTTCCTCCCGGATGGAGCTTGCTCTCCTGAGCACTGACATGAGCCGTCCCATGTCCCTGGAATGTTCCATTTCCCCTTCCCCCACTGGCTGACTCTCGCTCACCCTCCCATCTTATCAGAGATGCCACTTTCTCCAGGAAGCACCCCCCCATGCTAGTCAGGATCATTGCCCCTTTTCTGCACCCATGTGACCCTTGAGCAGCTTTGTCACGCGCTGCTCACATTGTACCGTGAAGGCCTGTCGACTGTACCACTAGACTGCGGGCCCCTCACGAACAGGACTGTGTCTGTCTCATCTCCAAGCCCCAGCACTGGGACTGCATTTAGTGGGTGTACCGTATGTATGTAGAGCCAGGGACCATCATGGTCCCTCAGGATGGATGGCCGAGCAGAAGACCCCCGGGGAGACAGCAGACGTCGGGAGAAATAGACCCCCTAGATGACAGGAGACCCCTGGGGAGGCAGGAGACCCCAGGAGAAATAGGAGACTCCTAAGGTGACAGGAGACCCCTGAGGTGACAGGAGACCCCTGGGGAGGCAGGAGACGCCTGAGGTGACAGGAGACCCCTGAGGTGATGGGAGACCCCTGAGGTGACAGGAGACCCCTGAGGTGATGAGAGACCCCTGGGGAGGTGGGAGACCCCTGAGGTGACAGGAGACCCTTGAGGTGACAGGAGACCCCTGGAGTGACAAGAGACCCCTGGGGTGACAGGAGACCTCTGGGGAAGCAGGGTGGTGGCTGCCCTGAGCCTGGCCTGAACCTTGATCCTAAGGAGGGAAGATGGAGCCTAATTGAGACCCCGGGGCGCGAACAGTCACCCCTAACTAAAGCCTCAGGTGAACATGGCCACTGTGGCGTGAAGAACATGAGGGAAATGTCTAAGTAGTCTCGGGTGTTGGCCCTGAGGGGATCCCGGAGGCCACCTCTCTCAGCACCTTCCCCCCACTGCACTTGGAACTGTGACCAAGAGCAAGTGAGGGGCTTCCTCAAGGTCACCCATCAAGTCAGAGGCAGAGCTGGGGCAGGAACTGGAATGTTCTAGGTTATGTTCCAGGCCTTGGCCTGGGCCTCCTTGCCAGCCGGATAAGATGTGCTCTTCAGAGTACGAGAGGGGGCACTGCAGCCTGAAGGTATGGGTCCCCCAGTCCCTCTAATGTTCTCCTCTCCCTCTGACAGGTGAACCTGGTGCTGGGGGATGGCCGGTCCCTAGGCCTCACGATCCGTGGGGGAGCTGAGTACGGCCTTGGCATTTACATCACTGGCGTGGACCCAGGCTCTGAAGCAGAAGGCAGCGGGCTCAAGGTGAGGGGAGGGCCCGAGGGAGGGAAAGCTCTGTGCATGGAGCTGTTTGCTGCTGATTTTAAATAGATCTCCAGCAGAGCAATCAGCACCCCACCTTGAGGACTGGTCCCAGCTGGGGAGCCCTCCGTGGCTGCTGTACCTCTAAATTCACAGCTCACAGCAGCAGCAGGGTGGCTGCCTACGCAGTGTGGGCAGCAGGCCAGCCCGAACTTGTTGTACTGCTGTTTTGCAAACACTGCTGATGGCCTGTGATGGCCCTGACTTCAGGGTTTGTTAGGACATGTGGAGAGGGAAGAGGAGAGAAAGTGATGGGCTGGGTTGGGGGTGGCCCTGGGCAGCTTCAGGTCTGGCATTCAATCCGGACAACCAGCAGTTTTCAAAATGATATTACTAGCTCCCATTTTAAAGAGGGTGAACTGTGTGCCCAGTGTCTGCGATCCACTTTACACATGCCATCTAGTTGACTCCTCACGCTACCCTGAGGGGTAGGGTATTACTACCCACATTTTCCAGTTGGGGAAACTGAGACATACAGAGGTTAAGCTGACCTGTCCAAGGCCACACAACTGGTGGGTTGCAGAGCAGACTTTGAACTTAGGCCGTCTGAATTTCAAAGCCCTCACTTAGCACCCTGCAGGGCAGCCTGGGAACTCGCTCAGAGAGACAAGACTCTGCTCAGAACGCAGGACCCAGGAGACTAATCACCAAATTAAAGAGTACCATGTGTTTGGGCTAAATCCTGATGCCAGGGATGCCACAGCAGCAGCAGCGATGTGGAGTGGTGACCATGGCACAGGTGGCCTTTGAGCCAGGCCATGGGGAGTGTGAGAGAGAGGGATGGGTAAAGGGGAAGGATGGGAGTAGCTGGCCAAAGGACCACACGTGTCTGACTGTTGGTGACTGACTAGATGGATGCCTAGTCTGTGTGCAAAGCCAGGGGAACAAAGCACATGATGAGGTTGTGTCTTTGTAACAAAGGGCCTTCCTTGCGTGCCCTGGTATCAGGAGATTTCATTTTCCACACAGACAAGAAGAAAAGGTCATATGTGGCCACCAAGTCACGTCATGGCAGACAGGCTAGAGTACAGAGACGATATGTCCGTCAGGTTCTCTTAGGAAATAGGCATTGTGGGAACAGCTCTGAGTTTGCAGTAGGGAAGCCTGGGTTCAAGTCCCAGTTTTGTTGCTTTTGCTTACATAGCTGTGTGACCCTGGAGAGTCCCTCCACCTGTCTGGGCTTCCCTTTCCTGTATAATAATACTAAGTAAGCCCTCACCAGACACTGAACCTGCTGGCATCTTGATCTGTGACTTCCCAGCCTCCAAAACTGAGAGACATAAATTTCTGTTGTTTATAAACTACCCAGTCTATGGTACTTTGTTATAGCAGCCCAAAGGGACAGACAGACATCATCATCATCATCATCTTCATCATCATCATCGTGGACATAATCATTAACATCTACCTTGTCTCCCCTTTCCCAGTTACTCTTCCAGGTGCTTTACATCATTAACTTGTTTAACCTTGCTTCCCTTTACTATATAATAATAATAGGTAACATTCCTTTCTCAGGGTTATTGCAAGCTCAAATGGGGAATTCTTATTAATTGTTATAGTAAACATTGCCATAGATTGTGTTCCTCCAAAGTTCATGCATTGAAATCCTTACCCACAAGCTGATAGTATTGGGAGGTGGGGCCTTTGGGAGGTGATTAGATCATGAGGGCGGAGCCCCATGAATGGGATTAGTGCCTTATAAAGGAGGCTCCAAGAGCTGCTTCGCCCCTTCCACCATGTAAGGATACAGCAAGAAGGCACAGTCTGTGAACCAGGAAGTGAGCCCTCACCGGACACCAAACCTGCTGGCGTCTTGATCTTGGACTCCAACCTCCAAAACTGTGAGATGTAAATTCCTGTTGCTTGTAAGCCACCCGGTCTATGGTACTTTGTTATAGCAGCCCTGATTGACTCAGACAAACATCGTTATCATCACTGTTATAGACATGGTAATTTACATGGAGCACGTATCATCTTTCCCAGGTGCTCTTCCAAGTGCCTTACGTCGTTAACTTGTTTAACCTCTTGATACTCCCGTGAAAGTAGGTTCTGTTGTGAGCACCATTTTATTTTTTATTTTTGCGGGTACATAGTAGGTGTGTACATTTGTGGGATACATGAGATGTTTAGATACAGGCATGAGTGTGTAATAATCACATTTTGGAGAATGGGGTATCCATCCCCTCAAACATTTACCCTTTGGTGAGCACCATTTTACAGGCTCAGTAGGTGAGACTCGGAGAGTTGCACAGCCTATGAGAGGGAAAGCCAGGATTCCCATCCAGGAATGAGGAGTCTGGTTCTAGACCTGTGCCAGCCAGATAGGTAGGAGATGTTCCACAGTGTCGGCCAGGTCTAGTTGATTGTGAAACGTGTTGGATCTAGGTGCTTGCTTTGCTTTTAGCAGGTAGGAGTGATGCTTTGTTAGGACTCCAGGGGGAAATAATCTGATAATATTCTGTATAGAATTTTTGTTTAACAAATTTATGTTGGAATAATTTTAGACTTAGTGAAAAGTTGCCGAGAGTTCCTGTTTATCCTTCACCCAGCTTCCTCTAATGTTCACATCATGTATAGCTGTGGTTTATTTGTCAAGACCGAGAAACTAACATCTGTACAATATTGTTAAACAAACTACAGGCTTTATTCACAGTGTCTCCACTCATGTCTTTTTTCTGTTCCAGGATCCAATCTAATCCAGCATACCACATTGCTTTTAGTCTTTATGAAGTTTAACTGCCATTTATTTTCCCCAAAAACTTAAAGATTAGCGGCAGTTTCTGAACACAGAGTAAAGATTTTGAATAAGTGGAGGATACTCGGGAGAAGGAAAATGGGGCCAGAGGAAAAGAGATGAAGCGGGATGAGTGATTCCCCAGAATACCTGCTGCATGGGGCTTCAGACCCAGCTACAGTCAGGACACAGACTTGGCTCTGAGCTTCCTGGAAGCCAACACAGAGAGTGAAGCAGGTCAGTGGTGTCTGTAAGAGGAAAACAGACCAGCTGTGTTTGAAAAACCTAGTTATTCTTCCTTCTGAGGCCTCAGAACAGTTTTCCTCTGGTCTGTCCTTGAGAGGATGTTGTGTGGTGCCATAGTGTCCTTGGTGACATAAATGTATGAACAGTTTACATACTTTGTTAGCGGTGAGTACCCTTTGATTAAAACCACGTTAAGAGAAAGGGAGAGAGGGAGCATTCCAGAGAGACAACATGTTAGGTCTTGGCCTAAGAGCACTGAGCATCTCGCCCTCTCTCTCTGATTACTGGTGGGTGGCGTCTTTTATTATCATGTTACCTTTCATTGAGGAGTTGCTATGTCACATACTGCGCTGAATACTTCTTATTCATTATCACGTAATTTTTGCAATGATATATTTTAAAAAAGAATGTTCTTCTTGCCAATTTATAGATAATAGATTTAGGAGCAATGTTAAGCAACTTGTCCAAGGCCACCCAGCTAAGTGCTAGAGCTGAGATTTTAACTCACGCCAGTAAACTCCAAGTCCATGTTCTTAACTACTATGGTATAGTGCCTCTCAGTCCTCAGTTTACAGCTGAAGAAACCAAGACTTATAGACTTAAACTGAGTTGCCCAAGATCAAATTCTTTCTGTTATCAGAGCTGTTATTTAAACCAAGACCTGACAGAGCCTGGGGTTGCCTTGTGCAGGGAAGGACAGGAGCCCCGGGGCCTCCACTGACCAGCTGTGTGAAGGTGGGCATGTCCTTCCCCTCCCTGGACCTCAGTCTCCCTGCTTGAACACTTGGGCGAGGTGATCTCTGAGGACTTCCCTAGATCTGTACATTTTCCTGACCTGAAAAGTTGCAGAGAGTTCTCTTTACATAGAGCAAACATTTTGAATGAGTAGAGGATATTGGGGAGAAGGAAAATGGGGGACAGGGAAAGAGATGAAGCCTCGATGAATGATATTCCAGAACACCCTACTCTGTGGGGCTGCAGACCCAGCTATAGGCAGGACACAGACTTGGCTCTGAGCTTCCTGGCAGCCAGCACAAAGAGGGTGCCCAGACACCAGGAATGTACTCCTCTCTGTTTCACCTACAGTTTTCATGTTCACAAAGAGATGCCAAAACCAGTAACCAGCTGATAGATCCCTCTTTTGCATGGAAGGATGTGGACATTCCATATAGGCTAGTGTCTGTGGTTGTCTCTTGCTTTTCCTCTTCCCGTTTTGTCTGTGAGTATATATACTTGTGACTCCTATAAACTAACACTGTACTTTGCAGCTTCTGAGCTGAGCAAGACGGACACAGTCTCTGACCTCCTCAGCTTATATTCTAGTAAGAAAGATAAAAACAAATTACACAACTGTATATTTAGTTACAATTGTGATAATACCAAGATGGCAACGCACGTGGAACCAACTGAGTGTATGCCCAGGAAGACCAACCCTGGTCTTTGGATATCTGGGAAGGCTTCCTGGAGAAGGAAGCATTTCGGTTGAAATTTAAAAGAGAACAAAACTAATTATGTGAAAGAGGAAGTGAGAATTCCAGGCAGAAAGAACAGCAAATGCCAAGTCCCTGAAGTGGAAAGAAGTGTTCCAGTGTGCAGACGAAGGCCTATGTGGCTGAACGTGGAAAGCCAGGTGGGGAGAAGATGCCTGACGATGCTGCTGAGGAAATAGCCCGATCGCACAGGAGATGTAATTCACCCAAGACTGTGCAGCTGTGAAAAGACGATGATCAAGATCTGCAGTTATTAATGTGGAAGGATGTCTGTGGGCTGTTACTAAGTGGGAAACACGGGCTGCAAAACCACATAGCTAACAGGATTTCATCTGTATTCTATATGAATGCAAAAATATGCATAGAAAAACATCTATGCTGGCCACACACCACAGTGTCAACAGTGGTTATCTCAGGTGGTAAGATAAGGGATGATTTCCACTTTTTTCTTTATGTCCTTAGGCGACGTCTGAATGGAGCAAGTATTCCTTTATGATCTTAAAAACAGCAACAATAAAGCGATTTCCATTCAGAAACAAGGCAGAGAAAAAATATTCCATAGAAGTTTCCACTCACTTTAGTTTGCCTCTCAGTTGCAGGCAATCAAAGGCTTTATTTGCTCATAAAATGCCTGCCTTCAGTAAAGTCCTTTCTATCTTCAATCCCCTCCGCAGTAAAGCATTTCATATTCCTGCCGTTTATTGTACTTTCCCCTCCAAGGCCCCTTGGATATGCTAACACCTGCCTATACTCACTTGGGCATCCAGGACTGATTAATTCTGTTTATTGCCAATGCACTTTCAGTGGAATTAGGCATATTGAAATGGAATAAAGGGGCTTGGCTATGTGGGCAGTGGAGCCAAGAAAAGCCTTTATTTGTAAATAGGGTTCCTTGCTGCTGTGCAGAGCTTCCCTTGAGAGAAAATGTGCCTTTCGCTTTGCTTCCAGCTGCTCAGCCCACTTAGCTCGTGAGGGCCTGGTTTGAGTCTGGGGTTGGGGGGGTGTCAGGATGGTACTGCCCTAAGTGGAGAAACACTTGGGGGGTCAGGCATGTTCCCAGCATTTGCCCTGGGGAGGTCCCATGGAACTTAGCACCTTCCCACCCCCCCCAGTGGGGGCTAACACCCCTTTGAGAGTTTATCCAAAGGGATCTCTCTTATTCCTTTGCACCTGCCCCCCAGCTTCAAACCCCACCAAAGAATGGACCACAAAACCTCCTTTGTTCCTTTAAGGACAACTGAGATTGACTGGCATTTGAAGTTAATCATAATGATAGCAGTTGCCATTTATTAACCAGTTATTATGAATCAAGCACTGTACTCAACACGTTAAATACACTTTTATTTCATCCTCCCGGTAGCCCTGTGGCGGACGTTAATAACATCATTTAATACATGAACAACTGAGGCTCAGAGAGGTGCAGTGGCTTCCCGGGGATTACCCAGGGATCTAGTACCTGGCCTTTTAAGTCCCTCCAAAGGTCATACGCTTTGCTCTGCCAACTTCCTAGTACCCTAACTTAATCAAATATCAAAAGGCTGCAAGGAGAGGAAATAAAGGACATTGAGTCTTCTTAGAAAACACCAAGCTTCCCAAGCCCAGTGTGGTTCCCGGATCTTGCCTGGCCCACGGCCTCCACACCTGAGTTTCCCTAGGGGTGGGAGCACATTTCATTTCTGCTCATGGGGGCCAGCTGCCATCCTGGCTGAGGCTCCTTGGAACAGGATCTCTGTTCCCATTAATGTCCCATTCTTGGGGTCACTGCTATGCAGACCCATCGAGTGTCTGGTGCAGAAACAATGTTTCAGTGACTGTGGGGATGACCTGCTGCTCTACAGGTCTACCACGGGTGCTGGGCTTTGCCGGGAGCCTGACCATGTCAACTTCATTGGTGAAGCCAACAGAGCTGGGGCTGCTCCCTCCATGTACTGGCTTCTGCCAGGGTCTGTTCTCCCCACCCACCCTCTCTGTACTGAGTCTCTGGACAGCACCCCTGTGCTAAGTACGCATCAAGCAGCAGGTGATCTATATGTGTCATCTCTCTCTACCCAGCTCTGGGAGGTAGGAACTCTTTATTTACGTGAAATCTCACTCTATTGCCCAGGCTGGAGTGCAGTGGTGTGGTCTTGGTTCACTGCAACCTCCGCCCCCCAGGTTCAAGCAATTCTCCTGCCTCAGCCTCCTGAGTAGCTGGGATCACAGGTGCCTCCTACCATGGCCAACTAATTTTTTTTTTTTTTTTTTTTTTTTTTTTTTTTTTTTTTTTTTTGTATTTTTAGTAGAAACAGGATTTCACCATGTTGGCCAGGCTGGTCTCAAACTCCAGACCTCAAGTGATCCGCCTGCCTCAGCCTCCCAAAGTGCTGAGATTACAGTTGTGAGCCACCGTGCCTGGCTGAAACTCTTAACCCATCTATAAATTGGGAGCACTTGTTTAATGAATGTCTCTTCTCCCAGATCATGGCTACATGAGGTAAAGAATGAATGTTGTTTACACATCATATCCCCTGCCCAAGACAGCACCTGGCACATAGTAGGTATCTGGGAAATTATTCTCGTCTTGAAGAAGTGACTGTGGAGAAGGCAGGCCCTGAGCCAGGTGTCTTTGACTCCAAAGCTCCTATCTTGAGCACTATCTCCTTTGCATCCTGGCCTGAACACAGAACAGAGCAGGCATTTTTGTTTGAGAAGTGTGAGTGGTTTTCCCACTTGTCTGGGTTGTGATCGGTTGTCTCTCAGAGATGCTTGCCTTTGGGCTAAAGGAAGCTGAGTAGCAGCCTGGCCCACAGTGAGTTTTGCTCGTCACGGGTACTCTCTGGACATTAGGTGCCATCTTCAGCTCTTCCCTGATGGAGGACAGATAGCGGGAATCAGTCTACACTCACAGATCTCAGCTGCCAACCCTCCATTTTACGCATGGGGATGCTGAGGGCCAGAAGGAAGGAAAGGACTGGCTGACAGAAGGGCCCAGAGCTCTGGGCCCCCAGCATAGAGCCCCATTGCCGTGAGGCGGTTTGGCTTTGTCTGCTCATTCCGTCCTGATGCTTCTGCTGGGAGGTGAGAACAAGCCCGACAGACTTTCCACGCCTGCTTCCCGTTTGTTCATGGAGGAAGGGGTATGGTTACTGTGTTTGTTTTGCATTGCTATAAAGGAATACCTGAGGCTGGGTAACTTATAAAGAAAAGAGGTTTATCTTGGCTCACAGTTCTGCAGGCTGTACAAAGAGCATGGTGCTGGCATCTGCTTCTGGTGAGGCCTCAGGAAGCTTTTACTTATGGCAGATGGTGAAACGGGAGCAGGTATGTCACAAGGTGAGAGACGGAGTAAGAGAGGTCCCAGGCTTTTTTAAACAACCAGCTCTCACATGAACTAATAGAGTGAGAACTCACTCATTACCTCTGGGAGTGCACCAAGCCCTTCATTAAGGGTCCACCCCTGTGACCCAAACACCTCCCAGTAGGCCCCACCTCCAACACTGGGGGGTCACATTTCAACATGGGATTCGGAGGGGACTAACATCCGAACTACATCAGTTACTGTATAATATCTGTTTAATAAGGATCCTTTAAATGTATTTCGTTCTGTGATTATGCCTGATTTTATGCCAGTCCTAATGAAGATGACAAAAATAATGTCTTAATATTTATATAATTCCTGACAGTTAAAAGAAATCTCACATAATAAGGGCACCTTACAAGCAACTCTCTGCCTTTCAATTCCACAACTTGGATGAATGGACCAATTTCTTGAAAGACACAAACTACTAACACTCCAGAAAGAAAAATAGATGACCTATAGATATCCTATATACTACATGTCCAAAAAATGGGGTTTATAGTTAAAATCATCCCCTCCCAAAAAAAAACTCAAGCCCAGACACTTTCATGAGTGACTTCCCAACTCATTTTATGAAGCCAGCATTATATAATACTAAGACTAGATACATTATAAGAAAAGGAAACCCAGACCACTATCTTTCATGAACACAAATGGAAATATCCTCCACAAAACATTAGCAAATCAAATCCAGCAATCTCTATAAGGGATAATTGATCACAACCAAGAGTTTTATACAAGGAATACAAGGCTATTTCAACATTTGAAAATCAATATAATTAACAGATTTAAAGAGAAAAGCCATATGATCAGAAAATACTTTAAAAAAATTCAACATCCCTTCATGATAAACAAACTAGGAATCAAATCTGATGAAGAATATCCACAGAAAACCCACAGCTAACATATTTCATGGTGAAAAATTAATGCTTTCCTTTAAGATAGAAATAAGGCAAAATTTTCTCTCAACTGTTCTACTCAGTATCATATTAGACATTATAGTCAGTGCAATAAGTCAATAAAAAGAAATAAAAGGCATACAGATCCAAAAAGAAGAAATAAAACTCTGACCATCTGCATAGAAAATTTCAAAGACTCTGCAATAAACCTCCCAGAACTAATAAATGAGTTTAGCAAAGTCAAAATATACGAAAGTCAACATACAAAAATCAATTCTACCTCTGGCAATGAACAACTGGAATCCAAAGTTAATAAAAACGATACCATTTATAATAGTGCTGAAAATACTTAGGTATACAGAGCTAACAAAATATGTGTAGTTTCTGCATGCTGACAATTACAGAACAGAAAAAAAAAAACTAAATGGAGAGATCTGTGTTCGTTGATTGGAAGACTGAATAGTATGAAGATGTTAAATCTTCTAATTTGATCTAGATTCAACACAATTCCAATTCCAATCCCAGGAAGCTTTTTTTTTTTTTTTTTTTTTTTT
>NW_016806398.1:1488816-1500994 GCF_001698545.2 Rhinopithecus bieti
AGATATTTACAAGCTGATTCTAATTTTTTTTTATGGAAATACAGAGAAACCAGAGGAGCCAAAACAATTCTGAAATAAGAACAAATTGGAGGACTCTGTACCTGACTTCCAGACTTACTGTAAAGCTACAGTAAAGAAGATAGGGCAGTGTTAATGAAAGACTGGGTACATAGATCAGTGGAACAGAATAGAGTCCAGAAATAAACCCACACAAATATACCCAAGTGATTTTTGGCAAAAGTGCAAAGGCAATTCACTGGAGAAAGGGTAGTCCTTTCAGCAGATGGTGCTAGAACAATTGGCTATCTATATGCAGACAAATGAACCTCAATCTCACACTTTATTTGAAAACTCAAAATAAATCATAGACTAAAATGTGAGATGCAAGACTATAATACTGTTAGAGGAATATATAATATAAAATCCATGTGACCTTGGGTTAGACAAAACATGGCCAATAAAAGAAAAGATTGACAAAATAGACTTTATTAAAATGAAAAATTCTTGCTCTGCAAAAGATACTTTTTTTTTTTTTGAGACAGGGTCTCACTCCCGTTGCCCAGGCTGGAGTGCCCTGGTTAGATCTTGGCTCACTGCAGCCTCTACTTCCAAAGCTCAGGTGATCCACTTCAGCCTCTCAAGTAGCCGGGACTATAGGCATGCACCATCATGCCTAAAGATACTTTGAAGAGAATACAAAGACAAGCCACAGAATGAAAATATTTTCCAGCCAGGCATCGTGGCTCATGCCCGTAATCCCAGCACTTTTGGAGGCAGATTGCTTGAGCCCAGGAGTTCAAGACTAGCCTGGGCAACATGACAAAACTCTTTCTGTACAAAAAATACAAAACAATTAGCCACATACGGTGGTGCATGCCTGTAGTCCCAGGTACTAGGAAGGTTGAGGTGAGAGGATGCCTTGAGCCCAGGAGGTCAAGGCTCCAGTGAGCTATGATCATGCCACTGCATTCCAGCTGGGGCAACAGAGCACGACGCTGTCTCAAAAAGAAAAAATATTTTCCAACCACATTTCTAACAAAGAACTTGAAAAGATGCTCCTCAACTTGTGATGGTGTTATGTCTCAATAAACCTATAGTAAGTTGAAAATATTGTAAATCAGAAATGCATTTAATACACCTAATCTACCAGACATCACCTCTGAGCCTAGCCTGCCTTAAATCAGAACACTTACATTAGTCTAGAGTTGGGAAAAATCATCTAACACAAAGCCTATTTCATAATGAAGTATTGAATGTCCCATATAATTTATTGAATACTATATTAAAAGTGAAAAACAGAATGGTTGTATGGGTACTTGAAGTATGGTTTCTATTGAATGCATGACGTTGAAAAATTGTAAGTTGACCCATCGTAAGTCAGAGACTGTCTGTATTGAGAATGTGTAAAAAAACTCTAAAACAAAAATCTCCAAATGGGCAAAAGATCCAGGAAACTTTTGTGTTGGGATTGCAGTGGTGGACAAATTTGCATTTGTCAAATTCATTGAGCTGTATATCACAGTGTGACTGTATATCACAGTGTGACTGTATATAGATTTGTAAAACTCAACCAGGATGTGTATGGGAAGGCGCACGTGTGGGGCAGGGGGAGGAAGATAGAATGCAGACTGAGATGAGTGAAGACAGCAGAACTGTTACAAATTATTTCCATAACCACACTGCAAGGGGATAGAGAAGAAAGGAACTGACCTAAGTAGCTGGGAAACATTGGTTCAACTGATCTTATAAGACAGAAACCAAGAAGAGTCATATACAAACACTGTACTTAAGTTGGGAATTTTTTTCCCCCCTCAAAAGTATATGGGTTAGGGGCCAGGTGTGGTGGCTTACATCTGTAATCCCAGCACTTTGGGAGGCTGAGGTGGGCGAATCACTTGAGGTTGGGAGTTTAAGACCAGCCTGGTCCACATGAGGAGACCCTGTCTCTACTAAAAATACAAAAAAAATTAGCTGGGTGTGGTGGCACACATCTGTAGTGTCAGCTACTCGGAGGCTGAGGCAGGAGAATCGCTTAAACATGGGAGATGGAGGTTGCAGTGAGCTGAGATCGCGTCACTGCACTCCAGCCTGGGTGACAGAGCAAGACTCTGTCTCAAAAAAAAAAAAAAAAGGAAAGAAAAAAAAAGAAACCCTCCCTATTGCAGAGAGAACACCAACCCCAATTTTGGGGTGCAAAAAAAAAAAAAAAAAAAAAAAAAAAAAAGTATATGGATTAGGAATTCTGAAATGACTTTGTTTCACCTAGAATTGAGAAAGTATGTAACTATGTTTTAGGTCATTTCTTACTCTGGGAAAAGTTACAAGTAAGGAAAGGGGAAAGATAGAATGAACCCTTTGACACTGGGATTCGAATCAGCCCTATCAGTGTGGACTCACTTACCAAAAGGAAAAAATACTGTGTTGTGTATATACATGGAGATGAACAGATACAGAAATAGATGCAGATATAGATATGTGTGCATGCATGAGTCACTATACGTATTTATCGTTCCTCCATCCATTGAGAAGGAACTGTAGACTGGGATACCCTAATAAAAATGGGTACACCTAGCACCTGGATCTTGGTTTCTAAATACTGTTCTTCAAATAAAAGGAACCAGGCTCTTTGTAGGAGTGATGAATTCCAGGTCTAGGGCAGGGAAAACAGACAAGGTGAACCTGGGATTTCTGGTGCCAGAAAGTAAAGACATGCTATAAAGTAAACAAACAAATAAGCATATCAAATGCACACAGAAGCCAACCTGAAAGCACTCCCTATAGGCAAAGGAGAATAAAATAAGCATCCATGAGGCCATACTAATGTCATTATGTAATTAACTGAATAAATAGATAAATGAGGGAGAAGGGACAATTCTTCCTTAAGGAAGAATGGAATTTTCCTTTCCCATTAATAAACGTAAAAGGAACATGGGAATAAAAAATCACCCTTAGAACATTACGTTTTGGTAATCATTTCTGTGGGCAAGAGTCACAAGTAGATGCTAAAATGTAGGCATGAGTTGGCCAGGCGTGGGGGCTCACGCCTGTAATCCCAGCAGTTTGGGCGGCTGAGGCAGGTGGATCACTTGAGGTCAGGAGTTTGAAACCAGCCTGGCCAACATGGTGAACCCCTGTCTTTACTAAAAATACAAAAATTAGCCAGGCATGGTGGCAGGCGCCTGTAATCCCAGCTACTCGGGAGGTTGAGGCAGGAGGGTTGCTTGAACCCAGGAGGCAGAGGTTGCAGTGAGCCGAGATGGTGCCACTGCACTCCAGCCTGGGCAACAAAGCCAGACTGCGTGCCAAAAAAAAAAAAAAAAAAAAAAAAAAAAAAAAAAAAAAAAAAAGGGGGGAATAAATTTAAAAAAAAAACAAAAATATGAAAAAAAAAAAAAAAAAAAAAAAAAAAAAAAAAAAAAAAAAAAGGTGGGCATGAATTTAAGCAGAAAAGGATTTTTTGTGTGTGGTTGCAAAACATCTCTATCACTGTACTTGATAACTATACAGGGAAAATAGTAAGTTTACAGTGGCGGATTCTGGCAGTCACCCTTAGCAGAGCATAATACATATTTTTAAAAAATATTTACTGTGTTTTCCAGTTGCAAAAATAATACTTGCTAGTTGTATAAAAGAGAAACAATTTACCAGGGATGTGACAGCTGTCAGCAGGTGGCATGTCCTTCCAGATCTCTTTTGGTCTGACCTGCTGTACACAGTGACTTGGGATCCTTCTCGTTTGTTCTGTTCCTTTTATGATTCAACCATCAAGGTCTTAGATAGTTGCTTCTCTTCTTCTTCAAAACCTGACATCTCTAATTTATAAGATTTTGACTAAGTTGTTGCCATTTTAGAGTATTGAGATGGGCCTCCTCAAAAGTAGAAGCACAGAAATGTAGCAAACGTGTCTTTTTGCAGGCCTGGTGTTATCATTTGTTCCTATTGTGATTCCAAATCTATAATGTTGTCCCTTCTGCTGTCAGAGAAGAAAATGCAGGAAGGAGAAACTACAAAATGTCTCCTGAGCATGCTTGTGTTTTCATTTTCCTTGAGCAACAAGGTTTGGAGAGGGCTGTTTGATGGTGGCAGACGGGGTGGCCCTGTCCCTCCCTGGGTGCCCCAGGGCCCAGTGAGTCTTTCCTATTGTTGGAGCACTGCAGGCACTTTGGTGGGCACCAGGTGCTGGCAACCCATGGACAAAGCGAGCACCAGCACCTAGATTTGTGTCTGCGTCACTCTGCATGCAAATTACGTTGAATGTTGGGGGTGGGAGTGGGAGACAGAAGGCAGCAAAGAATCCTGGTGCTCCAGGTGTTGTGCTGGTGAGAGAAATGGTGGCAGCCAGTATCCACTGAGTGATTATTCTAGGCTGGGCACTCTGCTGAGCACTTTTTATGTTCCACCATAATGAATCCCTAAACAGTCTCCGTGGTAGGCGCCATACGGTCCTTCACTGAAAGATGAGTAAACTGAAGCTCAGAGAGGGCATCACTTGCCCAAGTTCACACAAGGAGGTTATGAAGCCAGGATGGGGATCTGGCTCTGGAACCTCCCTTGTTAGCCCTATAGCCCTGAATTTGCATGATGGAAACTCAGGCTGACACCCCTTGGCAGCCAAGCAGCCAGCTCTCCCCACTTCTGCTCGGTTCTCTGCCGTCAGCATGTTGGCGACACCTGCCCGATGTTTCTGCACACTCTGCTTTTAGATTTGGAACCTGGAGGATTCTTCTGGCCATTCAGGATGTGTTTAAGTAAAAGCATGGTGAAAATGGCAGAAGATACAGCAGCATGAGGGTAATGGTGATAACAGGAAATAGTAATGATACATTTTTTAATTTTTATTTTTATTCTTTACCTTTCCTATGTTGCTGAGGAAATAGTAATGGCAGAAATAAGTCATTAGGGCAGAGCAGTCTTCTAGTTATTTCTAACATTGCAGGAATAACAACAGCAATTGCCGGCATTTTGGGAGTCCGTCCACTGTCCCACCATGGTGCTTAGTGAGTGCTGTGCCTATGGTGAGTCATTTAATCCTCCCAGCATCCCTGCAAGGAGGCTCTGGTATTATCCCTATTTTGGAGATGGGCAGCCAAAGCCCAGAGAGGTTACGTAACTTGCCCAAGGTCACACAGTTAATAGGAAGAAGAGCTGGGATTCAAACCCAAGTAGGTCTAGCACTTAGTCACAGAAGTCCCATTCTCATCTCTCCCCTCTCCTCACACCTTCTCTGGTGAACCCCAGAGGCTCTTACAGAACTTAGACAGGTCATCTCTTTGTGAAATGGTTCTCAGGCAGACTGGGGGAGGGACACAGGGCAGGGCCTTCCCCTGTAGGCAGCTTGAATTTATTGCTTTGTGAAAATGAGGGAGGAGCGAATGGTCTTTACTTGGGGTTTTCCTGTGTGTGTAGTGTGTGTGTTCATGCGCACACCCCCCCCCCCACAGTGATATTTCTGATGTCTCCATAATAACAATGCCACAAAAGCAACTATTTATTGATGATTCGCTGCGGGCCCAGCCCTGTCCAGGTGATTCCTCGGAGTCATCTTGCTCCATCCTCTTGGCAGCCCCAGGAGGATCTCCTGAGTTTCATCATGCCCATTTCACTGATAAAGAACCCGAGACTCAATGACATTAAACAGCTTGCCCCAAAACATATTTTTAGTTGGCAGAGAAGTTGCGATTCAAAGGCAGGGCTCCCCAAGGCCACGTGCCTCACCTCTGTGCTGATGCCAACAGGGATAGCTGAGCACAAAGTCACAGTTCCTCGGACTGGCAAAGAACTTTCTATTTTACCTTGGGAGGGTTTTGCCCATGTTTCTCTGGCTCCGAATCCAGTGCTTTTCCCATTCCTAAGGGCAGCAAGTCATCGATCTCTTGCATGCCAATGCCATTTCTTTAGTACACCTGTACACATGTTTGTACCTGTGCGGTTGCAGCCGGGCTCTGCAAGAAGGGATAGTCAGCTAATGCTAAGAGTCACTTAGTGCTGTGTCTGCCATGGGGCAGAAAAGGGGGACCTGTGGCCCAGATGATTCAGTGTCTGTCATTCCCACATGAGAGCATGGGCATAGCTTAACTTTTTAAAATTATTTAATTAAGAATGTATGACTAAAGCTGTATGTCAGCAAAAAGTAGTTTTTTGGGGAAAACTAGTAATAATGACAACAGCAGCTACTTCTGATGTGCTAGGGGTGGTGATGACGTTCCCCGGTGGTGTTGCATGGTATGTAAAACCTGTCTTGTCACTTTATCACCCTGAGACTCGGTTTCCTCATTTATAAAGCTGGGGTAATAATACCTCTTGGAATGTGGTGAAGATGTAGCCAGAGAATCTCTAGCAAGCACTTGATGCAGATAAAAGTATTTTTTTTAATTCACTTTAAAAATTATTTCTGATTTTCAGTATAACCCTGTAAGGTAATCGCATGAGTCTTGCTTGAGGCTCAGAAGGTGGAAGTGATTTGCCCAAGGCCACTTGCCAGGAAGGGGCTGGCCAAGGTTGCAGGCTTGTCTCTGTCCTCTAACAGTAGGTCAGGGCAGTTTCACAGTGGGGCCTGCCTCCCAGGCTAGGGGACAGTCTTGCATTGTCCTCTGGGGTGGAATAAACTCGAGGCTGATCCTGCCTGTCCCTCTCTGGCACTCCAGCGCTGGCCCCACACAGCCCCTGCTTTTGAGGACTCATGGCAGAGCAGCAACCTCTCCAGCACCTGGTTGTTTTGGGGCCTTGAAAATCCCCAGGCTTTTTCAGCAGAAAGTGGGATGACAATTTCCTTGTCCTTGCTGAGGTCCAGCTCAGATAACTGGGCTTTGCCTCCCGACCAGCACCTTTTGCTGGGGTGGGTTTTTTCTAATGAGCCATGCCCTTCGGACTGCCTGTTCCTGAGGTGCAGTGGCCACCTCTCACTCCTGGGCGGGGGTCCACAAGTCCTAAGCCTCAGAGTTGGCTCTTGCTTCCCTTCGTAGAGACCGTAGAGGAACCGTGCTTCCCAGGCTCCTGCAGATTTCCAGTTTCTGATAATACTACTACTAATAGTACCACCTATATCTAGGTACTATATTGTCAAGACAACATGAGCTATTGCACATAAAGCCCCTAGCCCAGTGCCTGGCACGTGATAAACAACCAAAAAAAAAAAAAAAAAGGTAGCTATAATTGTCTAAGTGATTTGTTTGTGGCAAGACTGATCTGCAGTTACATCTGCGATGCTCAGATAGCCGATGAATTGACACTGATGATGCATGTCTTTCCCAAGGAGCCGGAAGGTGATTTATTTTCCAAGAACCTGCCACAGGCTGAGTGATTACTATAGCCTCTGCCCCCCACCCACTTCCGGCTGTGCCACCTTCTCAATCCTTCCTTACAATACTCTCTTAGTTGGATTTTTGAAATGGCCTCTCTGAATGAGTGTTTGATCAATTGCAGAAGTTCAAGATGCTTAGTCCTCTGGCCTGGTCTTTACAGCAGCCCTTGCTAGAGTGGTGATTGCTCCAAGGCAGGCTGCTGCCAAAAAGACTTAATTTCTCTGGGCAGGCCCGTTAGAGCAGAGTTCACTCGCAGCTTGGCCACAGGAAAAGCTGAGATTATTTGTTCATGTGCTCAGGGTCCCTGTGAACCGTTCTGTCCACTAGAGAGAGGCTGCTAGCTGGGGATGGCTGTGGGCTTTCCTTCTCATCTCATTCCCAAGTGGCTGAGCAAAGGTGCTGGAATGGGGTAGGGGCTTGAAGAGCTGACTGGTTCTGAGAATGTCATTGGTTGCCCTTCTGGCTTTACATGTGGTCATGCCAAATTAAATGCCTGCTCGTGGGGACATGTGGTTTCCTGAATCTGAGGTCAGCACGGTCCCCTCTTTCATAAGGGAAATGATTACCAGTGAGCATTTCTTCAGCCTCTGCTGTGGGGTAGAACACATGTGAAGGGCTTTGGGAGAGGTAGATAACTATATGAGGCAGTGCTTGGGCACTTGACCATACATACAGATTGCCAAGGGACCTTTTCCAGTGCCAATTATGATTCAGCAAATGTGGTTCTTGTGGCTGCATGACCACCGCAGGACTTAGGGATGTACAGTAACCACGAGTTATGCTCCCAGGTACTGTGGGTGAGGAAGTGACAAGGCACAGCAGGGGTGGCATGTCTCTGCTCTGTGATGTCTGCAGCCACAGCTGGAACACTCAATATGTGGGTGCTGGAATCATCCGGAAGCCTGTTTCCTCCTGTGCCTGGAAGTTGATGTTGGCTATGGGCTGGAGGCCCCAGTGCTTCCTGCATGGGCCTCTCCCTGTCATCTTTCCATAGTGCTAGTTTGGGCTGCCTCTAAGCATGGTGGCTTAGGGGGGCTTTCCAGGGGATGGGTGCTGGGAGAGAGGTGGGTGGAGGCTGTATTCTTTTGGTGGCCCAGTTTCAGAAGGCATAGAGTATACCTCAGCTGGGTTGTCTTGTTTAAAGCTGTCACAAGTCCATGCAGGTTCAAGGGGGAGGGGAGACTAGGCCCTTCTTCCTATGTGAGTGTCCTAGGGCTGCTATACCAAATGACCACACACTGGGTGGCTTAAAACAACAGAAGTGTATTCAGTTATGGGGGCCAGAAGTCCAAAATCAAGGTGGCAGCAGGATCACACTCATCCCTCCAACCGCTCTTCCAGTTTTTGCTGGTTCCTGGTGGTCTTTGGCTTGTGGCAGTGTCACTCCAGTCTCTGCCCCGTCTTCGTGTGGTCTTCCCTGCATGTCTCTTTGCGGCTCAAATCTCCCTCTCTATTCTCTTATACGGACAGAAGTCATATTTAGACTCCTCCCTAAATCCAAGATGATCTCTCTTTGAGATCCTTAACTTAAAAACACCTGCAAAGATCCCATTTCCAAATTAGGCCACATTCACAGGTACTGGGGCTTAGAACTGGGACATATTTTGGGGGGAACACAATTTGACCTACTCTTTATGACGGGGTGACAAGGCTCTAGGGGGCACATGAAACTCGGAATATTGCTGTGGCCATTTTTGGAAAAGTACATTCTGCCTCAGTGGATTTGGGATGGAGCCTGAGAGTTTGCGTTTCTCACAGGCTCATCTTAGTCATCTTAGCAGGTATAACAGAGTGCCTGAGATTGGGCAGTTTAAAATGCATATAAATTTATTAGCTCACAGTTCTGAAGGCTGGGGGAGAGAGAGAGAAAGTGTGTGAGAGAGAAAGTGAGTGACAGAGAGAGAGAGAGAGAAAGAAAGAAAGGTGGAAAGGTGGAGTCCTTGTGGCCTAATCACCTTTTAAGGATCCGATCTCTTAATACTGCATGAGTTTTAGTGGAGAACACAGCACAGTTGGTCCATGGACAACGCATGGGGTCCTGCTTTCAAATTGCTGACAGTCTAGTGAGGAAGAGAGAGGAGGAAATAGCAAACTGTAATAAAGTTAGACCCGTAAGAAGCACCATGCTTTTAATAGGAGTACTACCTGATAATTGGATAACAATTAACATCTACGATATACAGGCCGTATTCTGGGCACTTTGTATATATCAGTCGTTTTACCCTCATAGCAACGTTATGGTAAGGATGCTTATCCCTTGTTTACCGATGTGAGGCTCAGAGAGGTTAAATGATTTACCCAAGATGACACAGCCAGGGCATGGTGGAGCCATGCAGGCTGCTTCCGAGTCCCTGTGGCCACTGCACAGCCCTTCCTGTGTGGGGACCTCAGGTGGAAGCAGTCAGTCCAGGTGAGGGGGGCTGGTTGTGGCTGCAGAGAGGAAGCGGATCTCGAGCTGGCTTCGCTTGGTTAGCAGGTTCTTGCTGAGCCTCTCTATGTGCCTGACATGCAAGCATGAGCCAGAAAACACATGATTTTTGCCCTTGTGAAGAGTGCTGTCTGGTTGGGGTATTGAATGTGGAAGATTATGCCAGGCAGAGAAATGAAGGAAGAGCTCTTCCAGGAAGAATTAGCAGGAGCACAGACACAGAGGCATGGGGGTCAGGGACGGGCAGGCGGGCTGAGGGGGACTGAGGGGCTGACAGAGAGGAGAGATGGGGAGGGAGGGGGAAGGCGTAGGGGAGGAGACATGCTCCAACAACTTTTCCAAGAGCTCCCTGCTGGCTAGATGCACCTAGGGATGCACGTGGCACTAGGAGTGAGTGAGGGTATTCATTCCAAAGTCAAGGAGCTGTAGGTTAAGGCAGATGGGAGGAGGCCAGAGCTTTCAAAGTTTGGGATGTCCAGGGAACTGAGTGGTGCTGTGCACTAGAGCTTTTGGCCCAAAAACCTCAAAGGGTTTGAGCCAAACCCTTTGTTTTTAGTTTTATTTTTCCAGCTACTAAAGTAATAAGTTCAATACATAATACACACACAAACACATGCAGAAAGTAGGACCCAGACATCCTGCCTTCTAAAGCCAGCCTTTATTACCATCGTTTGGTTTTCGAGATACAATTCGTATGCTATAAAATTCACCCTTTTAAAGTGTGCAAATCAGTGGTTTTTAGGATATTCACAGGGTTGTGCAACCATCACTGCCGTATAATTTCAGAACATTTTTATCACCCCTGAAAAACTCTCTGTACCCATGAAGTCATCACATCCCATTCCTCCCTGTCTTCACTCCCTGAAAACTGCTAGTAATCTGCTTTCTGTCTCTCTAGATATGCCTGTTTTGGGCATTTCATATCAATGAATCATAGAATATGTGGCTTTGTGTCTGCTTTCTTTTACTTAGCATAATGTTGTAGCATCTACCAGGACATTCCTTCTTATGACAATAGTATTCTGTTGTGTGGTGATATCACATTTTGTTTATCCATTCATGAGTTGATGGACGTTTGGCTTGTTTCCGTCTGTTGGCATCTTGGTGTAGTTTCTGTCTTTCTCTTCTCTGTATTCTTTGACATGCTTTCTATCATATACATTGTTTTGCATTTCACATTCTCATCTGCATTTTCCCATGTAAATAAAGACTTATGGGTACAACTTGTAATAGTTGCATAATCATATTCCATCTTGGGGCTAAATTATAATTTACCTAACCATTCCCTTGAAGTCAGGCATTTAGCTGTTTCTAATTGAAATCAGGTTTTAAAAGAGCAACAAATGAGAGAAACCTCAGAGGACCTTTCCAGAGGAGATTAAACCGCCTCCAAGCCTATCTATGCCAGCAGACTTCAGAGCCCAGTGTGGGGCAGAAATGATTTATCCCAAATTACTAAGAGGCATGGAATGGACTGGATGAGATAAAGAAGATTCTTCTCCAGCGTGGCATGGCATGTTTGCCGAGGGCCTAGACCCACTCTCCCCCAGACCCCCAAACATCGAAGGAGATGTTAGAGAAGGCGGGGAGATGATGGTGGCCTGTGTTATGGCTTGTCTCCCCACAGATTTTTTCATTTAGTTGTGGATTTTTTTCTTTTTACACTTGACAGTATGGTCTTTGTATACAATTTGGAGAAGTGCAGAAAATGAATAGCTTGAAATTAAAATTGCCTGGAATTGATTACTTGGAGGCAGCTCCTATGAACAGCTTGGCATATTTCTTCTCAGTCCCTTGAACACAGTTGAAGACCGTATTAGATAGGCAACATTAAGATAACATTAGAGCCCAGGTGCGGTGCATTAGAGCCCAGGTGCGGTGGCTCACGCCCATAATCCCGAACTTTGGGTGGCCAAGGTGGGCAGATCCCCTGAGGTCAGGAGTTTGAGACCAGCCTGGGCAACATGGTGACACTCCTTCTCTACTAAAAACACAAAAATTAGCTGGGCATGGTGGTGCATGCCTGTAATCCCAGCTAGTTGGAAGGCTGAGGCACAAGAATCGCTTGAACCCAAGAAATGGAGGTTGCAGTGAGCCAAGATCACACCACTGCACTCCAGCCTGGGTGACACAGTGACACTCTGTCTAATAATAATAATAACATTAGAAAACCTGAATTCAAAAGTAAAGCATGTTCACTGTAGAAAACAGAGAAAACCCTACACTTAGGGAAAACTAGTGCCAGTTTTGTTTTATAATCTTTCAGTGTGTTATGCCTACATGTAATATAATATGGATACAAATATTTCAGCAAAACTGGGATCAGACTGTTTTCTTTCCCCCACTTTCCATAACACTTTAGCATTTATCCTGCCAGCAGAGGTGTGCTTAAATATATATATGCAGCATTTATAGATATTTATAAAATTATATATATTTAAAATTTTAT
>NW_016806398.1:1501273-1509100 GCF_001698545.2 Rhinopithecus bieti
ATAACATTTATATATATATATATAAAATATAGCATTCAGATCCTTCATGTGAGAAAGACCTTTGCAAAATATTAACTAAAAAAAAGCATGTTACAGAGTGTGGTTATGTGATCCCATTTTTGCTTTTCTAAAAGGAGGAATATATTTATTTGTCCATACTTGTGTATGTGAAGAGAATCCCTGAGAAAATGTCTAAGAAACTTACCCTGGGACTTTAGATTTCAGGAATGGAGATGTGTTTTTAAGAGAAAGGGGTTTTGGGGGGGAGATTTTTACAGTTTGTATATACCCCCCTTTTACTGTTTGACTATTTGTACTATGTCATTATATTATTGGTTTTGCAATTTTTTTTAAGTTTAATTGGAAAAAATAATTATATCTGATTAAATATTATATGACATCATTTTTAATGGCAGTATAATAATTACTATATGGATATACCACGCAGTATTTGATTAACACTAATTCACAGACTTTTGGAGGGAGTCTACATTCTTTTGTAGATTTAAATTCTGTATAACCATGGTTATTTGGTTGGAATTAATTCCTAGAAGTAAAATTGCAAAAGTTTTTGCACCATTTTGTCAAATGCTTCTTAGCAAGTTTCAACCAAGTTGTGCCTCAGCTGGTGAAGTGCTGGATGCTCCACTAACCCTTCCTCATCTAGATGGGGTAGGGGGGTTGATATGGATTGGCTGTGTCCCCACCTACCTCTTATCTTGAACTGTACTCCCATAATTCCCACGTGCTATGGGAGGGACCCAGTGAGAGATGATTGAATCGGGGCGGTTTCCCCCCATACTGTTGTTGTGGTAGTGAATAAGTCTCATGAGATCTCATGATTTTATAAGGGGTTTCTCCTTTTGCTTGGCTCTCATTTTCTCTCTTGCCTGCTGCCAGGTAAAACGTTACCTTTCACCTTCCTCCATGATTTGAGGCCTACCCAGTCACGTGGAACTGTGAGTCCATTAAACCTGTTTTTCTTTATAAATTACACAGTCTTGGGTATGTCTTTATCAGCAGTGTGAAAATGGACTAGTACAGGGACCTTTTGGTGTTCTGTTCTATTTGGCTATTCATGAATGCCCACCATGTTTTTGTTACCACAAATATGGTAGGCACAATAATGGATCCTCCAAAACGTCTACATCCAAATCCTCAGAACCTGTGACTATGTTAGGTTATATGGCAGAGGGAATAAAAGCTCCTATTCACCTGGCCTTGAGGTAGGGAGATGATCCTGGAGTATCCTGGTGGGTCCTGTGTCATCACAAGGGTTGTTGAAGTAGAGATAGGAATCAGAAGGAGGGAACCAGAGAGGTGGCTATATGAGAAGGCCTTGTTGGCCCGAGGATGCTGGCTTTGAAGATGGAAGAAGGGGCTACCAACGTAGGAATGTTCGAGGCCTTTAGTAGCTTGGAAAGGGCAAGGAATTGGATTGTCCCCCAGACTCTCCAAAAAGGAACTCTGTCCTGCTGACATCTTGATTTTAGCCCAGTGAGACCTATATTAGACTTCTGACCCCAGAACTGTAAGATAATAACTTTGTGTTGTTTTAAACTACTGAGTTTGTGGTGATTGGTCCAGCAGTGTAGGATACTCACATGATGTGTACAATATTACCAACACTTACTATAGCTCTTGCCCTTGGGAGACACTTGGCTCTTGTCTAATATTCTTCCATTGTCTGGTGCTGGCCTCAATGGTACTGCTTTCTTCTTGGTAGGAGTTGGGGGATTCCCATGTATTTGGAAAAGCAGGTCAATTTCCTTCTTATGAAGCACAGAAATGGAAATACACTCTAGATTCTGATATCTAATACACCCCACAAAGGACTGAACCTAGAGTTTTTTTTTGTTTTTGTTTTTTGCTTTGTTTTGTTTAAATCATTTTATTTTGAAATAATTTCAAGAATACTGCAAAGAACTCCCGTATACCCTTGTATTTGTGTGTTTGGTGTTGCTCTAAAGAAATACCCGAGCCTGGGTAATCTATAAAGAAGAGAGTTTTGTTTGGCTCACTGTTCTGCAGCCTGTGCCAGCATCTGCTTTAGGACCTCAGGACGCTTCCACTCATGGCGGGAGACAAAGGAGAGCAGGCTTGTCACATGGTAACAGAGGGAGCAAGAGAGAGAGCAGAGAGGTCCCAGACTCTTTTTGACAACTAGATCTCCTGGCAACTCATTACCATGGGGAGGGCACAAAGGCATTCATGAGGGATCCACTCCCATGACCCAGATGTTTCCCACTAGGGCCCACCTGCAACATTGGGGATCACATGAGATTTGTAGGGGACAAATATCCAAACCATATCAGCCCTTCACCCATATTCACTAGTTTTTCATGTTTAGCCACATTTGCTTTATCTTTCTAGTTTTCTCTTCTCCCTTCTAAAGCACTGGAGTTATCTAGCTCATGCCTCTTTATTCCTAAATACTTCAGTATTTTTTTTCTTTAAGAACAAGGACATTCATTTAACATAATCACAGAACAATGATCACAATCAGGAAATTTAGCATCAGTACAGTGCCATTATCCAATCTGCATAGCCCCAGCGTTTGCCATTTGTCCCAATAATATCCTCTTGTAGCAATTCTTTCTGCTCCCAGTCCAGGAGCCAACCCAGGATCACGTGTTGCATTTTGTTTTTATGATTGTTTAGTTTCATTTAATTTGGAACAGTTCCTCAGCCTTTCTTTAGCTTCCTATGACATTGATATTTTTGAAACATTCTGGCTCATTATTTTGTAGAATGTTTCTCTATTTGGGATGTCTGATGGTTCCTATGATTGGATTAGGTTATGCATTTTGGCAGGATCTTGCTAGCTGTGATGTCAGGTCCTTGGTGGGTCCTGTGATGTCAGTTTGTCCCATTATTAGTGAGGGTAACCCTGATCACTTGGGTAAGTAATGTCTGCCAGGTTTCTGTACTGTTTTTCCTTTTATAATAAATAACTTATTTGCAGGTGATATTTTGAGACTGTAAATATTCTGTTCTGTGTCAAAATTTACCTACTACTTTTGCCTGATTCAGTTGTTTTGCAAAATTTTTAAAACCTCACTTGGTATTTTACTGTATAGAGGAGCTTTATCCTGTGATTTAGTTATTTATAAATATAAATATGGATTCATGCTTTCTTACTTTGTTATTTATTATTGGCGTTATTTACTTTGATACTTAGAGTGTCCCAGATTTGGGTATGGCAGAACCTTCAGCCTGGCTTCTGTGTCCATTTGACATGCATCTGTCATTCTTAGAGAATTTCCTTACTTTCTGGCTCAAGAAGATGGTTCAGGCTCATCTTGTACTTTTCCTGCCCAGCCTTGAAACCAGCCATTCTCCACTAGGCCATGATTTCTCTCAGTGGGGAATGGCATTTAGATATCAAGGTCTGGGGGCTAGATGGGCTTATTGCTACTGAGGTGTCATGACTAACAGACCTTTTAGTGGACAAAGCTAGGAAATATACATGCCTGCATTTGTATGCACAGTCATCCCTTAAACAATGCAGGGCTTAGAGGTGCCAACCTTCCCACACAGTTGAAATTCACATATAACTTTTGATTCTCCAAAAACTTAACTATTGATAGTCTACTATTGACCTGAAGCCTTACCAATAGTCAATTAACACATATTTTGTATGTTATATATTTATATACCATATTCTTACAATAAAGCTAGAAAAAGAAAATGTTATGAAGACAATCATAAGGAAGAGAAAATACATTTATAGTGACTTGCTGACTGTATTGATTCCGTAAGTTTATGTCATCTGTTTACAAGATGAATCATCTGTCTGAAATGGTGGTCGAGTGTAGCTGCAGACCTCAATCTGTGGCACATATTAAGCAATGCAACTTTTTCTTATAATGTTATGACTTTCTCTGCTTCTTGGGAGCACTTCCAGCATCACTAGTGGCACTTCATAGGGGGTCCTATGTTATTCAAGTTTTATGGTAGTGCACAAAATATGTTGAAAAATATATGAGAGCCACGAGAGACCACTTTTTACTATGATATGCAATTTACTGTAGAGACAGACTGCTCATGCAGAGATGATGAGCAGCACACGGCGTTTTAAGCTGATACTTTCAAAACTTGAGCACACTGAACTAGTAACAGAAGGTGGCTATGAGATTATTACAGTACTACCATGTGTACTTCTGTAAATTTTATGCAGTTATGATTTAATACTGCAGCTTTTTGTTTGTTTATATTTCTCTTGACTGTGAATGGTGCCATGTATTATCTGCAAGTGTTTGTGTATGTAAGTTTTGATAAATCTTAATTTTTTAGGTCGGGCGGGGTGATTTGCACCTGTAATCTCAGTTTTAGACCAGACTGGCCAACATGGTGAAACCCCATCTCTACTAAAAATACAAAAAACTTAGCTGGGTATGGTGGTGCACGCCTGTAGTCCCAGCTACTCGAGATGCTAAGGCAGAAGAATCACTTGAATCCAGGAGGCAGAGCTTGCAGTGAGCCAAGATTGCATCACTGCACTGAGCCTGGGCAACATTGTGAGACTAAATCTCAAAAAAATTTCTTTTTGACTTTAAAAAATAATAGATTTGTGGCTGGGTGCGGTGGCTCAGGCCTGTAATCCCAGCACTTTGGGAAGCCAAGGTGGGCGGATCATGTGAGGTCAGGAGTTCAAGACCAGCCTGGCCAACATGGTAAAATCCTGTCTCTACTAAAAATACAAAAATTAGCCAGGCATGTTGGCATGTGCCTGTAATCCCAGCTAGTTGGGAGGCTGAGGCAGGAGAATTGCTTGAACCCAGGAGATGGAGGTTGTAATGAACTGAGATCACACCATTGCACTGGAGTCTAGGCGGCAGAGAGACTCCAGAGGTCTCAATAAATAAATAAATAAATATAATAGATTTGTGTATATTTTATGATGGTAAATGATAAAGTAGACTATCTACATGTATTTTATGCATTCATAACATACCTTTTTCTTAATTTTCTGAATATTTCTAGGCTACATGGCTCATCTGTTTTTCCAAATTGTCACAAATCTCCGAAAGAATTCCAATATATTTAAGAATCTGCATGTGAGTGTACCTACACAGTTTAAACCCATATTGTTCAAGGATCAACTGTATGCATATAATACACACACACTCATATTCATACATGTGTGTACACACATATATCTGTATGTATGTGTGTACGTACAAATATACATGAAATATAGATATTTCAGTATTTGTCTAAAACATGAGTTCACTCATACTGATACCTCCTCTTCTAGGCAACATTACGTAGTTCTTCCTAGCTTCTCCCATTTCTTCAACAGTGAGAAATCAAGATCCTACCTTAAATGTTTACCCATTTGCCCAATTTTACAAGACACAAAAGTAGTTTCAGAATTGCCATGTGAAGTAGGGCTTCTGATTTGTTTGCAGTTTATTTTGTCCTTAAACTGAGGGTTTATAGTCAAAGTACTCTGTTACTTTGATTAGTTATTTTGCTTCCTGCTTCAGCTGAATTATGTTATTCATATGAATGAGGTTCATTTGTTTTTGCTGGCATTGAATAGGGTTTCCCCTTGTCTTTATTGATTTAATTTTACTTTCTGAGTGCTAAAGCATCAAAACTATACAAAAAGGTGCACTCAGAGTATGACTCCCCATGTCTCTTCTACCCATTTTCACCCACTCCTTAAAGGCACCCAAGTAAGTTTTCGGTTTATTCCTCTTGTTTCTTTTTGCAAAAATAAGTAGATTTATATCTATATGCTTTCTTTCTTCTATAAAAGATAGCATGCTATAGATATTCTTTTGCACTTAATTGCACAATATCCTGGAAATGTTATGTCAGTGCACAGAGGTCTTTGTCATTTTTTTCGACGGCCATGTGTACTCTGCTGTGTGGCTATACCATACTTTATCCAACCGTCCTCCTCTGTATGGACATTTAGGCTATTTTCAGTGTTTTACAATCACAAACAGTGCTTCAGTGAGTAACTATGTGCATATGTATTTTATTACTTTGGAAACTATATCTTCAGGGTAAATTTTTGAAAGTGGGATTCTGTTGACTGGGCGCAGTGGCTCATGCCTGTAATTCCAGCACTTTGGGAGGCCAAAGCAGGTGGATCACGAGGTCAGGAGATCGAGACCATCCTGGATAATACGGTGAAACCTCGTCTCTCCTAAAAAATACAAAAAATTAGCTGGCCGTGTTGGCGGGCGCCTGTAGTCCCCACTACTCAGGAGGCTAAGGCAGGAGAATGGCGTGAACCCAGGAGGCGGAGCTTGCATTGAGTCGAGATCATACCACTGCACTCCAGCCTGGGCAACAGAGCGAGACTCCATCTCAAAAAAAAAAAAGTGGGATTCCGTTAAGTGTTGGACCATCCTGAATTCCCATCAGCTGTGTAAAAGTGTGCCTGTTTCTCCATAGCTGACAGGCACTGTAAAGTTTTAAATTTTTTTCTCAGTCTGATTGGTGAGAAATGATATCTTGATATAGCTTTATTTTGCAATTTTTTTTTTCTTTTTTGAGACAGGATCTCAGTCTGTCACCCAGACTGGAGTGCAATGGCACAATCTCGGCTCACTGCAACCTTCGCCTCCCAGGCTAGAGTGATCCTCTCATTTCAGCCTCCCAAGTAACTGGGACTACAGGCATGCACCATCACACCTGGCTAATTTTTTGTATTTTTTGTAGAGATGGGGTTTCACCATATTCCCCAGGCTGTGCAATTTTCTTATTATGGGTGAAGTTGAACATCTTTTCATATATTTAATGGCCATTTATAATATCTTTTTTATAACTTGTTCATGTCTTTTATTATCCTTTTGCTCTCAGGATTTTGGATCTTTTTTCCCCTAAAACTTAAGAATTCCTTAAATATTAGAGCTAACTGGCTCTTTATCTGTGGTGTATATTGCAAGTGTCCTCTCCATGTGTCTTAGTCGGCTTAGGCTGACTGAAATACCAAAGACAAGGTGGCTTAAACAATAGGACTTTTGTAGGCTGGGAAGGCCAGGGTCAACGTGTTGGCCAGTTCAGTTCCTGGTAGGGGCTATCTTCATGGCTTGCCTTCTTACCGTGTCCTCACAGGGCCAAGAGAGGACTCAGGTGTCTCTTCATCTTCTTAAAAGGGCACCAACCCTATTGGATTAGGACCCCACCATTGGATTAGACGGTAACTGTATTTACCTCCTCACAGGCCCTATCTTCAAATACAATCATATTCAGGGTTAGGGTAGGAATTTTGGGGAAACACAAACATTCAGCCCATAACATGCTGGTTGTCATTTTCTTTTGACTTTGCTTATAGAGTTTTTAATACAAAAGTTTTATATATTTTAAATCTAATTAATCCTTTCTTTTGTTGAATTTGAGTCAGGTTACATGTTTCCTTATGCCCAAGGTATAGATGAACTTACCTATTTTTTCTTTTAATGCCTATAAATACATTTTTCCTTTAGACCTCTGATCTGTTTGGCATTTAGTCTTATGGAGGGCATGATATATTTTATCTTTTTCTAAATAGCTACTCATTTATCCTACTACTGTGTATTAAAAAGTCTGTCTTTGTCACAGTGATTTGTAGTGCTACCTTTATCATACACTAAAATTTTGTGTGTCCTTGGGCCTATTTCTAGTCTGTTTCGCCATCTGTCTGTCTACTCATGAGTCAGTGCTACACTGCTGTAATTACGGGGATTTACAGCAGGCTTTAGTGCCTGGTAGCTTCTCTAGTAGCTTTTCTGTATCAGGGTTTTTCATAGCCATTCTTGCATTTTATACTTTTAGATTTTCAAACAGTTGTTTTATTTTAAATAAAATTTTTTTATTTTTTATTAT
>NW_016806398.1:1509386-1553915 GCF_001698545.2 Rhinopithecus bieti
TATTATATTTAAATAATAAAATTATTTTATGTTTTAAAATTAATAGATTTATTTATTTTGTTTATTTAGTTTTTTGAGATAGAGTCTCACCCTGTCGCCCAGGCTGCAGTGCAGTGGCGCAATCTTGGCTCACTACAGCCTCTGCCTCCCAGGTTCAAGCCATTCTCCTGCCTCCACCTCCCAAGTAGCTGGGATTACAGGCGCCTACCACCATGCCCGGCTAATTTTTGTATTTTTGGTAGAGACGGGGTTTCACCGTGTTGGCCAGGCTGGTCTCGAACTCCTGATCTCAGGTGATCCACCCACCTCGGCCCCGCAAGGTGCTGGGATTACAGGCGTGAGCCACTGCGCCTGACCAATAGTTTTATTTTTTTAGAGCAGCTTTAGGTTTACAGAAAAATTGAGTGGGAACTACAGAGTTCCCATTATACCTCCTTTGCCCCAACCCTTCCCAAACACATTTTCCCCTATTATGAACATTTCGTGTTAGTGTACAAGAGGTACATTTGTTATAGTTGATAAGCCAATATCGATAATATTTTTATTAGTCCATACTTTATATAAGGGTTCACAGTTCAGTGGATTTTGATTGATACATAGTGTCATGTATCAAACAGTATAGTGTCATACAGAAGAGTGTCACCCCTCTAAAAATGATCTGTGCTCTTCTTCTCATCCTTCCCTCAGCCTCAGGCAACCACTGATCTTTACAGTGTCTCTATCAGTTTGCCTGTTTCAGAATATCACATAGTTGGAACCATGCAGTGTGTAGCTTTTTCAGACTGTCTTCCTCCTCTTAGCAGTATGCATCGAAGGCTCTTCCCTGTGCATTTTTATTTTTCCCCGTGAATTTTACTGACTCTTCTAACAAAACTCGTTGATGTTTTGTTGGGATAATGTTAAGTACGTAAGTGAGCTGAGAGAGAGCCAGTGTCTGGATAATGCTGATCCCTTTCCAAGAAAAGGGGATATTTTATTTGTTGAGTCATTTAGAGTGTTTTAGGAGTGTGTGAAGTTTTCTTCATATAGATGTTGTACATTTCTTGTTAAGTTTATTCCTTGGTAGTTTTTTCTCTTCTGTTGCTACTATAAATAAGGTTTCCCCTTCCTTCCATCCTATCTTCCAACTGGTCACTGTTTGTGTCTGTGAAGGCTGTGGACTTGAGCTTAAGAACTTGATTCTTGCAGGTCTGCAGAGCAGCTTGAAGCAGGTGGTAGACTGGGTTCTGGGCCAGCTTTGCCCCAGCTGCCCAGGAAGCCTTGGACCTGTGACACCCCTCCTCTACCTCTCACCCTAATTTTCTTTCTTCCAGAATGAGGGGCTGGATTAAATGTACACCATTTCCCAGAGTGTGATTCCAGCAAAAACAAAACCGATTTGTGTTTTTACTTCTCTGTCTTCCCGTTGATCGTAAAAATCAAATGCTCCTTCCCTGCTGCAGCCTGTAGAGCTGGACTGCATGTACCCAGCCTCCCTACATGCCCTGGCCTTGTCAAATGCAACCTTTACATAAATGGAAAATGTCTCTGGCCTGTCTGCAGAAACCAGAATGGGGAGGGGACTAGCTTGTTTGTATGCCTGCTCATCCATTGATTTAATTGTTTATTCATTCATTCATGGATTCCGTCAAGCATTTGTCAGGTGCTTCCCATGTGCCATTCAAGGGGGGTGCAGCACACTGACTTTGAACTCTCTGCCTGTAGTCTAGTACCATCTCAAACTGTGGGGAGTGCTGTAGGGTGCTCTGGGTGAGGGGGATTAGTGATACCTGCCTTGGAGTTGGAGAAGGCTTCTTGGAGGAGGTGTCATTTAAGCCAAGACCTGAACGTTCAGTAGGCGTTATCCAGGTGAGGAATGAAGGGAAATTATGTTTTGGGCAAAGGAACAGCGTGTGCCGAGGTCTGGAGTGGGGAAAGGGCTCCATCTGTTGAGTGAACTGAGAGATGGCAAGTATGGCTAGATTGGAAAAAAAGCAGTGGGGGAGGGAGGCGTGAGATGGGTTGGGAAGCTAAGGCCCCTTTCAGGCTAGGTAGAGGAGCTTGGAAGCTACTGGGGAATTTTAAAGGAGGGTGTGACAAGATCAGATTTGCAGTTTAAATGAATCTGTCTTCTGCATAAGGAAAGTATTGGGCAGGGTGGTGAGAGTGGAAGCAGGGAGGCCACTTTGGAGACTGCAGTAATGGTCCAGGTGAGAGACGAGGATGGCTGGGATCCGAGTGGAGTTAGTGAAGATAGAGGGTCCTTTTGGAAGGGAAGGTAAAATCCATTGGGCTGACGATGGATCCAGTGGGTTGGAATTTTAGGATTGAGCAATGAGATGAGGAGCCCTGGAGAAGGACCAGGCTTGGAGGAAAGAATTGGAGAAAGTCAGGGGTTTGATCTGGGGCTGTGTTTAGGCTTGTTCAGGATGGTAGCCATTAGACACATGTGGCTAGTGAAATGGAACTTGTGTGACTGGGGGAGTGAATTTTTAATTTTATTATAAATTTAAATAGTAGTTGCTAATCTCTTGGACAACCTAGTTATAGAACATTTCCATTACTGCAGGTCTGGGTCTCAGAATAGCAATTGGTTTGGCTTCAAATCCTGCTCTGCTACTTCCTTGCTGGGTGTCCTTGGGCTAGTAACTTCACCTCTCTGAGCCTTACTGCTGTCATCTATGAAACACGGACCCTTCCATGTCTCAGGTGGTGCCTATTAAGTTCAGAGCTAAACTGTACAAGATAGCTGGCCTAAGTGAGGCACTTGGAGGTTGGTAGTTGTTATTCTTTCTGTGTTTCAGAACTCTGTAATTTCTCTAAGTTTACTTTGGAAGCCAGATTTTCCTGTGGGAAGAACTCAGGTTTGACCTTGGGCAAGTTCTTTTCCCTTTCTGGCCTCAGTTTTGATTGATGGCTGGGCTAGAGCAAGCCTTCATTGAAGCTGCCTGTGTGGTGAATACAGTAAGCAGGTACTGACAACGGATCTGCCAGTGTCAGAAGAGGGAACTGGAAGGAAGCATGGACCATATTGGGAGTCAGTGTGCCTTAGCCTTGCCGGGTCCATCCACAGGGTTTCTGGTTAGGTTCTGCCTTGTGAGAGCTCTAAACCAGAGAGGGTTGGGTGCAGAGCTCACCCAGACCCAGCCCATACCAAGCTTGCTCCAGGAACCTTCTTAGTGATTACCTGCATCTTTTTATTTTCTTTTTCAAAATATGGACAAGGTTTACTGACTTCTGAACTGTTGGAAAAAACTAATGTCTCATTAAAACTGCATTGCTCACTTGTAATGAAAGAAAAAAAAAAAAACAGCCCATTAAAGTTTTATACCTGACATGGAAAACTATTAAAGATTCATAATTGCAATAAAACTCTTTAATAGAATTTGAATTTTCCTTGTGATAATGCTGCAGTCAACAGGGTCCTCCCTTGAAGCTGCAAGATCTGTTTTAACACAGGCTTGGGAGGGTGCTGAAGGCAATCTGAAATCGGCTTCTTTCAGGCCCTTCCCAGCGTGGCTGGTGCAGGTGCACACGGCCTGGGAGGATGGATTCCTGTCTCCCAGCTCAGCCTGGGGATCAGGTTGTTGGCAGGCTTCTCTCCTAACAACTTCTGGCAAGGCAGCTCGAAGCTATTGCCATTCCGCCACAGGTTCTTCCTGCCAGTTCCCTTCATCGGGCACGAATATAGCACCTACTGAGTGCATGGCTTAAAGCCCAGGCTGGGAGGGGTAAGAAGTACAAGAAGGGCAGCTTAGCTTTTCTTAAAGGAGAGGGTGGTATTTGTTTGTGCAGGGGCCTTGCCGGCTGGTAGAATGAAGGCCAGATCCCAGCTCTTGTGACTCTACTTCCTGTCCTCAGTTTCCTCATCTGTAAAATTGGGTTAACGATATGAGCTTCATGGGTGTGGTCAACGTGTGTGGGTCAGTGGAAGCCAGAGGCAGGGCCCTGGGAAAGGTAGGTGGAAAGGTAGGGGGTGGCACTGAGAGACACTCTGGAAGTAGAATTGCTTGATTTGGTTGGTGAGTGATCAACTGGTGAATTCAGAGATAAGCATGACTTTCAAAAATGCATTTATTGCATTGTGACTCCATGGAGACCCATGCAGTTGCTGTATGTTAGCTACTTGTTTATGTGCTTTATACTTGTTCACTCAGTAAATATTTATTGAGCACCTATTATGTGCCAGACCCTGTTTTAAGTGTTGGCAATACACTGGGGACTGTATTAACTCATTTATCAACCAGGTACTGATGTTATCTCCATTTTCCAGAGGAGGTAACTGAGGCACAGAGAAGTGAAGTCAATTACCGAAGGTCACACAGTGAGTAAGTGGCAGAGTGTAGAATTAGTCAGAGACTCCTGGATCTGTGCTCAGAAACACACACCAGATGGCCACTGGTGTACTTTGCGCAACACACTAGCTGTTAGTGGTCTTGTTCCCATTTTGGGAAGGAAGGCTTAGAACAATGAAATTATTTTCCTCAGGTCTCTTAGAGACTAAGAGGGGACTGTTAACCCAGCGAGGTCCACTGAGTATTTCTCCTGTTCCAAGGGCCTCCTCTCCTCCTGGGGCTCCTGCGCCTGCCCGAGACCTAAGGGAAGTGAATTCTCTGCTTCCTGGTGGTTGGCCAATTTCAGGGAAATCGGTATCCTGTCCTTATCGAAGCCCCACCGTGCTCTTCTCAGAGCGTCTGAACATGAGCCAGTCGCTCAGTGGGCTGTGGATGATGGAGGAGTCTTTCCTCTGCCTTAAAATGAAGGGCATTCCGTGGTCCACCCTTCGCTCCTCCATCAGTGGTGACAAATAGGATGCCCATGGTGACAAATAAAATAAAGCTGCCTTTATTCGTTTATCCTTCCGTGTCCTCCTCATCAGTGCCCTGCAAGCAAGCTGAGCAATATTAGACACTCGATCACACTTGGCACCTGTCTCTCCTATCTCCAGCGCATCCTGTCCCAGTGAGCTCTGGTGGAGGGATGTGAGTGTTTCCACGGTTTGTCCCAGGGTCTGGGCTTTGCCGTTGCCTCGTTTTGTGGCCCTAGACACGTCCCTGTCCTTTCTGGGCCTCAGTCTCTGCATCTATAAGAGACACCTTGGAAGGCCCCAATGGATACAGCATCTTTGCCTCTATTTTCTGCTTCATTTTCCTGTGCAGTCTAACTCTGAGTTGGCTTCGGTGGGTAGGAAAAAACCACATTGCAATGAACAAACAAACAGAGCTCTTAGTTTTCTTTGGGAAAGAGTGAGAGTAAGATCTTTAAACATGCTGCCTCCAAATTCACATCACACCAACCAAAGGGAAAGGGGAAGCAAACAGAAGTGACACCAAGAGAGGAGGAAGGCCAGGTTCCCCCATCCGTTCACCGTTTCCTAAGCATCTCCCGCATGCCAGTGCTGTGCTGGGATGAAGGTGGCATAGGGTGGTAGGAAGAAGATGAGAAGATTGGGCTCAAAGACTGGTTCATTTGTTTACTTCCAGTACGACCAGTGACCTTGAGCAAGTCACTCAACATTTCTGAACCTGTCTCCTCCATTTGGAAGAGAAGCACATGAGAAGCCATGGAAAGCCTCACGTGTCTCAGGCTCTGTACAGGGTGGTCCCATTTGATTCTCACAGCTACCTGGGAACTGGTGGTAGTATCATGCCTATCTTACAGATGACAAAACTGAGACTCAGGTTGTACTTGAGAGCTGTGTGGGGCTACTCAGCTGCTATGTCATGGTTGCCTGGCTTTAAAACTAGAGGCTGCAGTGTAGAGATGGGACTCCATCTCTGCACTGGCCACATGGGGTGACACTAGGACACTAGCAGCAGGGAAGACACCAGACTTGGTTGAAAATAGTTTGTGGACTCTACATCACAGTGAGTGTGTAGACAGGGCTCCTAGACCTGGGGAGGCTTTCCAACAAGTAGAGGAAAAGGGAGAGAGCTGGACACAGAGAAATGAGAGCCACTCAAAACCAACTCAGATGCTGCAGAGAGCCCCGTGGAGACCCTGAAGCCGGTCCCACCTAGCACTTTGGTTTGAACACAGGCTCTGGAGGAAGAAGAGACAGGAGAGGATTGAAAAGAGATTGGGAAGATGGGCTTACATGCCCCTAATACATCAGGGTTTCCCAGGTGTGACTCCCATTTCACAGCCATTCCCTAGCCAGATTGCACAGGAATCCATGCTGCCTCTTCAAATCTGGTAGGGAGGTATTTACTTAACGGGCATGAGGATAATATGACTAGCACAGCCAACCTGGGATTTCATGCTTATTAACGCCTAGGATGAGGCTGAAGTAAGTGGGATGCTGGGTAATTCCAGGACTCAGGTTGCATAAGTGCCAGGTGCCAGGCTCAGGGTGAGGGAAGTGACCTAAGTTTGGAAGCCACAACACTAAATCAGCCCCCTCAAGAGCCACAGGCCCCAGAGGTGACTGATAACTCCACCCCAGGGTGGCTAGATTTTCAGTAATAAAAATACAGGATGCTCATTTAAATTTGAGTGCAGATAAACAATGAATAAAATGTTTTCAGTATATATATGCCCTATGCAATATTTGGGACATACATATATTTTTAAAGCATTTGTTTATCTGAAATTCAAGTTTAACTGGGCATACTATATTTTATCCGGCAATCTTCCCCCAGCCTCATAGAAGGCCAGGTCGATGCTCATGGAATTGAGTTGTCACCTCCCCTCACTGCCCTCCTGGCCTGGACCCATAGGAAGAGGCTTACATACAGAAGGATGCCCTTACATAGCTGGTCTCTTGGATGCCAGTTCCTTTAATTAAACTGCAGGGATGAAATAAAGTATGTTAAAGGGAAGATTAAAATTGATTCCCTTAGCGCAATGAAAGCGAAAGCTATTGAGCGGGATACTTAAGGAAACAAAGCACTTCCGCGATGAAGAGTGCAGCCAGCTCCAGCTCAGAGCAGCAGGTGGAAGTGGAGAAGATTCCTGCCCGGCAGAGATGAGAGGTGGAGCTGCCACATGGGGAGGTGGTTTAGCAAGTTGGGTGCCAGGGAGCCCAGCAGGAACGAGTTTCGCCTCACTCTCAGTGAGGTCTGAGTACCTGGGAGAGCTGCACAGCTCTGCCTCTTAGCATCAGATAAAGCCATCTGGGAGAGAGAGGAGAGGAGGGAGTTGCAGAGGTGAGATAGGGATGGGGAGTATCCACACCTGCATGCATAAGCGCTGACTGAGTGCTTGCTGGGTACCAAGCCCTGAGCCAGGTGTTGGGTCTTGTCTCAAGCTCTTTACGGGGAGACCAACCGGGGTTGCCTAAGTTCTCAAGGGCCCTGGCTTCTCAACCAGGGAGCTCAGAGACATAGAAAGGGAGAAAGAGAATTGCAGATATTGCTGGGGACATTGTGAAAGCATGTGGCATTGAGATGCTGCTGACTATAGATATTTGGAGAAGGACAATCCTGGGCTAGGACTCCCTTTTTACTCCCAACGAAAGTGAGGCACAAAAGCTATTGTGGGTTTTGTGGGGCCTTGTGGTAGAGTTAGGATTTGAACCCAGGTCTGATTGTCTTTGAAACCCTTAATCATAGTGCTTTGCTTTGCTTCCTCCTAGATTGTGAGCGGTCATGGGAGGTGTTTAAGCAGGGACAGATGTCATCAAAACAAAAAGTTGATGAAATTAATCTGACACTGGTGGGGCGCGGTGGCTCACGCCTGTAATCCCAGCACTTTGGGAGGCCAAACCAGGTGGATCGCCTGAGCTCAGGAGTTTGAGACCAGTCTGGGCAACATGGCAAAACCCCGTCTCTGCTAAAATACAAAAAGTTAGCTGGGCATGGTGGTGTGCGCCTGTAGTCCCAGCTACTCAGGAAGCTGAGGCAGGAGAATTGCTTGAACTCAGGACGTGGAGGTTGCAGTGAGCCGAGACTGCGCCACTGCACTCCAGCCTGGCAACAGAGGGAGACTCAGTCTCCAAGAAAAAAAAAAAAGGAAATTAATCTGGTACTATCTCTGTGGCCACTTTAGATGTAAATCTAAACAGTGAGGAGGATGCCAGCTCGGGAACGTGGGAGGGAGCAGGTAGGAACCCAGGTCAGGGGGCTGATGGGGGTGGAGGATGGGGTTTGCTGAAGGATCTGCTCAGGGGGGTAAAGGCAGAGTTGATGATGGGATGAAGTTTTCAGATCTGGCTGCTACAGGCAGGGAAAGGATGACAGCGCAGTAACTTTGGACACACCGAATTTGAAGCGATATCACATGGTCCCCAAACGGCGCTCCGGGCAGCAGCCCAGTAGTAGAAAGCAGAGGGGCCTTGGGGCTGGCCTGACCTGGGTGTGCAAATCAGCACTCCTTTTCAGTGGCACTGTGACCACAAACTATGTGCTTAACCTTTCTGAGCCTCAGTTTCCTCTCTAGTGAAATGGAGAGCCATGATACCTACTGTATAGGATGTTGGTGATAAGGAGAAAACACATAAAGAGACAAAGATGGCTGGTGTAATGTACATCTCTGAGCTGCAGCAGAGATGGTCCTAGAGTTGGAATGGACGGAAATGTGTCTTTTTATTAATCTGATTTTTTTTTTTTAAGAGTCTTGCTCTGTCACCCAGCCAGGCTGGAGTGCAGTGGCACAATGTCGGCTCACTGCAGTCTCTGCCTCCGAGGTTCAAGCGATCCTCCCGTCTCGGCCTCCCAAGCAGCTGGGACTACAGCTGCACCACCTCGCTGGGCTAATGTTTGTACTTTCAGTAGAGACGGCATTTTGCCATATTGGCCAGGCTGGTCTCGAACTCCTGACCTCAGGTGATCTGCCCACCTCAGCCTCCCAAAGTGCTGGAATTACAGGCATGAGCCGCAATGCCCGGCCTCATCTGATGATCTTTTTAATTGGATTCCTACTGTGTGCTGGGTCCTGGGGTGACAGTGTGGAGAGGCTGAGGGGAAACTGGGTCATCACACAAAGCTGAGCTCACCCTTGATCGTGAGCTAAATGGAACGGGAGCAGGTTATCCTGCTCAGTGCAAGCCTCCCAGCGCACAGTAGGCATGCAGTAAGTGGTAGTGAATGCTTGAAATGCAGCACAGACGCCACTCTGTTAGGGTCAGGGAGGCAGAGGCAGCAAGCCTCCCCTGAGCATGTCAAAGCCGGTGCACAGGGGAGAGGTAAAGTCCGTCTTTGTAACCACTTTCTGTACTGGAAACTCCCAACTGGGGTCAGGCATTCAAGAAAAGGCAGGGAACTGGGGAGCAGGGTTTTGATTTTCAGCTTTGTCACCCCATCTTCTTTTCTCCCAAGCTCGCATTTGTCTTACCTTTTCCAAATCTTTGAAAAATGCTGGGTAAACCTAGGGGAGTTGATTATGTGCTCTCAGCAGGCCAGGAAACTGAGGAGAGGGAAAAACAGCCAAGAATAACCAGCATTATGAGGCTGCCCTTCAAGGCCTCCGTAGCACGTGACCCTGGGCAGCCCTTTCCCATCCTGGGACCTCGGCTGACCCATTTGTGAAAGGAACCCCGAGTTTAAAGGTGCGGTCCTGTCATACCCTGCAGCATCTTCCCTTTCAGCCCCTTCTATTTTTGTCACATATTTGTTTTTATTGGAAGGTTAGTTTTATTTTGCCTCTATTTTAAATTCCTTCATTAAAAGTAATTTTTTTAAGAGAGAGGATCTTGCTCAGTTGTCCAGGCTGGAGTATGGCGGTGCAATCAGAGTTCACAGCAGCCTCAAACTCCTGGACTCAAGCGATCCTCCTGCCTCAGACTCCTGAGTAGCTAAGGACTACAGGCACACACCACTGTGCCTCGCTATTATTATTATTTTTAATAATAATAATAGTCTCACTATTGCCCAGACTGGTCTGCAACTACTGGGCTTAAGCAGTCCTCCCACCTCATTCTTCCAAAGCTCTGGGATTACAGGCATGAGCCACTGTACCTGCCAGAAATATTTTTTTTAATTACAAAATAAAGCTGCCTCCTTGTAAGAATCTAAGCCATATGTACTGCTTTAACAGAAAGCTAGTTTTCTCATTTATTGCTGTTTCCTTTAGTAGATTAAAGTGTTGTTTACATTTTAAGGTAATATAAGAATGTGTGGTTGAGGTAAAAACCTCAACAATGTAAAAATGTAGGAGGAAAATTACGGATGTCCGCCTTCATGGCTTGCCTCATCCTACCCCAGCTTCACCCCCACCTTGGCCCTGAGATGACTGTTGTTTCTATAAGGGGACCCTTGGGAATGTCATCGTAGACCCACCCACCCCTCAAAGCCATTGCTGAGTCATGGGGATGTGCCCCCTTTTAATGACAAGAGCATGGACTCTGAGTCAGGATCCAGAAGGCCAGCACTGCTGTTGACTTGCTGTGTGAGCCTCGGGCATCCACACATCCTCTCTGATCCTGGATGACCTCCTTGGCAGGCTGGCCCAGAGGAGAACTGGGATCTGGGCTGTGAAGTCCCTAGCGTGAATCCTGCAAGCAGCCCAGGTGACTGTGTTGTGTGGTGGTCTTGGCAGGTTGGGGACCAGATTCTGGAAGTGAATGGGCGGAGCTTTCTCAACATCCTACACGACGAGGCGGTCAGGCTGCTTAAGTCATCTCGGCACCTCATCCTGACAGTGAAGGACGTCGGGAGGCTGCCCCACGCCCGCACCACTGTGGACGAGACCAAGTGGATCGCCAATTCCCGGATCGGGGAGACCATGGCAAACTCGGCAGGGTCTGGCCACTCTGCTCGCTCCGATCTCCAGACCCCAGGGCCATTTCTGAAAGCCAGTGATAGCCACTTCCCATCCTTCCACCGCCCTGGCTCTCCTCTCAGCCTGCAGTCCCCACACTAGGGCCCTCCATTGGCAGGACATGACCTGGGCACATCGCTCTCCTCTCTTGGCCTCAGTTTCCTCACGGAAAGCTGAAATACACATCCAATTGTCTCATTCTTTATTTGTCCCCAGGCATATTACTTAACTCATTCTTCAGACCTTAATTGCTTTATCTAAAAAGTGGGGACCATAACCCTGCCCTCATCCCATATCTGTGCAGGTGAAAGAGAGGGAGGGAGAGGGAAAGAGAAAGATGCTTTGGGGTGTATTTGGCCAGAGGCCACCAGGCTGGATCCCATGAAGAAATCTGGGTGAGAGGGTCTTAAAGTCATAAACTAAGATCCAGTTGCCAGGTATCTGCATAGTTGCCAACAATGTAATGTGCCATCTTTTGATCTTCATCAGAAATCTTAGCCCGGTGGCCCCCTGGCCAAATACACCACAGATCATCTCTCTCTCTCTCTCTCTCTCTCTCTCTCTCTCTCTCTCTGTCTCTCTCTGTGTGTGTGTGTGTATGTATGTGTGTGTGTGTGTGTGTGTCTCTGTGTGTGTGTGTCTCCCCCTTCCCTTCCTTTCACCTGATTAGTATTAAACATTTTTAAAGTTACCTGCCAACATCTATAAAGACACCAGGTTTTCTATTTAAAAAACTGGATTTCTGGATGCTTCTTAAAAATCAGGAAGTCTGGCAACCTGAGCCCACATGGGCTGGAGCTGAGCCGCACCTGCAAGTTGCATCTGGGATCTCCAGTTCACTGGCCCCTAAGCTCCTGAGGGTTGGCCTGACCCTGAGGTTGCCAGTCAATCACTCTTTCTTCCCTCCACTCCTTGTGTTACCTGCCTGGTCCTGCGGGGTTGGCAACGACTCAAGAGACCACCTTGGGTGGTTTTGGAGGTGCCGTCCACTCCGTTTGGGAGACTGGAAGCTGCCAGTCTGTCCGGAGTTTCATTTACCCCTGAGTAGCCCCCAGACTGAACTGGCAGCCAGTGGCAGCCACGATGTATGGTTCTCTCGAAGCTTTGCTCTTCCTGCCCCGAGTCACCCTGTCTCTTGCCCACGCCCATTTGATCTGCTCAGATGCACAACTGGAGACATGTGTCTTTCCCCACAGGTTTCTTGGCGATCTCACAACAGAAGGAATAAATAAGGTAGGGCATCCTCTAAGGGGTATCCTCTGCTTCCTCACAGCTCCCTGAGTGAGGAGGTCTGGCCAGCCAGAGGGTGCCGAGTGGCTTACACTTCCTCATTCTGACTGGGCAGCCCCTTATCTGCCCACCCCCCATCCCACTTATCTATGACTGACTGCTAGGTTCTGGGCACCACCCCGGCACCAGGGTTGATGGCAGTGAACAGAGCAGACCAGGTCCCTGCCCGCATGCAGGTTATACTCAGCGAAGGAGGTGTAAAGACAAAACAAATTCTAATTAAGAAAGATAGTACTATCAAGGCAAGGTACTGGAGGTTATGAGCGAGAGTAACAAATGAGACACCACACTTAGATGGGATGGAAGGGCAGAGGGGAGTGGCATGGCCGCTCAGCTCTACAGCAGCTCAGAATTCCTGGGCTTCTGTCTTTCTGTCTTGCAGCCAGGATTTTACAAGGGCCCAGCCGGCTCCCAGGTGACCCTGTGCAGCCTGGGGAACCAGACACGCGTGCTGCTGGAGGAGCAGGCTCGGCACCTGCTGAACGAGCAGGAGCGCGCCACCATGGCCTACTACCTGGATGAGTACCGTGGCGGCAGCGTCTCCGTGGAGGCCCTCGTCATGGCCCTGTTCGAGCTGCTCAACACCCATGCCAAGGTGACCCGCACCGTGCCTCCCAACTGGCTTCAGCGTTTCTAGGGCTCTGCATCCTGCCCTGCCCCCGCTCCTTTGCTGAGAACCTACAAGGGGTCAGGCCTGAACTGAACCCTGGGCAGAGACCTGGGACGGAGGCAGCCTCCCACCCCTGGGAAGCTCACAGACTCCTGGGGGAAACAGACATTTAAAGTGCCCTGTGATTGGGGCCCTGTCTCAGTGGCTTCCAACGCTGAGTGCATAGAGTCACCTGGATTGCTCTTAAAAGCAATGCTCGGGCCCCATCCTAGGCTGGTTAACACCTCATATCTTGGGATGGGAGCCAGCCGTCAGTCATCTTCACAAGCCCTCCAGGTGACTGTGCTGTGCCACCAGCTTTGAGAACGCTGCTCCAAGCTGTTTGAGGTCCAGAAACTGTACAAAGGAAGAGGTGGTGAAATCCACTGGGAGGGGTTATGTTTCGGAAGACTTAACAGAGGAAATAGGATTTGGAGATGAGTATTGGAAAGGGTATTCTGGGTGGAAGGGACGGACAGCCAGAGGCTTCGTAGCTTGAAATATTATAGTGTGTCCAGGGAGTCACAGCCACGTGTGCTTGCCGAGAAGGTGACAGGGAAGTAGGAGTCAGATGATGTTAGGCCCGGTGTCCAGGTGACAGTGTTTGGCCTTTCTCTTGAGAGCACTGGGGAGCCAGACAGTTAAGGAGGGGAGGCAGGGTCAAGTTTGCATGCCAGTCCTTTGGGGGTAGCAGGACCCCTGTTCCACCTTCTGGTAGCGCTGCCTGCTGAGTGCCCCTTTTGTCCCTGCCTCCAGTTCTCACTCCTCTCTGAGGTGAGAGGCACCATTTCCCCGCAAGACCTAGAACGCTTCGACCACCTGGTGCTGAGGCGTGAGATTGAGTCCATGAAGGCGCGGCAGCCCCCAGGCCCCGGGGCTGGGGACACCTACTCCATGGTCTCCTACAGTGACACGGGTTCATCCACAGGCAGCCATGGCACCTCCACCACCGTCAGCTCGGCCAGGGTGAGCTTCCCCTGCCTTGATCCTGGCTTAGTAGCCAGGGCAGAGTTAAGATGCTGGCTTTGGAGTGAGACCAGCTTGAGTTCGAATCCCAGCACCACCACTTACCAGCTGTGTGCCTTGCCTCTCTGAGCCTCAGTTTCTTCATCTGTAAAAACCTAATAGTTGTTGAATGTCTACTGCATGCCAGGCATGGGCTCTCGGGGACAACAGGTGGACAGGAGAGATGTGGCCCTGTCTCCTGGGGCTTGCAGTCTGAGAAGCTGGGGAAGAAAGGTGAAAAAAAAAAGTAGGTAATTAGGCAAATAGAAAAAGATCATTAGAATCCTTGGGAATGCCTCTGGCATGGTGCCCACTCCCACTGGGCACTCAGTAGATGGTAGTGGGCGTGGTAACTTGGACTGTGATTTTTCTTTTCCTCAAGAGGCCACCCTTTTGTCTCTGGAGCCCAAGCCCAGCTTCACTTTTTTTTTTTTTCTGAGATGGCGTCTTGCTCTGTCACATAGGCTGGAGTGCAGGGGCGCAATCTTGGCTCACTGCAACCTCCACCTCCCCAGGTCAAGCAATTCTCCTGCTTCAGCCTCTTGAATAGCTGGGATTACAGGTGCCTACCACCACGACCAGCTAATTTTTGTATTTTTTGGTAGAGATGGGGTTTTGCCATGTTGGCCAGGCTGGTCTCGAACTGCTGACAACAGGAGATCCGCCCACCTCGGCCTCCGAAAGTGCTGGGATTACAGGTGTGAGCCACTGTGCCTGACCCCAGTGTGACTTCCTTGTAGACTCACCAGCCCCCTAGCAAAGCATCTGGCCATCTCGGTATGGTTCTGCCCCCTGGATGCCTGGAGGCAAATGAATCCCAGGAAGCCTTTGCAAGGAAGGGGCAGGAGGATATGCCTTGTTACCTGTCTTGGGAAACAACTGGTTATTAAGGTCCATGCAGTGGAAGAGTCGGGGCTGGAGGTCAGGAGAGCTGGCTTGACCCCATACTCTCCTCTGTGCCCTTGTTTCCTCACCTTGAGGTCATTCATCACCACTCTTCTATGGAAAGGGAGTGGGGAGAGTAATGTTTCTTAAGCAGGCAGTTGCTCCCAGATGCTGAACTGAGAGCTCTTTCTGGAGGAATCTCAGACTGGAGGCAGATACAGTGTTAGCTGTCTTGTTAAATGGGAGAGTAGAAGCTCAGAGGTGTGCAGTGATGGCCATGGTTGCAGACACCGGTGGTTAATGAGTGAGGATGAGCTTGCAGCCACCAGGAAATGGCCCAGGAGCATGCACCCCTCTCTTTTGCAAACTCGAACTCCTAGTGTGACTTTTCTTTAGCCCTGGGGTTCTAGGTTTCTGAAGGTGATTCCTTTATACTCTTTTACCTCTCCTTCCCATCCTGAGTTACCATCATTTCCAAGGGTGCTCATTTCTTTCCTGGGATATCCCCACAAGTTGCCCTGCATTCCTCTAGGGCTGGACATGGCTGCAGCAGAGGCAGTTTCATGTTCTGGGACAAGCAGATCTCTTCTGGGGCAGGGAAGAGGCTGTCCTTCACCCCAGGCTCTGAGCACATACTTTGATATGGCATTTGGGTGAGGATCTGGTTTAAGGGTGCAGGTCCTTGGCCTGATGACTGTTTCTGTCTAAGATGGGCTCCACTGAGATTGGCCTTGATAATGTTCAGGCCTCAGCAGCCATGAGCCATTGCTCTGAAACCTGAGAAACTGCAGACTGTGCTTCCGCAATGGTCCATTTAGAATCAGAGATGAAATATCCAGTGAGTGGGGTGGGATGTGTTTCGGTCTGGGAGGTAAGAGGTCTAGGTTTGAGCCCCAGCCTCTCTGGTCTTCAGTTTCTGCATGGATAAAATGGCCTGGGGTCCTTGCTGGTTCTGACTACAGCAGCCTGAAGCCCTGAGGGCAAATCAGGCTGGAGTGCCAGGAGTCGGGTGACTATCTTGCCTGGCAAGGGCTCTAGGCAGGGGTCAGGAGCCCCCAGCTCGGCACTGGCCCACAGCGACCTTGTCCCAGCTCTGGGGGCTCTCCCCTACCTGAGAAGCACCATCTGGGGCCAGTCCAGATCCCAGCTGTGGAAGTTGGCCCTGCTCTGCCAGAGGGGCTCTCACTGCAAGTTGGGGCACCCTGGGGAAGGCAGACCTCAGAAAGGCCATAGGATGGTTTTATACAGAGAGTTTTTGGGGACAGATGAAAAGGGTGGTCCTGAAGGTTTTCCCCAAGTTTCTGAGGTGGGAACGACTCAGAATTTGTGACTGTGAAAGTCCATGGCCTGCCACGTGGCACATGCATGTCAGGATCAGGACTCACCTAGACCAGGATGAGCTCCTGGAGGTGATGCGAAGAGAAAACTGTGCAAGCAGGAAAGGCAGCGTGGAAAGGGCACTTGAGCTCGCAGTGCCTTGGTTTCCTCTTTTGCAGAGGGGCAGAGATACTACTTCCCCCAGCTTGTGGGGAGGATTAAATGAGAGGATGCCCATGGGTCCAGGGTGAGTAACCTGCTAGTACCAGCATCCCAGAAATGCTGGCCACACCCCGAGGGCAGGTGAAGCCTCAGTTCTTTCGGACCCAGCCCCACCTGGCCGGGGAAAACTACCTGGAGATGGTACCCAGGGCCTTGGGGACCCGTGGAGACTCTGGAAGGTGCGAGGCAGAGGGGCTGCCACTGCCCCTCTGACCTTCATCCCACCCAGGTACCCTCCACATGCACAGCCCAGAGCTGCCTTCCACAGATTCAGCTTCTCTGACATCACAGGGCTTGGGCCTCCCTAAAGTCCAGGCCTTCTCCAACAGAGGCTTCCAAACAGGGCCCTCCTTGAAGCTCCGCCTTTCATTAGCAGGTGTGACCCCACACAATTCACTTCCCTTCTCTGAGCTTGTCTTTCTATCTGGGAATAGGGATCCCAGCCCCGCCCCAAAGTAAATGACTGTCTCCTGAAGGCCCTTTAGCAGGGACAAATGTCATTTCTTCAGAACAGTGGGGTCTCCCCTGTTTCCTTCAAGGAGGCAGGCAGAATGAAGGGGTGCTGGTCATGGCGGTGGGGTCTTTCCCTCCCCTCTCTCCTGTATTCCTCCCCAAAGCATTCAAGGTAAATAGAAAAGGGGTTTGGAGAATGTGTGGATTTTGCATGTGTATGTACACGTGTGTGTTTGGGGAAGGGGCTGTTGTTGTTGCTGCACCCACCCATTCCCTAATATTTATTTGATGTATCTTTTCTTTTTGCTTTTTGCTCATCCTTCCTCCCCAGGAGCGGCTGCTGTGGCTTATAGACCTGATGGAGGTACCGTCCTTCCTGCCAGTGGGGACTGTGGGAGTCCCTTAGCCAGGGGCCAGGGTAGGGGGCTATGGCCTTTTCTGCCACCCCCGTATGTCTGCACCCAGTCCTGGTGGGGACCAGGGGTTCTTATTGGTGCTGACTGTATTTCCAGGTCACCAATTCATCAGGTTTCCTGGGCTCTGGAGTGAGAATCTCCTCCATTCAAATCCCAGCACTGCCACTTTCTTGCTGTAAGACCTCAGGAAGTGGTTTCACCTCTCTGAGCTCAGTTTTAGGATCTGTAAAATGAGGATGGTAATTTCTGTGCCGTGATGTTGAGAGACTCCTTGGCCTTTGCATATGCCACATTCTTTCTGTCTGGAATGTTCTTCTCCCCACTTCATATGACCTGACTGTCTCCTATGTGTGCTTCAGCCCTCAGCTCAGAAGCTGCCTCTTCGAAGAAGACTTCCCTGATCCTCCCAAGGGGAGTGGCTTTCAGGCCAAGACTCCTCTTGCCCCCGGGGTTCCTTTGGTCACAGCTCTTGCCTCATTATGTCCTATTATAAAAGCCCGTACAGGGCCGGGTGCGGTGGCTCATGCCTATAACCCCAGCCCTTTGGGAGGCTGAGGTGGGTGGATCACGAGGTCAGGAGATCGAGACCATCCTGGCTAACATGGTGAAACCCCGTCTCTACTAAAAATACAAAAAAAAATTAGCCAGGCATGGTGGCGGGTGCCTGTAGCCCCAGCTACTCGGGAGGCTGAGGCAGGAGAATGGCGTGAACCTGGGAGGCGGACCTTGCAGTGAGCCGAGATCGCGCCACTACACTCCAGCCTGGGCAACTGAGCAAGACTCCGTCTCAGAAAAACAAACAAACAAACAAATAAAAACCTGTACAGGTTTCCAAGTTACCCACTGTGAGACTGCTGACTGCTTAAGGGCAGCAACCACATGTGCAGTTACTGTTGATTCCCTATCCCTAGTGCTCAGCACAGACCCGAGCCCATAGTTTAGGCCTTTATTAATAACAATAGTAGCTGAGATTTGTTGGGTGTTCTTTATGGTACTGTGGTAGGGCTTTCCATTCATATCTTCTTTGACTATCCCAGGAGCTAGGAGTTGTGAGTACTGCTGTGATCCCCATTTTACAAAGAAAACCAAAGCTCAGAGAGGAGAAGCAACTTGCCCAAGATTGCACAGCTAGTGAGTGATGGAGCTAGAATTTGAACCCAGGCCTGCTCGACTCTGAGCTCTGTTGTTATCCCTGCCATATGGCTATGATTCTTCCCTGAAGGATCTCACCAGCTCCCTGTTAAGCATCATCTCATCATCTGTCTGCCTCTCTCCTCCCTTCCTCCTCCTTGTCCTTCCTTTCTGTTAACAAATATTGAGCACTTGCTGTGTGCTATGTACAGTTGGAGGTGCTGGGGTTACAGTGGTGAACACCAAAGAAATCCTTTCCACGATGGAGTTTAGCAGAGAGCAGGAATGCCAGGCAATACAAAGGATATAGATAACTAAAATACACAGTAAGCTAAATGATGACAAGTGCTAGGGAGAAAAATAAAGCAGGTAAGGGGGACTGGAGAGGGGTGGGGTGGTTAAGGAGTGACCCTTGAGTCAAGACCTGCAGGTGGTGAGGGAGAGAGCCATGCCCACATCTGGGAGAAGAGCATTTCCAACAGAAGCAGCTGCATGTGCAAAGGCCCTGAGGTAAGAGTATGCCTGGAGTGTCAGAGAATTCCAGGTGGCCAATAAGGCCAGAGCAGAGGGAGTACAGAGTACAGGGGCAGATGTGCTGAGGGCTTTGACTTTGACTCTGAGTGAGATGGGAGCCCTTGGCAGGTAAGAGCAGGAAACTGATATGGTCTGACTTCGATTTAACAGGATCCCCCTGATTATTGAGAATAGATAAGAGCGGGTTTTGTACCAAGGTGAACTGGTTCATTCCCAGGAACCAGCCACACCCAGAGGTCTGTGGGCCAAGAAGGGCCTGGGAAGGTCATGTAGCCTGAGGTGCTAAAGATGTGGTGACGGGTTCTGGAGGCACCAACTCCTCCTGTGGCCGGGTCAGCCCCTGCCCTGTTGTCTCCTGGGAATCCCTCTTCTCCCCACCCCCACACGCAGCAGGCCTCAGATTGGAGGCCCTGCCTTTTGTTCACCTTTCCTCCTCAGGAGTGGCTGCTGTGGTTTATAGACCCGATGGAGGTACCACCCTTCCTGCCTGTGGGGACTGTGGGAGTCCCTTAGCCATGCACACCCATGTTGGCTACGTATGTGGCCACAGGACAGAAACCTCCTCCACCTGGAAGCCCTCCTGCAGAGTGCACAGGGCATTGGGACCCATCCTAGGAGTCTAGACCCCCACACCTGTACTCCATTGTGTCTCTCCCAGGCAGTGTGCTCTCAAGAAAGCCCCTCACTCACTCTTGGCTTCAGTCTCCCCATCTGTATAACCACGGCAGACCCCCATGGCTCCTCCAATTCTGAGAGTCTTCTCCGCATCAGGAGGTGCTGGAAAATATTTGGGCGAGGCACAGCAGGGAATGGCAGCTCTGTGTTCCCACCTCTTCTGTGTGTATTTGAACAAGGACTGCAGCATTCCTCAAGAGAGAGAAAGAGCTGGAAATAATCATCTTTATTCACCACTAAGTGCCACTCTGTGGTCTACAACACCACAAATTAGTAAGCTTTTGCTGCAGTAATGCTGAGTAATAACCCCCAAATGTGGACAACAATCCAAACATAACATGGCCAAAATCCCTTCCTGCATGGAGCTCACACACTTCTCATATCTCCGCTAAATCACTTGTCACATTGCTTTAACCTCTTCATGGGTTTCCCTTGCCCAGTAAACAGGGAGAGCTGGTGCAAAATGGAGGCCCAGTAAGTGTGCAGCAGAAACTGGAAGGAACCCACACACTCCCCGGCCACCTGCAGGATTATCTTCCATCATGCGGCCTTCTAAACATTCTCCTCCCACGTTATAGGAAAATGTTGTTTGTTCTAGTGTTCACATGGGCAAAGTGACATCAGCTGGCTGGCTATCGATGACCGATATGCCCCAGACACTGGCCCCAAATGGAGCCAGTTTCCATTTAGCCTGAATTCCTCGGATCATGCTGTGTGATTATTGAACCCAGGTTAAATGTGGCTCATTCTGCAGCCATTTCCCCTCAAAGCAGACACAGTCAATCAAAGGAAATCAGATCCAGCTTTCCCCGTTCACAAACGGTGTTGATTTTCCATTTGTCTAATAGAAAGCCAGCCCTGAGCATTTTTTGCTGCCTTCACACAATATCATTTCCCCCCATAAAGATGTTGGCCGGGAGAGCAGAGTGAAAGAAGAAAGGCCTGCCTGTTATTTCTTGAATTCTTCATCTAGTCACAGCATGCCTGTGACAGAGGGGCTTAATTGCACAGATTTTGGGATCCCACCGGCTGGGTTCTGCTCTCCAGACTAGTTGCTTTGTCACCTTGGGCAGGTGACCTGTGTCTTCTGGGCCTCCGCTTCTGCATCTGTACAGTGAGCTGATAAGGCCAGCTGTCTGTGGGTTGTTGGGAAGATTCAGTGAGATCAGGAGTGGATATGCGGGTGTGGAGTGTGGACAGCCCATTCTATTTCTACTCCAAATGTTGGAAAAGGGCCCTGTATTAATCTGTTCTCACAGTGCTGTAAGAAACTACCTGAGACTGGGAAATTTATGAAGAAAAGGGGTTTAATTGACTCATAGTTCTATAGGCTGTACAGGAAGCATGGCTGAGGAGGCCTCGGGAAACTTATAATCATGGTGGAAAGTGAAGGGGAAGCAGGCACATCTAACATGGCTGGAGGAGGAGGAAGAGAAGGGGGAAGTCCTACACACTTTTAAGCAACCAGATCACATGAGATCTCACTTGCCATCACGAGAATAGCAAAAGGGAAATCCGCCCCCATGATCCAATCACCTCCCACCAGGTTCCTCCCCCAATACTGGGGGAGGATTACAATTCAACATGAGATTTGGGTGAGGATATAGAGCCAAACCATTTCAGGCACTGCACAGCATTATAGAGAAAAGGGGATTGGAGAGGTAAAGGCCAGCCTTGTACTCATGGAGCAAATGCCCTTGAGGTCAGGAGGCAGCAGCTGGGATTTGCCCTGGACTTGACCTCAGGCTTTTTCCACCTGGATTTGAGTTTTTGCTCCAGCCCTGTTATATGCCTGGAAGGAGGCTCCCAGCACCTGCCCAAGGATGCTGGGGACAGGATCCCTGCCCCTGAAGGCTTTACTGTCCTTATTCCCTTCTCTTGTCCCCCAAAAAGAAGGCGAACAGGGGGCAGTGGGTTTTGCTGTCAGCACTTCACTGCATTGGCCTCCTTCTGTGGCCTCTGTGCCTCCCTCCTTGTCTGTAGCACAGTGAGCTGGGAGAATCTCAGGCCTGTCTCAGGCCCCTGCAGCTACAGGGACCCCCTCACTGTCAAGCCAGCTTTTTTTCAGAAACAAGTAGAAAATTCTCAAAGGGCCTATTTCTCCTCGTGCATCCTGACCTAGGTCCAACCTGGATGGTTTAGAGAATCCTCCTCCATCCATGAGCGGAATGAGAGAGGAACTCCATTTATCCCTTCACTCATGCATTCAGCCACTCCTTCATCTATGCAGCAGCCTTTGTGGAGCATCTCCTGCCTGCCAGGTGCTGAGCCTCCCCTCTTGAAGCTGAGCAGGTCCAGTGGAGGAGGCCGCCTCAACTCAAGTCATCTCCATAACTCACGCTCTGATCAAGTGGGCTGAAGGGTGGTGTGAGAACATACATGGGCCCCGACCAGTCTGGGGTACTGGGGGAGAGAGGTTGAAGCTAAGATCTGAAGTTGCTGGCTACAGCCAGGCAATAGATGAGGTGAGACAGCTGAGGAGCTGGCCGGGCATGTCTGAGGGCCCTGAGCAGGCAGGCATGTGGCCACTCAGAAGAATGGTAGGAGACCAGTAGGGCTGGAGTGTCAGGAGTGAGGGGTAGAGGGGCAAGGGTCAAGAGCAGGAGGCGTTTGTGTTTAACCCTAAAACCATGGGACACTGTGGAGAATCTTTAGTAAGGATGTGATGTGATCCTGTTTGCATTTTTTTTGTTTGTTTGTTTAAAGAGATAGGGTCTCTGTTGGGGTAGCTCACTACAGCCTTGAACTCCTGGGCTTAAGTGGTCCTCCCATCTCAACCTCCTGAGTAGCTGAGGCTCCAGGTGCACATGTTCCCATGCACAAGCTTATTTTTACATTTTTTTGTAGAGATGAGGGTTTCACTATGTTGCCCAAGCTGGTCTCGAACCTCTGACCTCAAGGGATCCTCCCGTCTTGGCCTCTCAAAGTGCTAGGATTACAGGCATGAGCCACCACACCCAGCCATCTGTTTGCACTTTTAAAGCTGCCTCCTCTGTGTGGAGAGAGCCCAGAGGTGCAGGGTGGATTCGGGTGACCAGGAGAAGCTGTTGCTCCTGTCCAGATGACCTCCTATCCCCCACCCCAGGAAGCTGCTGAGTGCCCAGAGAGGGCACAGCGAGGATAGTGGGTGTCTTCTCCTTGAGTAGAAGAGCCCACTCCATCCCAGGGAGGCCTCAGCGTGTGCCCCCTGCACCTTCCAGAATCATCAGTTTGCCCAGAGGCGTTAAAGCCTCTGGGGCCGGCCACAGCTTTACCTGGATCCTGAATAGGACCATTCCTCCCAGCCAGTGCTTTGCTGTCTCTATAGCGGTTTATGGAACACTTGCCTTCCCCTGTGGCAACTTGGGGTTGCTGAAAGCTCTTTCCACCGAACAGAGCCAAGCCCGTGGAGGTCAGAGCCTGTTTGAACATGGGCTGGCCCCTGCTGTCCTCTGAGTGAGGACTTTCCAAGCTATCAAAGGGGGACTTGGACAAAACACTGACTTAGGACTGGGATCTTCCTCATCTCTGTGCCATAGACCCCTCTGGCAGGCTGGTGAAGTCCTGGGATCCCTTCTTAGAATAAAGCTTTAAATGTTTAAAATAAAATACAGTACATAGGATGACAAATTATATGAGCAAATACCTGATATAATTTTCAGAATATGAAACACATCGTAAAACGTGCTACTTTAGGACAGCAATAACAGGGTCGAGCAGTGGGTCAGTAACTGCTGTAACTATGAAGCCAAGAGGTGCGTAAATGGGAATTTGCGACATCTGCAGCAGCTGGAATGTGACGTGAAAGAACGGTGCTCTCTGTGGGTGACCATGACCAGTTCCTCTGAGGCTTTGCTTCCTCTGTTAGCAATGAAAGGAAATAGGGCTTTTCAGTTAGAGGTTAATGGAAATGAAGATGTAATGGTTCCCCAAGCCAAGTTCTCAGGTGCCTGCACTCCCTCCCGGGAGCCCTGGTTTCCAGCCTTATCCTGAGGGCTCTGCTTGCCTTAACCTTCTAGAGATTCTGGGTCACTTTCTCTTTCCACTGACGTCCTTTTCCTAAGACCACAGGGAAGGAGGTGTGGAGCAGGTTTCAGTTTAGCAGGAGGAAGCCTGGTCTGTTCAGCAGGGCACAGGCCTCGTTGCAAGGAGGCAGTGACTCCTGCCCCATCTCAGGAGGGCTTCATGCAGAAGCTTCCCAAAGAGCTCCCCACTGTTGTGATTCGGTGGTCAAATATGATAGCCAGAACAGACAGGCTGGTAGAAAAGCACAGGGCTGGCCCAGTGTTGAGGTTGTTCCGTGATCTCAGCCACACCAGCCAGTGTGGGGCCCAGTTAGCTGCTTTCAGGATCATTTCTCTCCCATTCCGCACCTCTGACCTTTCCCTTCAGCCCCCAGACTTACACCCTTACCCTGTGCTTGGAGAGATTGCTGGTCCAATGATCCCCGTCATCACCTGCATAACTGACATTTCCAGGGTCTTGTCCCACAAATCTCTGACTCCCTGGCCCCTGCCCCTTCACTCTGGGGAACCCCGCTGCCCCCCAGCAATGCCAGGACTTCCTGGCTCTCCCTGGCTTACATCCCCATCCCTCCATCTCCCTAACCCCGTAGGCTTTCCTGGGGTCCCAAGCTCCTCTTCCCAGCTCAGCTCCAGCCGTGCCGCTGGCCTTGCCCTGCTCTTTTCTTTGCTTCCTCAGTTTCTCTCCATTGCTCTCCGCCTCTGCCTTTTCTGCTGAATCTTCTGTTTTCTCTCTTTTCTGTTATTATCCCTCTGAGCTCTTTCTCCCTCTGCCTTTATCTCCCTTCCTGTCAGCAGCCCCTTCAGGCAAAATCTAGGCCCCCACTGGCGACCATCCAGAGGTCTTTGTGACTCAGTGCCTCAGTTTCCCTACATACGGAATGACGAAAGAACCACTCAGCCTCAGGTCTCTGGTGCATTTTGGGGTGGAGGTTGGGGGAGCCTGTTGGCTTGACATCAGAGTGCAGAGGCATGATGAATAACGAACTGGAAATAGCACCTTTATGTAAGAGCCCTCCCATCGTAATGAGGGGAAGGAGGCCTAGAAACCCGGAATTGGGCTGAGGGGAGGAGAAGGGCTGGGAGGGAGAAGCTGCATTTTGCTGAGGTGGCCCCGGGGTGCCCAGGCGGCCTCAGGCTTTGACGTCATGCAGGGGAGCCTTACCGGCCCCTGAGTCCACCCTGCAAAGGTTGCCTCTCTTCATTTCATCCCCTTACAGTTCCCCTAGACCGCACTTCTGTGATATCTGGGCCCTGATTGGGCCAGCTCAGGAAATAAGGGGTTCTTTTCTCTGAAAAAAAGGGAATTTCCTGAACTGCCACAGGTTTGAGGAAGGAGGTGGAAGAACAATGGCAGCAGGTCATCTTGGCTCTTATGGGAAGCAGGTTTTTGTCGGGGATATGGAGTCAGGCCTTTAATAGAGTTCAGCTTTCTGCCCCGTCCTTACTGTGTGACCTTGCACAGGTGACCTTCCCTCTCTGATCTTCAGTCACCTCAGCTGTAGACTGGGTGAAGGGTCGCATCTGGCAGGATTAATGGAGCCACCAGGTCTAGGCCCTCATTGAGGCTCTGGCCTCAGTATATGCGGGGGGAGGGGGCCCAGGTGGCTGTGATTGTGTGTGGGTGGTGGCAAAAGCAAACAGGCCCAGCTCCTGCATGAGCTCTGACCTTGAGCCTCCTCTGGAAGCCCGTTCCGCAGGCGTTTCTGCTGACGCATCCCCCGGGTTCTTAGCCGGCTGTCTGCAGCTATTTCAGATGCATAAGGAACATGGCTCGGGGACTCGGGACTCCTGAGCGTCTGGATTCAGCAGATGGAGTCTGGCAGGGCTGGCTCCGAGGGCTGGGCTCTGACCCGTCTGCCATTTGCTCCACTTCAGGCCTCCCCGACAGGGCTGGATATTCATCCCTCGTCTACCCCTCACCCTCCCAACCCTCCATCTCCACCTGCCATGCCCCCAGGATGCAGTTAGTAGCAGGGAATGAGGCTGAGGCCAGGGCCAGCTATGGCTGCCTTCTCTCTCATTTCCAAGAGGGTTGCTCATGGGGGCCTCAGGTTCCTATGACATCAGGGTCCTGTCCATTTCTGGGGCTGGGATAGTGCAGCATGGGCTTTGGGGTGACCCAGACCCAGGTTAGAAACCCGACTTTCTGTAGAATGGTCAGATGACCTTGGACAAATCACTTCCCTCTCTGAACTTTAGGAGTAATTGATGTGACAAGGGACAATCCTAGTACCTGCCTCACAGGGTCGTTGGGAGGATCAAACGAGATAATACAAGTAAAACACCCAGCACAGGGCCTGGCACACAGCAGGTCCTTTGTAGTTCTCTAATACCCTTTCCAGGAAAAAGTCATACCCTCCCTGAGCTTCCCTGGAAAGTCATGGCTGCCTGATAAGAGCTTCCTGCGCAGCTGAATGTGCAAAGTCCTTGATGCGCCAGAGCAGGGCAAAATCCGACAGCATTGGTCCCACCACGTACTGTTATCTGAGCCCAACCCTGGCTTCCCCCAGGATCAGCTGCAGGTCGAATTCCTGGGGCAGGCGGCAGTGGCTCCACCTAAGTGTGGCAGAGGCTCCCCTTGTCTTTGCTGTAGATACCTCTGAGGCTCTGACCCCTCTCTGTGCCTCCTGCTGATGCCAGGGCCATGAATGTTGAGCCTGAGGAAGTGATTGCATGGCAATCACTGCCTCACTGTTCACCTTAACGCGCCTGGCTGGACTACTTCCAGGGAGCATTAGACTCATTATGGTCTTGGAGGAGGGAGGTGGTGTGAGACGGCTGCCGTTCCTTTCCATCCTAGTTGTCATATGGGCCAGGACACGTCTCGCAGTTCATTCTCTTGCTGGGGCAGATTGCAAGGCCTCCCAATCTCCCAATGCATGTAACAGTCACCTCCCTCGTACACTGTGCCAGGCCCTATTCTGAGTGCTTTGTAAGTGTTAACATATTTGCTGCATAAGGCAGGTATTGCTGTTAACCTGTTTTACAGAGGAAGGATTTACCCGCCATCACTCAGCTGCAAGCAGCAGAACTGGGTGTGAGCTCAAAGAAGCCTCAGAGGTGGCAGAGCCAGAACCAGTGTCACTAATTAGTGAGTGAGAGAGCAGCCTAATCACCCTCCCCCTTTTGAAAGAATCCCCCCAACCACCACGCACTGTGCTTGCATCACAGGGACTGTCAGCAGCAGCTTGCTGTGGGGCAGTCTGCAGTTAACAGGTCAGGACCAAGGTTTGCATGTAAGCCTCAACTTTGTGGGGAGATGGGGCCAGTTGCCCCTGCCTGACTCTGCCCCTGAGGCATCATGAGACCAGATGAGGAGCTCTGAGTTTGCAGGGCACTGAACCGGAAGGCCCAAGCGAGCATCCCGTGGGTTGAGATGGGGATCTGTGTGGCATGACTGGCTTCTCTCTGTCTTAGGGGTGTGGCATCAGGAGTGCCTTCTGTCCCCATCTGCTGCCTTCACACTCACTCAAACATTCATTACTGCTCACCGCAGTGATCTGCTGCACCACCCCCCTCAATTCCCTGCCTGTTCTGGCCTCCTCCAATGACGGCTAGAGTGATTGATTGATTCATTCATCCTGCCATTCATTCATGGATTCATCCGTTTGCTTAGTAAATATTTATCCAGCAGCCACTATTCTGAACACTGAGGAGAGAGTGAGGACCAAGTAGTTGCACATCCTGCCTTCTCAGAGTTTATATCCTATTGGGAGAGACAGACAGTATGCAAAGAGTAGAAAGTCAGGTGGTGATAGGCGTTACACAGAAAACCAAAGCAGGAGCAGGGGATAGACAGGGATGGCGGTGGGGCAGTGCTGTTTTAGACAGGGCTCCTCTGGGAGGCCCTCTGGGAGGGCCTCACCGAGGAATTAAACAAAGTGAGGGAATGAACCACAGTGTGGTGCAGAGAGAGAGCAGCAGGTGCAAAGGCCCTGGGGCAGGATTGAGCCCTCGATGTTGAAGGAGTAGCAGGAAAGGGCCCAGTCGTGTAGGCACAGTGAGTATGGGGTTTGGAACTTTCTCCAACTGAGATGAGGCCTTAGAGATCCTGAGCTGCAGAGACCTGACATATGTTTCCAGGATGACTCCCTGGCTGCTGGGTGGAGATGGTGCTCAATGAGAAGGAGAAAAATAAAGAAAGGTGGGGTGGGCTGAGGGGAAGATTATGATTTTAGTCGGGGTGGTAAGGATACACCTCATCGAGGAGGTGACAAGTGCGTTAGGTCTTGAAGGAGGTGAGCAACAGCATGGCTTGTGGATGGATAGCCAAGCAGAAGAGTTGTAGGCAGAGACAACAGCCAGTGTGAAGGCTGACATGTCCGTGGTGTTCCAGCCTGGCTGGAGAGCAAAGGGGATCTTTGTAGAAGGCAAACTTGACCACATCTCCATGGCAACCCACTGCCTTCAGGCTTAAGTCCAAGAGCTCCATGCTTGACTTCTGTGGAGCTGCTGGGGGATTCTCAAACCTCCTGTCTCCATTCCTGCTTTACACCCTTTCCTCTGTCTGAAACACCTATCATTCCCTTCTTTGCTCTGCTTACTCATAAGACCTAGCTTTGAGTTGTGCCCCATCCTCCAAGAAGCCTTCCTTGATAACCCCTCCCCTGATTGCGTTATATGCCTGTGTTTGCCCATTGAATGCTCTCTCTGCAGTCTCCCTGTTGTTTGTTTGCTTGTCGACTTACCTCCATTGTCTCTGAGCTACCAATGGCAGGGGTGGTGTCTCACCTCCTCTGTGTCCCCAGCCCCTTATCAGCCTGGAGCTTCAGAGACTGCTCAGTACTGATGAACACTGCAGTTGAGACCTCAGCCAAGTGTTGATGTAGCCATCAGCGTTCTCCAGAGAAAGAGAGGCAATCAGATATACTCTATTGTGTGGGATTGGCCCACACAGTGATGGAGGTTGAGAAGTCCCAGGATCTGCCATCTGCAAGTTGGAGGCCCGGGAAAGCTGGTGGTTTTGTTTTAATCCAAGTCCAAAGACCCAGTAACCGTGAGCTCCGGTGTCTGAGGGAGGAGGAGATGGATGTCTCAGCTCTAGAAGAGCGTGCAAATTTGCCCTTCCTCTGCCTTTCTGTTCTGTTCAGGCCCTTGGTGGATTGGATGAGGCCCACCCACGTTGGGGAGGGTGAGTTTTGCCCAGTCCACCCATTCAGATGCTGATCTCTCCTGGAAACACCTTCACAGACACACCCAGAAATAATGTTTTACCAGCTATCTCGGCATCCCCTAGCCCAGTCAAGTTGACATGCAAAGCTAATCATCACAGTGGCGGAAGCTCTTCTCCATCCTGGGCTCTGGGACAGAGAGAACTGGCTCCCTTAGCCCTCAAGAGAGCCCAGCTCAGAGAGGAGCTCCGATGGGCCCCCCATAGATGGCCCACAGATGGCCTTTTGGCAGCCCAGTGTCACTTAAGGGGCCATTGGGTTTCTTCTTGTGAATTGGGAAGGGAAGAAAGAAAAAGATGTTTTTTGCAAAATAAGGTCCGTTTAAACCTTAAACCACCACCTTGGGATTAAAAGCATTAGAATTTAGAAAAGGGAGAGACTCTCCCCACCCACTTCTCTCTTGCCATTTTCACACCTTCCTGGGATTCATCAGCAAGTGGTGGAGAGAGGCCTTGGGTTTTGGAGGCATGACTGTGTGGAGCACAGCACTCATGGCCAAATCCAGGAATTCCCCGCCCAGGCTGGAGACACCCCAGCATCTCTGGCAGTTCAGGGATGCCTGAAAGTGATCAGAAAGTCCCAAAGAAAACTTCAAAGTGACCAGCAGGCAAATTGACCTTCATTTTAATGGGTAAAGTAAATTTCAATGAAGTGAGGTATGTCAGGGCTCACATGAACCACATGGAGGTGTCCTAAGACTTCCTCGATTTTGGTGTGCTGGAGAACAAACCAGTTTTCCCTTCTCAGCTTCTGTTTGCTCACTTTGCTTTCTTGTCCATTTCTAGAACACTCTGGACCTGGAGGAAACCGGCGAGGCTGTCCAGGGCAGTGTCAATGCCCTCCCAGATGTGTCCGTGGTAAGGCCCTGGCTGGCCCTTTGGTTCTGCCTTCCCTGGTGTGCTCAGGCCCTGGAGGCTCTCTCCTCTCCATGACAGCCACAGAGAAAGGACACAGGGTGGCAAAGGAGACAGAGGCCTCTGTCATGAGCTCTCACACCCAGCTACAGGTCTGTGCACGAGCGCACCGTTCTAGCATCTCTAGCAGGCACCAGGATTGCTTGCCTCTGGTGACTTCAGGCGGGGCCGTCAGGCTGACTGGCCACAGTATGACTTTGACCAAGTTTGTTAGCCTCTCTGTGCCTCAGTTTCCCAATCGGTAAAGTGTGGATGATGATCATAGCATACCTACCCCATAAGTATGTGGCATGGAGTAAATTAATTAAAGCCTTTAGGACGGTGCCTGGAAGGCTGTTGGAGCTGTGCAGGTGTCTGGTGTTGACCTAGGCAGAGGGGAACGGTAGTCACAGTGTCCGTAGCTGCCCCTCACCGTGCACTTGCTGTGGCACGGGCCCTGTGCTGACAGTATCCACATGGCTTTTGACATCACCATACCACCTCTGCTGGGTAGGTGTGCTTTTCCCCATTTCTCAGAGGTGCACTCAGAGAGGTGTTGTGTCTTGCCCAAGGCCACACAGCACCCCAGCCCGTGTATCCATCTCCTCCTGTCCATTCTCTCCCCAGTCTTTTCACACCTCTTGCCTCTGGTACTCAAGATCACCCCCTAAAAAGAAAAGCCAAATAAATGCATTTTTTGTATTTCCATCCTCTTCATACTGTCTCTAATAAAGTCTTGTTCCCTGTGAGAAGCTCTGGCTGATGCCAAGAACTTCAGTTCCCAAAGGTAATGATGCCGTCCCCAGAGACACCCGCCAGGATCCCAACGCTCATCAGCTGCCGAGATGCAGGGGAGAAGTTTTCCACTCAGGTGTTGCATTATTCAGAGCAGCGTGGCCAAGAGCAGTTAGAGTGGGGACAGAATTCCAGTCGGACCTGGCACCACTCGGCTGCTCGGCCTCCCCTCTTCCAGGCGTGATGGGTTCTGACTCCTTCTCCACCTGTTGGGTCTTTTGGCAGGACGATGTCAGATCCACCTCCGAGGGGCTGTCAAGCTTCAAGCCACTGCCTCCCCCACCACCTCTGGCCCAAGGCAACGACCGCCCACTAGGCCAGCCAGGGAAGCTGGGGAGAGAGGACCTCCAGCTGCCTTCCTCCACGCCTTCCTGCTCTGGCACTGTCTTCTCGGCTCCACAGAACCGTAGCCCGCCGGCGGGCACCGCACTCACCCCAGGGACCTCCTCTGCCCAGGACTCGCCCTCCTCCCCCGTCTATGCCTCCGTTTCCCCTGCCAACCCCAGCTCCAAGAGGCTGCTGGATGCCCATCTGGCCCTGGTTAACCAACACCCCATCGGCCCCTTCCCGCGGGTCCAGTCACCCCCGCACCTGAAAAGCCCCTCTGCAGAGGCCACAGTGGCTGGGGACTGCCTTCCACCACCATTGCCCTCTGGCCACCGGGACCAGACAGGCACAAACCAGCACTTTGTCATGGTGGAGGTCCATCGTCCCGACAGCGAGCCAGACGTCAATGAAGTGAGGGCACTGCCGCAGACGCGCAGTGAGTACAGCAAGGCCAAGCTCTGTGGTCCTTGGGGGTCCGTGTCCTCTCCAGGTCAGTCTACCTGATGACACAGTGAAGGGTGGGACCAGCTACTTGTTGAGGGGGCTTAGGGCGGGAGTGGTGAAGGGAGTTGGAGACCCCAGTTTGAATCCCAGCTCTGCCACTGACTAGCTGTGTGACTGTGGACAAGCTGCCGTCTACACCTTGCTTTCCCCATCATAAAATGGAGACAACAGTGAATCCTGCCAGGTTGCTGCGAGGGTTGAGGCGCCTTCTCTAGCTCCCCCTACCCTGGCCCCCCTGCGTTCACCAGGAAGACTGAACTCGTGGAGGGCAGAGGTGGCTTCTCTTCCTGTCCCCCACGGCCTGGCCGGGAGTAGATGCTGGGGTGAAAGGTGGAAACTGAAGTGGCAGTCTCTGGATCCCTGACAGGTCTAGGGTCAGGGTGCAGGAAGAATCTTGGGGAGACCAGATGATGCTGTGCCCCGGTTTGCTAGAGGACATGGGCTGGCGGCTAGAGGGAAGGGCAGAGCCTTCTTCCCCACCCTGAAAGCTGTGGCGCGCCCTCCTGTGAGTTTGGAGCATTTTGTTGGATTTTGCTGCCATCTTGTGGCTACAAGCTTCAAGCCACTGCCTCCCCCACCACCTCTGGCCCAAGGCAACGACCGCCCACTAGGCCAGCCAGGGAAGCTGGGGAGAGAGGACCTCCAGCTGCCTTGGATCCCATGGATACATGGGATCCATAGGACGTTCCCTGAGTGCCTGCACAGACCAAGATGCAAAATGCAGGGCCCTGGCGCTCACAGCTTAGTGAGGGCAGGCAGCTGAGGGAGAGCAGGCAGAGGTGAGAAGACCCAGGGCTGTCACCGATGGATCACTGCTGCCTCTAGAGCTGGCTCTGAGCTGGACACACAGGGATAAGAAGAGCTGACAGCCGCACTAACAATAAGCACTTTGTATGTGCCAGTGTTCAAAGGGCCTTGCCTATAGTATTAACTCATTGAACCCTCCCGGTAGCCCTATGAGGTTGGTACTATTATTATCCCCATTTTACGAATGAACAAACTGAGACATAGAAATTAGTAATTTCTGGCTGGGTGCAGTGGCTCATGCCTGTAATCCCAGCACTTTGGGAGGCCGAGACAGGCAGGTCATTTGAGGTCAGGAGTTTGACCTCAGGAGCCTGGGCAACTTGGTGAAAGCCCCATTTCTACTAAAGATACAATAATTAGCCAGTTGTGGTGGTGGGCACCTATAGTCCCAGCTACTCAGAAGACTGAGGTGGGGAGGATCGCTTGAACCTGGGAGGCGGAGGTTGCAGTAAGCCAAGATTGCACCACTGGACTCCAGCCTGGGCGACAGAGTGAGAAGCTGTCTCAACAACAAAAAAAAAAAAAGAGAGAGAGAGAGAGAAAGTAGTAATTTCTAGCTTACCAAGAAAAAAAGAGAAATTCCGCCACACCTGGCCTGAACCCCTGCACGGCCCCTGCCTGAGCTGAGTGGTGGGCAGTCGACGCATGCTGCTTCACTATGTGTATAACAGCCGAGCCCCTGAGTTTGAAACCCTAGATCAAGAACCCACACCCTGGAGCCAGGCAGTCTAGCACAAGTCTATTCCCTTGACTGCTCCATTCTATACATCAGATCTATGAGTATTTACAGTCACCCCAGTGGTTAGGCACCATCATTTCTGTATTAGAAGGAGAACTTAGGAGGCTTAGAGAGGCTCTGTTACTTGCCCAGGCTTGCACAGCTGGTCAGTGGGAATTCAAAGCTGACCTGCCAGACTCCAGAGTGTGTGTTCTTAACTTAGGGTCTCACACTCAGGGGCCAGGCTGTTACACATATAGTGAAGCTGACTGGTGGCTGGAAAGCATGTGCCCACCCCTCGGCTCAGGCAGGGGTCGTGCAGGGGTACGGGCCAGGTGGGGCAGAATTTCTCTTTTATTCTTGGGAAGCTAGAAATTACTTACATGAAATCTTCTAATTTGAATGTGTTGGTTCATCATTAAAAATTGATAGCATTATGTGAGTTTTAAAACAAAGATAACGCCCACATCCGTGTGCCGGGTTTGCCTCCTGACCTCTGTTTTAATCATTACGCCAGCGGCTGAGAACTGGGAGATCCAGGCAGATGTCCTGGAAGTCACAGCCTTCAGGCCAGGTCTGGTTGAAAGGACAGGTCCTGAGTAGATAGAGAGGGTGGCAGGGAGCGGACCTGCCCTCCAGCACCACGATCTCTTCATTCCTTCCCCCATCTTTACCTGGGGAATTCCCAAAGCCTTCCAGCCTCCATCTCCATCACTGCCTCCAGGCAGCCCTCCCTGACCCCAGCTATATAAGTTGCTTCTCTCTTCCTTTTCCCCTCTCCAGCAGCCTCTACGCTCTCCCAGCTTTCAGACAGCGGGCAGACTCTAAGCGAGGACAGTGGTGTCGATGCTGGCGAGGCAGAGGCCAGTGCCCCAGGCCGAGGCAGGCAGTCGGCGTCCACCAAGAGCAGGAGTAGCAGGGAGCTGCCTCGGAACGAGAGGCCCACGGATGGGGCCAACAAACCGGTGAGCCAGGAGGAGGAGGAGGATGCAGAGGGCAGAGAGGAACACGGGCCCCAGGTACAGAACGGGAGGTCCCGGGACCTGGCCTCAGCTTGGCAAGTGACCACAAGGGGAGGTAGTGAGCTCCCCCTCACTGAAGGGATTTGGACGTCCTGGTGGAGCACTGGATTAGGAATCTGGAGGCCCAGTTTCAGCTCTGTCTTTGCACTGACACTAGGGGCTGAGGCTGAGGTTGGTCTTGGGAATCTTTTTTTTCTTTTTTCTTTTGAGATGGAGTCTCACTCTGTCACCCAGGCTGGAGTACAATGGCGCCATCTCAGCTCACTGCAAGCTCTGCCTCCCGGGTTCACGCCATTCTCCTGCCTCAGCCTCCCGAGTAGCTGGGACTACAGGCGCCCGCCACCACGCCTGGCTAATTTTTTGTATTTTAGTAGAGACGGGGTTTCACCGTGTTAGCCAGGATGGTCTCGATTTCCTGACCTCATGATCCGCCCGCCTCAGCCTCCCAAAGTGCTGGGATTACAGGCGTGAACCACCGTGCCCGGCTGGTCTTGGGAATCTTTAATCTCCCCTCAGTTTTGACATGGCCAGGTGGCTGAGACAGTCTTCGGAGTCAGGCCGGATTAAAGTCCTGATGCCACCACCAGGCAGCCTTAGGCAAGCTCCTTAACCTCCCGAGCCTCAGGGATTTTGGTGAAGATTAAAGAGCCGAGAACACAAGTACTTGGCTTGGCGTGTGGCACGCCTGAGGCTCCCGACACAGGGCTGGAACCTGAGCTCTGCTGACCCAGGGAGGTGTCACGGCCCGGCCCAGCCCAGCCCAGCCCCCTGGCCAGGCCTGCCAGCTGCGAAGGCCTCAGTGGTGTCTTTCCTTGCACCCACAGCCTGGACTCCTGGAGCCCACGTCCGCTCTGGTCCGTGTGAAGAAAAGTGCGGCCACCCTGGGCATTGCCATCGAGGGTGGCGCCAACACCCGCCAGCCCCTGCCTCGGATTGTCACTATTCAGGTATGTCCCCGGGGCCCCACTTGCCATCTCTACCTACCCACGAAAGGCCCTTTTTTAGCATCTCCAGGGTTTTGCGACTCCCATGGGTAACACAGCACTCCTAGGCTTATGTCACCTTTGATCTTCTGGGCTTCAATTTTCCTAATCTGAGCAGTGGCCACCCAGATTGTAGCTGCCTGCTTGAGAGTGTTGGGACTGACCCAGTGGGTGGTCAAAGCCAGGCCTGTCTAACCCTCGGGAACCCCATGCCCTGTGTCTCTTCCCTGCAGAGAGGCGGCTCAGCTCACAACTGTGGGCAGCTCAAGGTGGGCCACGTGATCCTGGAAGTGAATGGGCTGACGCTTCGGGGCAAGGAGCACCGGGAGGCCGCCCGCATTATTGCCGAGGCCTTCAAGACCAAGGACCGTGACTACATCGACTTTCTGGTCACTGAGTTCAATGTGATGCTCTAGAGGCCAAGGCCTGAGGACCTCCCACCACTACCCAGCCCCTGGTTCCAGTCCCTTCCCACCGTTGGCTTCATCAAGCTCCTTGCAGGGTTGGGGCTGCATGGCCAGGGTAGCAGGAAGACATCCCCCCTCCATCCCAGCCCACTGGACCAGAACTGGGAGAAGAAGAGAGCAGGGCAAGGCAAATAGAAGGTCAGGTCAGGAACTGGTGCTGTACTGGGTACACAGTAGGCGCCCAAGACAAGTGGGTTGCAAGACAGGAAGAAAGGAAAAGGAAGGGCAGAGCGCTGGTTTCTCCAGGTTGGGTTGGGGGCACTACTGTCCCCCCTCCAGTTGGGACCCACCCCATCCCCAGATGCCTGAGCCTTTGTCCAAAGTGAGGTCACTTGAGAATTCGTGGACACGGCCCCCAACCAGGGGGAATCTTGCAGGACCTTTAGTGCCACAAATAAGCATCGAGCACCTCCCCATTCACACCCCCATTCCTCCTGGCTCCTTATCCCCCATGGTATTTATTATTTATTTCCCTCCCCATGCCCCTGGGGACCCCAAGGCCCCAGCTTCCCTCTGCACCCCCAGCCTATCCCAGAGGCCTTGCAGGTGACCAGCAGTGTCATTGTATTTATATACAGAGCTTATGACTTTAATTTTTCAATAAAGAAATCTGAACAAGGTTAGAGGCCAGCGTGCTGTGTGGTCTACCTGTGTGGCTGGGGTTTCCATGTGGGGAGAGGAGTGGACAGGACAGGTGGGGTCAGTCAGAGCACCACAGACCACCACCCTGCCTGCCCCCATGGCTCCATTTGGGATACATGGTGGGGTGTGCAGGGGTGCTTGAGCCACACTCACATCTTGGAGCCTCTTACTTGAAGGCTTGAGGGCAAAACTTGAGTATTTACAGATAATATTTTTAGATTAAAACCCACAAGTATATTATGAGGCAGAATGCACAATGTGCATGAATGTTTTAAATCCCAGATGCTGCCCCTTCATTTCCAGAAGCTGCCTTAGAGATAAGGATTTGTACGCAAGCAATCATCAAGAAGTGCCCTCAGGGGAGACCAGCAAGGACGTCGGGAAGCAGGTCAGGGAAGGGGAGGAAACCAAGGGACGGTGAGATTTCAAGCAAAGTCTGCAGAGGGCAGCTTCAGCCTGATCCCAGGAGGATCCCAGGGTATACACTAGGCCTAGAGTTGAATCCACTCAAGGCCAGAGGGCCAGACTTTCATGCCTGTCAGACTTTGGACAAAGCCTACAGGGAGAGGCCATAAATTCCCAATCACTTCCTGCTCTCTACCTATGTGCGCCAAGCTGTTCCAGTAGCCAAGGGCAGCGGATGTCAGAGCAAAACATATGGGATGGGCTCGGAGGAAAACGTAGCAGACACGGTCTACTGTACGGCCTCAGTCCCGGCCCCAGTGCTCATTCCTTCTGTCCTCAATATTTGTCTGGAAGATGGAAGAGTTTGAGAAATCTTGCTTTGTCCAGGCCTATGTCCAGAGTTCTGTCAGAGGTGGGTTAGGGACAGTTGGTTCCATGCTCTTGTCCCAGATCCTGTTCTTAGCTGTCCTTGTTCTCTTTCCAGCCTGGGCAGATGACCTGAGACCTGAGCCATGGATTCCCTGAGGCAGCTGGTTTTTCAGAAGGCACCCCTGCCATCGCCCCCACAGGGTGCTGTGGACCCTCTGCAGAGAATGAACCCCCACCTAGCAGCAGGAGGGCTTTGTTAGGCCTCAGATCTCCTGGCATTCAGCTCCAAAGCTTGTGTGGTCATGGGCAAGTAATTTTACCTCTCTGAGCCTCAAGTTCCTCATCTGTAAAATGGGTTTGGTAGGCAAAATAATGGCCCCCAAAGATACCCAGATTCACATCCCTGGAACTTTGGAATGTCACTTTATATGGCAAAAGGGACTTTGCAGACATGATTAAGTTAACATCTTGACATGGGGTGGGCCCAGTGTAATCACCGGACTCTTATAAATGGGAAAGAGAGAAAGATGTAACAGAAGAGGACAAGGTGTGATGATGGAAACAGAGGTTGTTGCAGTGAGATGTACTTTGACGATGAAGGAAGGGACTATGACCTGAGGAATATAGGCAGCCACTAGAAGCAGAGAAAGGCAAGGCAGTGGATTCTCCCCTCAAAGCCTCCAGAAGGAAGCCTCCAGAAGGACCTGAGTCCAGAGAGACTCATTTCAGACTTCTGCCCTCTGTAAGAGAAGGAATTTGTGCCGTTTTAATTTGTTACAGTAACCATAGGAAACTAACACAATGGGACTGCCACCCCCAGCAGCTGCTACTCACAGCCCCATGTCTGTACTTGGAAGGAGTAGGACAAGAATGAGGTTTCTGGACTTGTTGCTTCTGGAATTCCTGGGCCTGACTCTGAGGCTGCAGCCCATTGGGTGTGTGGGTTTCCCTCCCAGTAGAACTTTTAACCTAAAAACTTTCCTTTGCAAGTGGTTAGTTGTCCAAAGTCACACAGCTAAGAAGGACAAGTTTGGACCTACAGCTGCCTGAAGCCTGGGTCTGCTCTTTCCTGCACCTGTCCTGGTGTCTTTTGAAGGGCCCAGTGTCATGGGCTAAGGCAGCTTCAAGTACTGGAAGAGTGGGGAGAGGGTTGTCAGAGGTCCACCCTGGCCTCAGCCTCCCGAGTAGCTGGGACTACAGGCGCCCGCCACCTCGCCCAGCTAGCTTTTTGTATTTTTTAGTAGAGACGGGCTTTCACCGTGTTAGCCAGGATGGTCTCGAACTCCTGACCTCGTGATCCACCCATCTCGGCCTCCCAAAGTGCTGGGATTACAGGCTTGAGCCACCGCGCCCGGCCAGACCCTGACATCTTTACTCATGATGCCAAAGTAGGGGGTGGAGGGAACGACTGGAGTCTCAGGGTCTGCTTTCCCTTGCTGGAGAATGCTGGGCAGGTTACACAATGCACCAAGCCTCAGTTTCCTCTTCTGTTCAAGAGTCAGGACCGCCATGCTGCTCAAACCCAGGAACACACTTCACTTCCATGACCTGTGTGGAGAAACACCTTGGGCCCTTGCAACACTGACATTCCAGGGCCAGAGCCCAGAAGGATTAGCTAAAATGTTTGCGCCTGGCACAGAGTAGGCCCTTAGTGAGTAGAAGCTGCTGCTAAACTTGCTACCAAATACGTGTCTAGGGAGTAGCAGGCAACCTGGGGAACTGGCAAGTGCTTTCTACCAGGAGGAAAAACTCCAAAGCATTCAACTTTGGATGCAGCTGGAGGAGGGACCTTGGACAAGTCTCTTCTTGCATCAGGACTTATTAAGTCTCTTGTGTTAATAAGGTCAGTCAAGGTGTTGTTTAAATTAGTACCACTGATTTATTTCTTACGGGCCTGCCATTATTATTTATTTACTCTCAACAACCGCATAAGGTGTGGGTATGAATCCCATTTGCCTGAGGCTCACTGGCAGCAGGTGGCAGAGCTGGGGCAATGAGCCCAGGTGAGTTGGACACCGTGCATCCTTCAAGGTGTGTGTGTGGTGTACAAGAGATGATGTCTGTGCTGCACTCACAGCGGGACCTTGGAAAACTTCTTGTCCGTCTTCGGGCTGGGTTTGCATGCTTGTCTGATGGGAGGTTGGAAGAGAATATACCCGGGGGGTGATAATACCTGCGTACCTCATAGGAGACAACTGAACAGCAGAAGAGTTTCCAACAGGTCTGGCCCATAATTAGTGATCGAGAAAAGTTTATTATTACCGTTACTAAACAGTCCACTTCAGCCATGGAAGTTTGTGATTTCCTCCTCACTGTGGCTCTGTGAGATCTGTTTTTTCTTTTTTTCTTTTTTTTTTTTTGATGGAGTCTCGCTCTGTCGCCCAGGCTGGAGTGCAGTGACGCAATCTTGGCTTACTGCAACCTCCGCCTCCCAAGTTCAAGCGATTCTCCTGCCTCAGCCTACCAAATAGCTGGGATTACAGATGTGCGCCACCACGCCCGGCTAATTTTTGTATTTTTAGTAGAGACTGGGGGTGGGGAGGCGCTCACCATGTTGGCCAGGCTGGTCTCTAACTCCTCACCTCAGGTGATCTGCCAGGACTCCCAAAGTGCTGGGGATTACCGGTGTGAGCCACTCTGCGATCTTGCATAAATGCCTTACCCTCCGCAGACCGGGCCTCGATCTCCTGATCTGCGGTGGGGCTGATTGCAGCAGGGACACGCAGTCTCCCACGTCTGAGATTTTCATCCTGCAGCAGGGTTTGCGCTCCCCGTGCCCGAGTCTCTGGGGGCGGGTCGCGGCGGCCTCCTTTCGGTGATTGGTGCATTCCCCAAGGCCCCGCCCTCCGGGGCCGCCCCCCGCCGTCGCGGGCGGGCCTCCGGAATTATGCAAAGGAGCCGCCGCCCCGCCCCGCGCCCGGATTGGAGGCCTTTGTTTGCCGCTCAACTCCAGGAAACCACCCGCGCGCGGCGGCCGCCAGCAGGTGAGACGAGGGGAGGGGCTCGCGGGGCGTCCGGGGTGGTCCCTGCCCCTCGCTGGGACTCAGTTTCTCCGTCAGGAGAATGGGGAGAGAGAGTGGACAGCGCCGGTGGGCTCCGTTCCACTGGAACGGTGCTGCGTTCGGTCTTTTCCACGTGGAAACCCCACGCGCATGGGGAAGGAGACGCATCACCGCTCTGGCAATGGGAGGTAGCCCTAGACGGGCGATGTGGGCCCCAGTCCAAACCCTGCAGGTCGCGGCGTTCCGCAGCCTCCACCCTCCGGCCTCAGTCTCCACCTCCGCACAATGGGGGCGTTGGCTTTTTCTCTTTACAGCTGGGGCTGGTGGCAGGGAGGGGAGGGGTCCCGGGGGAGCTTGGGGCTGGGCCTTGGCGGGGCCTCGGGCTGTGTTCGGGCTGGAGGCGTGGCCCGGGTTGCTGTGGTTACTGGGGAGGTGAGGCTTTTCTGTCTGGGATTTGTGTGAGATTCGTTCACCCAGCAACAATCGCCGCAGCCTGGCGGCCCTCGGAGCCGCACGCCCTTCCCGGACGCCTAACGCAAGTTTCTTTTCCTCTTTTGTCAGTGGGGAAGGTAGAGCAAGGGCCAGGGTCGGGTAGGCAGTCTTGACAATGGTAGGAACTGAACGGGCTGCAAAAATAAGTACAGTTCCCTCTTGGTACGCCTGCGGAGGAGAATGAGGTCCAGAGAGGGGGCGCGACTGGCCCAAGGGTGCACAGCAGGGAGGCGCAGAGCTGGGCTCTCCCCAGTGTGATGGGGCTGGCACAGGCAGAGTCAGAGTCTGCTTGCTGCGTGACCTTAGACGACACTTCCAAAGCTCCTTTCCCGGGCTTTTGTTGAAAGAAATGACGGATTGGAGTCCATCATTACCTATGTTTAAAAACCTGCTTCTGAGATAGTCGGAAGGGATAACAAACCTGGGCTATGTTGGAGCAGAGAGAAGCTGAGACAGGCTGCAGTGAAAAGTGACATTGTTCCTGTCCTCTAGAACAGAAGAAGAAATGGGCTGGAACTGAAGCATGAAAGACTAAAGTTAGATAGATACAGGGACTTCCCAAAAGACTTCCAGGTGCCTCCTTGGAATTGGTGGGTTTTATTTGGGGGCTGTTTTGTTAGTAAAACAATGACTGCCCATGTGTTAGAGGCGGCCTAAGTCTGGTTTACTTACTAACGGGAGTGGAACCTATGGTGTTTTGGTACTCTGGGTTTATTCCTTGGGGCAGTCGTCTCACAGTTCTTCTGCAGGAGGGAGACGATGCCCATGTGGGGCGTTTGCCTCCTAAGGTCCAGCCGGTTTGCATTTAAAACATGTGATTGGGGCTGCTTCTTGCAAGGGGATTTCATCAGCTCCCACCGTCCTGCAGACTCTGCCAGAGGCGCTGGGATCGGGGTTTCCAGAGAGACCGGGAATGGCCCCAGCTGCAGGGCGTCAGGCTGAGAGGGTGTTTGGAAACTGGTGCACAACATGGACACTTCAGTTTCCCCCCGTGGAGGCGTGGAGAAGGAAGAGTATTTTTAAAGCATTCACATCCCCAGTCGAATGCCTGATCCTTTTTATGTTTCCTCAGTCCTGGAAGGTGGGAATGATCTGGAGACCAGGAGTAAGAAGATCTGGGTTTAGATCCCCAGCCTGGCTTCAGTTCTGAGTGCCTCAGTTTTCCCTTCCATAAAATGAGGTTAGTAATGCCCACTTTACCACCATTTTTTTTTTTTTTTTTTTTTTTTTTTTAGACGGAGTCTAGCTCTGTCTCCAAGCTGGAGTGCAGTGGCGCGATCTCCGCTCACGGGAACCTCTGCCTCCCGGGTTCAAGCGATTCTCCTGCGTCAGCCTCCCGAGTAGCTGGGATTACGGGCATGTGCCACTACACCTGGCTAATTTTTGTATTTTTAGTAGAGACGGGGTTTCACCATGTTGGCCAAGATGGTCTGGATCTCCTGACCTCCTGATCTGCCCACCTCAGCCTCCCAAAGTGCTGGGATTACAGCCATGAGCCACCGCGCCTGGCTACTTTACCACCATTTTAAGGCTCGAGTGAGGTGGCATCATAGAAAGCTTTTGCTCAGTCCACATTCTAAGTAAATGAGGAAACTGAGGCTCAAAGAAAGGAAGGAATAATGATAACAATAATACCATTGGTATTATTAGCTAATATTATAGCTAATATTTATTGAGTGCTACATTCTAGCCACTGTGCCAGGGGTTTTACTGCAACAAGTGAGGTTTGGGAGGGCAGGAGCTCCTATCTGTTTTGTCACCATTGTTATTCCCTAATGCCTACCTAGTACAGAGTGCTACATAGAGTAGATGCTCAAAACATTGTTGTTGGTCATCTAGATTATATCAGTTACATGATGTTGTTGAAGTGGGTGTTATTGTTGTCCCTCTTGTACAGATAGAAAGCCTGAGGTTCAGAGAGGTTAAGCCACTTGACAAGAGTCACACAGCTTCTCACTGGTGTTAGCGCATCCTTACTTTGGGGTGTGCAGGGTGTGCTGGTGTCAGCTCGGGAGAGCGGATTGTGTCCATCTCTTCCCAGTGCTTCATTCAGTGATATCAACAGCTTGAAATTGGCATGGCCAGTTTCAGTAAGGGAATTTAACACCATCAAAATTAGTAACCACCACAAATCAGGGCTTTTTCTTACTGTTTTTTTTTTTTTAAGAGAGCTGCAGGTGAAGGATGTTGGGGTATGGAAGGCCAGCCTTGCTTCTGCTTGGCAGCCTGGATTTGGGGGCTTTTTGGCAGAGCCCAGTGGAGCCAGGCCAGAAGGCCTGCCCCCGACTGCAGCTTTCCTGAAGTATGGGATTTGGGAAGAAAACCTTTATGGGATGGCTTTTGTAGTATACGGTGTGAGTTATGCAGTGCAGCAGCCCTTGACTTGCAAACAGGTGGGTTTGAGCCTGAATTCCAGGCCAAAATGTCTGGCCTTTAACCTGAAAGTGACAGGAGCCATGGATGGTCATTAAGCAGGGGAAAAACCTGACAGGATGGTGCCCTAAGAAGACGTATCGTTGTGCCAAAGGATTAGGGGGTAAGTCAGGGTGGGTGTAGGGAAGAGGCGCTGCAGTTGGCCAGGGGAACCAGGAGGAGGCTAACAGAAGCCCCTTATTTTCTGAGCATGTCCTGTGCACAAACATGTTATTTTGTGACTTTACACATGCATGCCTGAGGGAAGGAGAAGCCTCTTGTCTGTAGCTGAGGATATTAGAGAAGTTCTGAAATAAAAGAGCAAAGGCTCATCTACCAGAGTTGACCCAGGCTTCCTGCCCCCGAAGTGTCACATTCTCACTCCCTCCTCCCTCCTGCACCCCAGCTTGCAGTTCCATCTTGGCTCTGGGCTTCCTTGCCAAATGTCAGGCGAACTCCAGCTCCATGGCCAAGTGAGACCTTCTGTGCCCAGTGCCACTCCCATACCAACCCCTAGGTCCTTGCCAGCATTCTCCCCCCAAGTCCCCCCACCCCCCCAGCCAGCTCAGCTTATTCTGGGGAAGGAGCCTGGGATCAGGGCCAGAGTGGGATGTCCAGCTGTCAGTCTCCTCCAGGTCTTGGGACCACAGCCAAGGACCAGGACTGAGGAGGGGAGGTCTCGGGGTCTAGGAGGCACACTCAGTCCCCCACGAAGGATTCGTCTGGAGGATAATGCTTTATTTGTGGGTACAGACCCAACTGTGCCTTAATGTGCTGTGTGACTTTGGGCAAGTTGTGTAACCTCTCTGAGCCTTTCTTCATCTGTTAAATGCCTATTTATGAGGATCTAATCCAGCAACACATGCCATGCCTCCAAATGCAAAAAGTGGCTGAGGCGGGCGCTGATTGCATCCTTTCCTTTTAGTGATTTTCACATGTTCCCACATGTTGCATAATGACTGTATTGCAGAAAACAACATATTGTATTAGAGTTTAAATAGAGGAGGAGAAGGTGTGGGGGTTACAGAATGTTATAGGATGTCACAGCTGTAAAGGGCCTCAAAGAGCCCAACCATACATTTTACCTTTCACAGGAGGGGAAACTGAGGACAGAGGTGCCCAAGGTCAGAAGGAAGCACCACACAGATGTGAGGTGGTATTCGTTTGTTTTGTTTTTAAGAATAGTACATGTTCATTTCATTCTTATTTTAAAGCAACTGTTATTTTTAGAAAATACCCAAAAGGAAAAATGGTAAACTTGCCTATCAAAAAAACTTGCCTATAATTCTGCTACCTAGTAATAATTACTGTAAACTTTTTTTTTCTTTTTTATTGAGACAGAGTGTCACTCTCATCTCCCAGGCCGGAGTGTGGTGGCACAATCTTGGCTCACTGCAACCTCTGCCTCCCAGGTTCAGGCGATTCTCATGCCTCAGCCTCCCGAGTAGCTGGGATTACAGGTGCATGTCACCACACCCAGCTAATTTTTGTATTTTTAGTAGAGACGGGGTTTTGCCATGTTGGCCAGGCTGGTCTCGAACTCCTGACCTCAGGTGATCCCCCCCCACCTTGGCCTCCCAAAGTGCTGGGATTACAGGCATGAGCCACGGCACATGGCCTGTTGTAAACATTTTAAAGCATGTCCTTCTCTTTCTTTCGCTTTCTCTCCCTTTTTTCCTATCTTGTCTCCTTCCTTTCCTCCTCCTCCTCTTCCTCCAAATTTTACTGTTTTAAATAGACTCAAACTAGATATATGATATTTTATAACTGGCTTGTCCACTGAACATAACAAAATTTTTACATTATCTGATATTCTTCATTAGCATAACTGTTAACAACTGCTTATTCCTTTGAGTGGAACTATCACAATTTCTTGCAATGGTCACCTGTTACTGGACACTGTGATTGTTTCCAACTATTTTACCTATTGCAAGTTTCAGTTGCAAAGTGATTGAGGTTATACTGTATGGGGCCGGGCACGGTGGCTCACGCCTGTAATCCCAGCACTTTGGGAGGCCGAGGCGGGCGGACACAAGGTCAGGAGATCGAGAGCATCCTGGCTAACACGGTGAAACCCTGTCTCTACTAAAAATACAAAAAAAAAAAAAAAAAATTAGCCGGGCGTGGTGGCAGGGCCTGTAGTCCCAGCTACTTGACTGAGGCAGGAGAATGGCGTGGACCCAGGAGGTGGAGCTTGCAATGAGCCAAGATCACGCCACTGCACTCCAGCCTGGGCAACAGAGCGAGACTCCATCTCAAAAA